>NC_056055.1:145385792-145716792 GCF_016772045.2 Ovis aries | reverse complement strand
CAAATTACCCACGTACCACAGTCAAATCTATGAAGTTACATGAAAAACTTTTCCTTGAAAGTTTAACAAAGCAAACTTTTGAGAAAGGTGAGGGCATCCTTTTTGCGGGAAGAAGGGGGAAATTCTAGGATTTATAGATGGCCTTTTAATGTACAAATTAATTTTAAGCATTAACAAAAATTCTTGAAGATGTAACAACAGCACTTAAATTTTAATTTAAAATGCTAGGGATTCGAATAGAGGTGACTGGTGAAAAATCCTTAAAAAAAAATTCAAGTGTAAAATGTTCTGTAAAATGCTCATAATAAAGCAGAATTCTTACCCAACATTTATAAGCTTAAAATGGAAAGCTTTGTTTAGTGATCCTCAGTATTCAGGCAAGCTGAATGTATCACATTACTCCTTGTTCTTCAGACATAATTCAGACAACTTTGCCTGTAGTCTTCCACCATAAAATATGAAACTCATGAGCTATCTCACTGTGTATGAATGTTTCCCACTCCCCCACACTCCTTGTTCCAGTTGGTTGAGTCAGAAAAGTGATTTCACTTGCTGCTTCTCAGAGTGTCTAGTCATGTATGCAGGCGTTAGTTTGCCAGCCAATGGCCCATGAAGGGTGTAGATGGAGAGGAGGAAGAGGGAGAGGGTTACATTTTGTTGTTGTTGTATATAATTGGAGCTTCTAGATCTGACTACTGTCACTAAAGGCTGATACTGTTGTTGCTTACTGTTCATTTTCTGATCTATTAAGATCACCTTGACTCAGCAGATCTGCAGCCAATGGAAGAAAGAAAATAAAGACATTGGCAGAAGCTTCGTTGAAGATCCCTAGTCTTGATGCTGATTATTGATCAGATGATTAAGGCAGATGAAGAGGTTTTTTTTTTTTTGAAAGCCAAAGCCTCTGATTGTATCTCTTCAGTGTGCCCCAAAAGGGGGTGGGAAATCAATACCTTCAATCAGGCAAAGAGCATTTCTCTGTCAGTCACACAGGCTGAAGTGATTAGAATTGAGTCATAAGGCAATGAATATCTGGCTCTGGCTTCCTGCTCCTCTTCTGCACCTCATAGAGAGCCTAATGAACTCTCTGTGCTGAGTGGACAGGCTTATAATTCATGCAGCACGATTAACATACCTGCAGATAACAGCAAACCTCTGGGTGAGAGTCAGAATTAGAGATGTTAATTTCAATCTGTTGAAAGATTGTTGCCAGGTAAACTTCAGTCTACCAGCCAAATATAGAAAGATAGTTGAATGAGAAAAATTGCAATCTTTTTTTCTCTAATATTAAGAAATTTAAATACTCTTTTGAAAAGTGAAAGTGTTAGTCGCTCAGTCACGTCTAACAACCCCATGGACTGTAGCCAGCCAGGCTCCTCTATCTATGGGATTTCCCAGGTAAGAATACTAGAGTGGGTAAACATTCAAGTGGGTAAACATTCAAGTGGGTAAACATTCCCTTCCCAACCCAGGGATTGAGCCCAGGTCTACAGCACCGAAGGCAGATTCTTTACCATCTGAATCACCAAGAGCCCTGAGTGGCCAAGTCTGGTCTCTGATCCCGAAACTAAATCTTCTTTGGAGGTCACAAATCCAACATTGTTCACTGTAACCTATCATCTAGGGGGCTTATCCTGGCTCTTTAGGACAAGCATTTAATCTGGCTAGGAAGTGGTGGAGCGACTTTGAGGAGATACCCCACATCCACGGGTAAAGGAGAAGACCCAGCAAGATGGTAGGAGAGACGAAATCCCATTTAGAATCAAACCCCATACCAGCCAGAGATGCTCAGAGGGCTTAAACAAACCTAGTGCACCCCAGTACCCAGAGATCCCACAGAGACTAGGACAGAACTGTGTTTGTCTCCTGTGGAGCTATGGGTCAGCAGTGGACTGCTGCAGGAGCAGGGGCTCTGGGTGCAGCAGACTTGGGTATGCCATAAGCCTTCTTAGAGGAGGTTGCTATTAACCCCACCATAGGGCTGCCAGAACTGACACAGGACTGGGAAATAGACTCCTGAAGGGCACAAGAAGAACCTTGTGCACACCAGGAGAAAGGACCCCACAAGAGACTGATCCAGACTTGCCTGTGGGTGTCCAGGAGTCTCCAGTGGAGGCATGGGTCGGGGGTGGCCTGCTACAGGGTTGGGGGCACTGGGTGCAGCAGTATGTGCATGGGACCTTTGCAAGGAGGTCGCTATTATCTTCATTACCTCCACCATAGCTTGGCCCAGGTAG
The DNA here is from genome assembly GCF_016772045.2 of Ovis aries. Lineage (NCBI taxonomy): Eukaryota > Metazoa > Chordata > Mammalia > Artiodactyla > Bovidae > Ovis > Ovis aries. The sequence continues at coordinate 145,714,555 of NC_056055.1, read as the reverse complement.
GTAACAGGGAGGGAACACAGCCCCACCCATTAACAGAAAATTGGATTAAAGATTTACTGAGCATGGCCCTGCCCATCAGCACAAGACCCAGTCTCCCCTTCAGTCAGTCTCTCCCATCAGGAAGCTTTCTAAGCTGCTTATCCTTCTCCATCAGAGGGCAGACAGAGTGAAAAAAACCACAGTCACAGAAAACTAACCAATCTGATCACTTGGACGACAGCCTTGTCTAACTCAATGAAACTATGAGCCATGCTGTGTAGGGCCACCCAAGATGGACGGGTCATGGTGGAGAGGTCTGACAAAATGTAGTCTACTGGAGAAGCGAATGGCAAACCACTTCAGCATTCCTGCCTTGAGAACCTCATGAACAGTATGAAATCCAAAAAGACAGGACCCTGAAAGATGAACTCCCCAGGTCGGTAGGTGCCCAATATGCTACTGGAGATCAATAGAGAAATAACTCCAGAAAGAATGAAGGGCTGGAGGCAAACAAAAACAACACTTAGTTATGGATGTGACTGGTGATGGAAGTAAAGTCTGATGCTGTAAAGAGCAATATTGCATAGGAGCATGGACTGTTAGGTCCATTAATCAAGGTAAATTGGAAGTGGTCAAACAGGAGATGGCAAGAGTGAACATCGACATTTTAGGAATCAGCGAACTAAAATGGACTGGAATGGGTGAATTTAATTCAGATAACCATTATGTCTACTACTGTGGGCAAGAATCCCTTAGAAGAAATGGAGTAGCCATCATAGTCAACAAAAGAGTCCGAAATGCAGTATTTGGATGCAATCTCAGAAATGGAAGAATGATCTGTTTCCAAGGCAAACCATTCAATATCACAGTAATCCAAGTCTATGCCCCGCCCAGTAATGCTGAAGAAGTTGAATGGTTCTATGAAGACCTACAACACCTTATAGAACTAACACCCCAAAAGATGTCTTTTCCATTATAGGGGACTGGAATGCAAAAGTAGGAAGTCAAGAAATACTGACATAACTGGTAAATTTGGTCTTGAAGTACAGAATGAAGCAGAGCAAAGGCTAATAGAGTTTTGCCAAGAGAACACACTGGTCATAGCAAACACCCTCTTCCAACAACACAAGAGAAGACTCTACACATGGACATCACAGATGGTCAACACTGAAATCAGATTGATTCTATTCTTTGCAGCCAAAGACGGAGAAGCTCTATACAGCAACAACAAAAAAAGACCAGGAGCTGACTGTGGCTCAGATCATGCGCACCTTATTGCCAAATGCAGACTTCAATTGATGAAAGTAGGGGAAACTACTAGACCATTCAGGTATGACCTAAATCAAATCCCTTACAATTATACAGTGGAAGTGAAAAATAGAGTCAAGGGATTAGATCTGATAGACAGGGTGCCTGAAGGACAATGGATGATGGTTCTTGACATTGTACAGGAGACAAGGATCAAGACCATTCCCAAGAAAAAGAAATGCAAAAAGGCAAAATGGTTGTCTGAGGAAGCCTTACAAATAGCTGTGCAAAGAAGAGAAGTGAAAGGCAAAGGAGAAAAGCAAAGATATATCCATTGGAATGTAGAGTTCCAAAGAATAGCAAGGAGAGATAAAAAGCTTTCCTCCGTGATCAATGCAAAGAAACAGAGGAAAACGATAGATTGGGAAAGACTAGAGATCTCTTCAAGAAAATTAGACATACCAAGAGAAAATTTCATGCAAAGATGGGCTCAATAAAGGACAGAAATTGTATAGACCTAACAGAAGCAGAAGATATTAAGAAGAGGTGGCAAGAATACACAGAAGAACTATACAAAAAAGATCTTCACCACCCAGATATCACGATGGTATGATCACTCACCTAGAGCCAGACATCCTGTAATGCGAAGTCAAGTGGGCCTTAGGAAGCATCACTATGAACAAAGCTAGTGAAGGTGATGGAATTCCAGTTGAACTATTTCAAATCCTAAGAGATGATGCTGTGAAAGTGCTGCACTTAATATGCCAGCAAATTTGGAAAATTAGCAGTGGCCACAGGACTGGAAAAGGTCAGTTTTCATTCCAATCCCAAAGCAAAGCAATGCCAAAGGATGCTCAAACTACCTCACAGTTGCACTCATCTCACATGCTATTAAAATAATGCTCAAAATTCTCCAAGCCAGGCTTCAACAGTATGTGAATCATGAACTTCCAGATGTTCAAGCTGGTTTTAGAAAAGGCAAAGGAACCAGAGATCAAATTGCCAGCATCCGTTGGATCATTGAAAAAGCAAGTGTTCCAGAACAACATCTTCTGCTTTATTGACTATGCCAAAGCCTTTAACTATGTGGATTACAGCAAACTGTAAAATTCTTAAAGAGATGAGAATACCAGACTACCTCACTTGCCTCTTGAGAAATCTGCATGCAGGTCAGGAAGCAACAGTTAGAACTGGACATGGAACAACAGACTGTTTCCAAATAGGAAAAGAAGTACATCAAGTCTGTATATTGTCACACTCCTTATTTAACTTATATGCAGAGTATATCATGTGAAATGCTAGGCTGGATGAAGCATAAGCAGGAATCAAGATTGCTGGGAGAAATATCAGTAACCTCAGATACGCAGATGACACCACCCGTATGTCAGAAAGTGAAGAAGAACTGAAGAGCCTCTTGATGAAAGTGAAAGAGGAGAGTGAAAAAGTTGGCTTAAAGCTCAACATTCAGTATTGTAAAGTAAAATAAAGTAAAAATAAAAATTAAAAAAATAAAAATATTAAAAAATAGAATTAAGTTAAATTTAAAAAAAAACAACCAGTGGCAATTATATGATAAATACGAAATGAGATTCTTTGTAACAAAAATGTTTGTGTGTGGGCTATGTTACAGAATCACTTTTTATTCTGAAACATTTGAAAAATCTTAAGAAATTAATAAAAATTACTTTAAGTAAAAAAAAAAAAAAAGATATGGAGAGGGAAAAAAAAAAAAACACCTCAACATTCATAAACCTAAGATCATTGCCTCTGGTCCCACCACTTCGTGACAAATAGATGGGGAAACAGTTGAAACAGTAAGATACTTTATTTTGGGGGGGCTCCAAAATCACTGCAGGTGGTGATTGCAGCCATGAAATTAAAAGACACTTGCTCCTTGGATGCAAAATTATGACCAACCTAGATAGCATATTAAAAAGCAGAGACATTACTTTGCCAACAAAAGTCCATCTAACCAGAGCTAAGTTTTTCAAGTAATCATGTATGGAAGTGAGAGGTGGGCTATAAAGAAAGCTGAGCACCAAAGAACTGATGCTTTTGAATTGTGGTGTTGGAGAAGACTCTTCAGAGTCCCTTGGACTGCAAGGAGATCCAACCAGTCCATCCTAAAGGAAATTAGTCCTGAATATTCATTGGAAGTAATGATGTTGAAGCTGAAACTCCAATACTTTGGCCACCTGATGGGAAGAACTGACTCATTGGAAAACACCCTGATGCTGGTCAACATTGAAGGTGGGAGGAGAAGGGGACGACAGAGGATGAGATATTTTAACGACATCACCGACTCAGTGGTCGTGAGTTTGAGTAAACTCCAGGAGTTAGTGATAGACAGGGGAGCCTGGTGAGCTGCAATCTATGGGGTCACAAAGAGTCAGACCTGACTGAGCGACTGAACTGAACTGAACTGAACTGAACCACCAGTGAAGCCCAAATATTCTTTAATAAAATGATCAGAATAAACATTGATAAGTCATCTGTCAAATGTCTTTACAATAAAAAAATGACACTGCTTCCACATCACAAATGTGCCATGAAATTTTTCAAAATTCTCTCTATTGTAAAATATCAACCTTTTCCCTATTAACAGGGATATTTTGTTCTGTACTTTTTAAAAGAAATATGATGTTGTGTTTGTGGGAGTGTAATGGCTTCTGGCAAACATGCTCCTCACCCCTAGACTTGGGGAAAAATTACACATACCACTCTCTGAGGTCCATATAAGGTATGGTGTGAAGAGTGCCCCCCAATCCCTCAGAATGTAATTATTGAGCAATATTGGGTGTCACCACTGATCTTGTGAGCAAAACTGCTTGAAGCACTTGGTGTGTATATGATTCATGACTAGATGCAACCAAATACTAATTTTTCACGAAGCAGATTTTTGTCTGACAACAGATCTGAATTTAGGTTCTAGAGAAAAACAGCACATAAAACAAAACCTGCCAAGGTAAAACTACCAACAGAATCTTAAGTTAGTGATGCACTCTCTGAATTAGATCGCTTATCTAGCTTTACTTAGCCTATCGACATCTTGAGTTTTGGCAACTGGTGCCCATGAACTTAATATCTGGAAGCTCTGAAGTTAGTAAAAGCACCTCTCATATTGCTACTAACTGTTGTTATTTATGTGCCCCTGTGGCTGCTTTTGCTATTGGTCAGGGGCTTTTTCTGTATAATCATGATGCAGCTTCCTTTTCCAGATCCATTGACCTATCAGGGAGCCTTCACTATATGTCAGTTCTCTTGTCAAGAAGGCAATTTGCAGGAGTGAAGGCGGGCCAGCACATGGGCTGCTCCCTCATTCATTCTTCTTGATAGTACAGTTGCCTTAAAGTTAAACTTCCCTGGTTTGACTTCAAGGCTCACACCAGCAGGAGTTTAAAAGAACATATACAGTTGTTTGTTTTTAAACTATTCTCTCAGTGCCAGAAATGTACACAGTTAGAAGGGAATCTTGCCTGGTAATTTCATGGAGAGGAGCCTAGCAGGCTACAGTCCATGGGGCCCCAGGGAGCTGGACACAACTGAAGGACTGAACACATACACACACACAAACAAAGGAAGTGAGTGATCTGGTTCAACCAACTGCCTGCAATCACTGAATACTCAAGCCATCACAAATTGATCATGTTTGCCACACTGTGAAGAGAGATCTTGGAGACAGAGATCATATATCTTCCTCAGTGACATTTTCAGACTTTTAGTTGAGAAGTTTTCCATGCATACTTCCTCTTATTTCATTTAATGCAAAGTTAAGGCAATATGGTAGAGTATGAGACTCTGGTACAAAAGACACAAGTTCTCTACATCCTGACTCCTCCACTTTTTATTATGAGATTATAAGTATACAGTTTCTCCTATGTTAGTTTATTGTTTATCTGTAGAACTTTTGCCTGGACTCTCTGGAGATTTTATATATATATATGTACATATATACATGTATATATGTAGAATACATATTTATATATGTACTATAAAGTATAATATATATTTAAGCAGTTAATTTAAAGGAAATGAAATAAGCTTGAATCTTCACATGAATAATAATAGTTCACTCTCATTGAACCATTATTAATATGGCAAGTACTTTCATATGAATCACCTTATTTAATACAGTAGTCATTTGATATAGGTACTATCATTTTCATTTTACACATGATAACATTGAGATTTAAAAAGTTTACATAGATGGTTGAAGGGTATTCAGCAAGTGTTGATGTTGGAATTCAAACTCTGTTCAGTTGAGAGTTCCCTTGAAGCCTAGTGGTTAGCACTCCATGCTTGCCCTGCCTTGGCCTGGGTTCAATCCCTAACTGGGGAACTGAGATCCCAGAAGCCATATATGCAGTCAAAAACAAAATAAATAAATAAATAAATAAACAAACAAAGAGCCCTGTTAGGTTGACCTCACAGCCTATAGTCTTAAAAGTTTCTGATATTTCACAAATTGTGAAGATTATCAAGAGACAGTATGGGATCATGGAAGGAATATGGGCTTTGAAATCTGACAAACATGCTCTCAAAATTTGCCTCTGTGGCCACTGGATATGTGACATGAACCAGTCATTTAAACTTTCACATTTTAAAGAAAATGAAATAGGCTCGAATCTTCACACAAATAATATTAGATCTATTATTAATAAAAATGAGGTTCCATAGATGCTGTTAAAAATTATAGGAGTATTATATGAAATAATATTTATAGGCACTTAGCACAAGGCCTTAGTTCTATAACTGGCTTCAATTATTAGGAATAAATGATGTCAGCCTTGAGACTGACTTCTATGGAAAATGTGCTCTTCAAATTGTCTTCAAATGAGAGTTCTGATAACTGGCCCTACAGTAGGTGTTGAGATTAAGACACATACCCGCCATCAAAAGCTCACTGTCTAGTGATATCATTAGGGTATTTCTTCAGGTTGACCCTGAGTTAAGAATAACATCTCTTCATTGCATTGGATAGTAACTGGGTCACAGTGGGTGGTCAATAACTGACTATCTGCTGAATGAATGGATAGATGTTTAGGGGGTTCTTTCAATCTGTTAAAACTTAGATTCAACTTTAATATCTTCTGTGACACAGTTGAACACATTTCAGTGGTTTTAGCACTACTTCCTTTTTTCATATTAAAAGATAAGAAAAGTTGATAATTCTATACACCTCTAATCCTACGCTGCACTACCCTTTGGGACTTTTTATCTCTCCCCTACTTTATATTAGTAGCATTAAAAATGAATATGGACTAAATTCTATCTTCCTCACTTAGATAGAATCTTCATGGAATGGAAGTATAAGGTAATCTCCCTCTGAAAATGGGTACAAGCAATGGTAATAAGAAAAATGTGTAAAATGTATAGAACTTGATATTGGAGGATAAGAATATACTTTAGATCAATGAGAATAGACACCACCCCAAAATAACCAGATTGCTTTCCTGGTGCTTTCTTACTGAATTCAAGGCCTAGGTATAAGCGCTAACAAGGAATAGGAGTTGGTGGTATTAATGGTGGTTTAAATGTTTCTTCCTTGTTCTTTTTTGTTATCTTCCAGTGTGTCCAAGTAAAATACATTCACTGCGTAATTATAAAAATAATAAATAGTATTTAAAAAAATAAATAGGCTTAAGAGGCAAACTCTGATTTTAAAAATGTTTGCCAAAATTTAATATCTGCATTAAAATATATAGCCCTATTATATTAAAATTTAAAAGAAAAAATAACGTTGCAAAGTAAATGAAGTCATGTCAAATAATGAAGGTTGAGAAGTAAAATCAGATAGATAATACCTGAATATGTTTATTTTTATGTGTGTCTTTGATTCCTTATTCCCATTTACTGATATAAAGTTCATAATTGTCCAGATAATTATCTCTAGAAAATTACAGGATGAGCTTTTAAATTTTTTATAAACTGGCAGCTTTAATAAATTACTGTTTTCATCTGTTATGCTCCCTTTCAAACTTTATATTGACATTTCCTTTAGATAAAATGCATTTTATATTTATTATTTTTAATTGATTTTTAAAATTTCTTGAATGTTTTTTCCAGTTTTTTTGAGATATAGCTGACATATAACATTGTATTAAGCTGTAAAATGTAATGATCTGATATATGTATATATCGTGAAATGATTACCAAATAAGTTTAGTTAACATCCGTGCATGTGTGCTCAATTGCCTCAGTCATGTCTGACTCTTTGCAACCCTATTGCCCACCAGACTTCTCTGTCCATGGGATTCTTCGGGCAAGAATACAGTAGTGAGTTGCCATAGTTAACATCTGTCATCCATCAAAATTTTTTTTCTTGTGAGAAGAACTTTCAATACCTACTTTCTTAGCAACTTAGTAATATTTAGTAATTTTTCCATTGTCTTGGTACTATTTTAAATTCAGAATGGTAAATGTTAAACTTAATTTCCAAATAACTAATGTTTCTAAAATTTGTTTTTTGATATACTATATATTTTGATAGTCTCTAAATCACAATAAAGGTGTACAGATTGAGATGTAGATTTTTCACTTTATAATCTTCCTTTGATGATTTACTAGTAAGTTTTTGCTCTCCTAAACCTGCCAACATGTCAGATTTGATTTCTCCATATTTTTATAGTCTCACCTGAAAATGCTTTGAATTTCTTTCTGTCTCTTTACTTTTAACTTTAAATCTTTCCCATGAGTTAGGGATCGCTTTTTAGAAACCATTCCAGAGGTGACTGTCATCAATCTTTCAGCCAACTCAAAAGTTTCTCCGGAGGTGATCTTGCCCTCTCAACCCCAAATTATATCCTTTTCCCTCCCATCTATATAGGATTCCAGGTCTTTCACAAGTGCCCCACACCATTTTTTCTATTTCCCATTCATTCATTTATTAATTTATCCATTAATTCCAATAAATATATAAATATATAAGTATTTATTATGCAGCATCCCACAAGTACCTCCAAGAACAGTGTACTCAATTACAATTTATGGTCTCCCCAAAAGGGAGTTCCATTATAAAAGTGTGAAGGGCAAAGATGCTTCTTGTTTAGAAGGAATACCTAACTATATCTCAGAGAGAAAGGGAATTCTCTGCAAAATAGGTGACATATTAGCTAAAGAGTAGGTGGTATATAAGCTAATGTATCATGAGACATGGAGAATAGCATGCCAGAAGGAAAGAACAGCATGTATGAAAGTCCAGAGATGAAAGATGCATGGTACGTTAGGTAAGAACCACAATAGGATTGTGTTTTGATGATGCGGTTCTAGAATAAATTATTGAAGTAAGAAGAGGATTGAGGTGGAGGAGAAGTATATTGTGAAAAAATAGGGCTGATGAGATAAACAGAAGCAATATAATGTGGGCTTTGTAAGATATGTTATAGAATTTGAACAACATACTGAGAATAATTGGTACCAGGACTGATCTTTAAGTAGGTGAGATTTACATGCTGGGAAAGACATTCTTAGTACGTACACAGTCTGGACTGAAGAGAAGATGCAGAGAAGAAAATTAGTTTAAAAGCTGTCACATAAATTCAGTTGGGTGGTGAAGGGGGGCTAAACTAAGGCAGTAGAAAGAATGGAAAGAAACAGACACTCATAAGACATATATGGAAGGTAGACATAACCAAGAAGGGATAGGGTGATTGGGGAGTGTGTAGTTTAGGAAACATTTGCATTCCAGGCTTGGGAAAATGAGCAGATGGCAGCATCCTGTTTTTTGGAACAGGGAAGCCAGGAGGAAAATGAGCTGGGCTGGGGAGAAGCAGATGAGATCAGTACTAGCATCATCTAATTGGAGGTGTCTGTGAGATCTCCAGTGAGATATGTGAGTCTAGGGTTCCAAAGTGGGAGTCTTGGTCTGAGTCACACATTTGAAGTCATCAGAATATCAGTGGTAATTGAGGTGAGCATGGAGAAATGGGCTAGGGAGACTGCACAGAAGGTGCCTGTAGGAAGAACGCTGATAATATTCTTCAGACTGACAGAAAAAGATGTAAAGGAAGAATTTTTGTTAATTCCCATGCATTGCTTACCTGGTTCAAGGATCAGTTATGGAAGTCATAAAATAAAAGATATTATAGGATTACACTGTATTTGGCTTGTTTGTGCCTGAATGGAAAATTTCCCAGAGGATTTAGTGAGGGCATTGCAGTAAGTCTTGGTATGTGTTAAAGTGTAACTATTCTGTTTTGTATAATTTATTTTGTTTTATTTATATCCTAATTCCAGAAAATATTTTTTAATGGCTACATAAAACAAAATAATATAAAATAAATTTGAACAAAACCACTGAAATCAAGACTCACATTGAGGGAGACTAGCCAAAGTGAGGATTTTTCCAATGGCAGGAATGTGAAAGTTATGTATGTTTAGTTTGGATTGAATTATGACTGTGTCTGAACATTTGGATATTTACTTATTTATACTTTAAAATATTTTCATTATTTATCTTTTCTTATCATAAAAAATAAGTTCTCACTGCAAAGTAACATGTACATTCTGAAATTAGAAAACAAGAAAATAAAATTTAAATTATAAGGAGATCTTATAGTATAAATTGCTTGAGGTTAGGAGTTTTGTGAAGTTTTTCATTGTCTAATCCCTAAGACGTAGAGTTGAGTCTGTCACATCAGTTCAGTTCAGTTCAATCGCTCAGTCGTATCCAACTCTTTGTGACCCCATGAGTCGCAGCACGCCAGGCCTCCCTGTCCATCACCAACTCCCGGAGTTTACTCAGACTCATGTCCATCGAGTAGGTGATGCCATCCAGCCATCTCACCCTCTGTCGTCCCCTTCTCCTCCTGCTCCCAACCCCTCCCAGTATCAGAGTCTTTCCCAATGAGTCAACTCTTCACATGAGGTGGCCAAAGTACTGGAGTTTCAGCTTTAGCATCAGTCCTTCCATGAACACCCAGGACTGATCTCCTTTAAGATGGACTGGTTGGATCTCCTTGCAGTCCAAGGGACTTCTCCAACACCACAGTTCAAAAGCATCAATTCTTTGGTGCTCAGCTTTCTACGTAGTCCAACTCTCACATCCATACATGACCACTGGAAAAACCATAGCTTTGATTAGATGGACCTTTGTTGGCAAGGTAATATCTCTGCTTTTCAATATGTTATCTAGGTTGGTCATAACTTTTGTTCCAATGAGTAAGCGTCTTTTAATTTCATGGCTGCAATCACCATCTGCAGTGATTTTTGGAGCCCCCCAAAATAAAGTTTGACACTGTTTCCACTGTTTCCCCATCTATTTCCCATGAAGTGATGGGACCAGATGCCATGATCTTCATTTTCTGAATGTTGAGCTTTAAGCCAACTTTTTCACTCTCCTCTTTCACTTTCACCAAGAGGCTTTTTAGTTCCTCTTCACTTTCTGCCATATAGTAGACATCTAATGAACATATAGTAACATCTGGGAGTCCATAGGAATAATGGCAAATAAGATATAGATGGCTTTTTTTCCTTTAAGAAATCAGAGGTTTATTGGTATTATTTAGTGCATTTTGATTTGTTTTCTCTTATCATCTAATACATTCCACTTTTTTTGTCCACTTAACAAGTATTTGTTGAACACCTACAATATGCCAGTCATTCTCATAGGTTCTCTGGATGTTGTTGCTGTCATTCAGTTGCTAAGTCCTGTCCAACTCTTTGTGACCCCATCCACTGCAGCATGCCAGGCATGTCTGTCCCTCACTATCTTCCAGGGTTTTCCCAAGTTCATGTCCATTGAGTCATGATGCTAAACATATTCTGTGGCTACACAACACTAAAATAAAAGGAGACTTAATCTCAGATCTAAGAAGCTTACATTCCAGAGGAAGAAGACACAAATAACAAACAAGAAAATGCATTATAAGTCAAGTAGTAATAAACTCTCAAGAAGAAATAATGAAGGTCAAGAAGATGGGGAGTGGTGGTTGAGGGAGGGACACTGTGAGTCAGAGGAGGACTCTCGAAATGGAGCCATTGGAGCAGAGGTCCAAATAAAATGTAGAGATGAACCATGTGGATAGCAAGGAGAGAGCAGGCAAAGGGAGCAAGTTCCTGGTGTGTTTGGACATCATCAGGGGGCCAATGTGTCTGGAGGCCAGGGCTGGGTAACAACAATAGCACTTTCAGATGCATCCAAAAGTTAATATTTATGTTGACTTTGTAGACTCTGACAAAAGCTCAGAATTATATTCTGAAGGGAATGGAAAGCCGTTGGAGGATTTGAACAAATGACTTTAATTGTGTTGCAAAAGCATCATCATGATTACTATTTTGAGAATAGATTCTAGGAAGTCATGAGTGAAAGCAAGGGAGGCAATTTGTGGTTAGTAAATAATACAGGGCTTCCCTGGAGGCTCAGTGGTAAAGAATCTGCATGCCAATGCAAGAGATGTGGGTTTAATCCCTGGGTTGGAAAGATCCTCTGTAGTAAGAAATGGCAACCCACTCCAGTATCATTGCCTGGAAAATCCCATGAGTAGAGGAGACCAGTTTCAGAAGAGTAGCCTGGAGAAGGCAACGGCACCCCACTCCAGTGTTCTTGCCTGGAAAGCCCCATGGATGGAGGAGCCTGGTGGGCTGCAGTCCATGGAGTCGTGAAGAGTCGGACACGACTCAGCGACTTCACTTTCACTTTTCACTTTCATGTATTGGAGAAGGAAATGGCAGCCCACTCCAGTGTTCTTGCCTGGAGAATCCCAGGGATGGGGCAGCCTGGTGGGCTGCCGTCTATGGGGTCACACAGAGTCAGACATGACTGAAACGACTTAGCAGCAGTAGCAGCAGCAGCAGACAGGACTTAGTGGCTAAACAACAACAAACAATACAGGAAAGAGATAATGATGATTTGAATTAAAATAGCATAGAAATGTGATCATAGAAATGCAAATCAAAACCACAATGAGAAATCACCTTACATCTATCAGAATGGCTATCACCCGAAAGACCAGAAATAACAGTTGTTGGTGTGGAGAAAAGGGAACCCTTGCATACTGTCGGTGGGAATGTAAATTAGTGTAGCTGCTGTGGAAAACAGTGTGGATGTCAAAAACTAAAAACGAAAGTACCATTTAATCCAGCAATTCCACTCTTGGATAGATAACTGAAGAAAATGAGAACGCTATTTTGAAAAGATCCATGCATCCCAATATTGATAGCAACATTATTTAAAATAGCCAAGATATGGAAGCAACATAAATGTCTACCAACAGATGAAAGGATAAAGAAAATGTGGTGTATATCTATCCGTCTAGGTAGATATGTAGATAGATGGATATACAATGGAATACTACTCAGCCATAAAAAAAATAAGATTTTACCTTTTGTAACAACATGGATGGACTTAGAGGGTACTGCACTTAATTAAATAAGTCATACAGAGAATGACAAATACTATGTTATCATTTATATATGGAATCGTAAAAAAAATACAATGAATTAGTGAATATAACCAAAAAAACAGATAGCAATGATGAGGGTTTGGGGAATGAAAGGTTGTTGCTGAATCACGCAAAGATGCTGGGATTCTTGGCCTCCAGAGGAGAAGAATTCAATCTGGGGCCAGAGATGAGGCTTGATTGCTCAGAGATTTTGTATAATAAAGTTTTATTAAAGTATAGAGGAGATAGAGAACGCTTCTGACATAGACATCAGAAGGGGGTAGAAAGAGTACCTGCTTGCTAGTGTTAGCAATGGAGTTATATACTCTCCAATGAATCCAAAGAATGTCTGGAGTTTGTAAAGACCTCGCCAGACCTACTACCATAATTTACATTTTAAGATAACAGAGGTAGCCAGAAGGTTTAATCCAGAGACTGTCCTCAGGCAGGATACATAATCCTAAGGAATGTAGAGGAAAGAAAAGTTTGTCCTTTCTTTCTCCTTGAAAATCCCAGACCCCTCTCTCCGTGGGGACCCCTAGACTTCTCATCAACCTGCCAAGGAAATGACTCTCTCAGGGAAGATATGCGTTCAAGATACATTTTGAGAGTAAAGATAATAGAATTTTCTAGTAAATTATATATGCTGCTGTGGCTGCTAAGTCGCTTCAGTTGTGTCCAACTCTGTGCGACCCCATAGATAGCAGCCCACCAGGCTCTCCCGTCCCTGGGATTCTCCAGATAAGAACACTGGAGTGGGTTGCCATTTCCTTCTCCAATGCATGAAAGTGAAAAGTGAAAGTGAAGTTGCTCAGTCATGTCTGACTTCATGACCCCATGGATTGCAGCCTACCAGGCTCCTCCATCCATGGGATTTTCCAGGCAAGAGTACTGGAGTGGGTTGCCATTGCCTTCTCTAAAATTATATATGGGATATGGGCAAATCAGAGAACTACTTGATATGGGTAACTAAAGAATGGAATTACTGTTTACTGAGATGAAGATCGTTAGGGATAGTTAGAGATGAGAGGTTAGAGCAAAGTCAAGAGTTTGGTTTTGCATGTGTTAAGCTTGAGATGTCTATGAAACACACTGCAAATTTCCTAGTGGGTCAGTAGATATTGATACAGAATGCCAGGCAGAGGTAAAACAAGAAGTTATAATTTTGGAGATACTAATCAAATATATGGTGTTTATATGGAATAGATAGGATTGAGAGAGAAGAGGTAGATGAATTGAGCTCCACATCACTGAAAAATATACAAATCAGGAAGATACAGAAGATCCTGTAGTGATATTTGGGATGATTGGATTTGCCGAGTAAGAGACAGTGATAAAGAGAAAGCAATTTATTTTTATTATTTTTAAATTAATTAATTTATTTGGAGACTACTTTACAATATTGTATTGGTTTTGCCATACATTGACATGAATCCACCACGGGTGTACATATGTACATATGTTCCCCACCCTGAACCCCCCTCCCACCTCCCTCCCAATCCCATCCCTCTGGGTCATCCCAGTGCACCAGCCCTGAGCACCCTGATGATACTGGATGCATCAAACCTGGACTGGCGATCCGTTTCACATATGATAATATACATGTTTCAATGCCATTATCCCAAACCATCTCACCCTTGCCCTCTCCCACAGAATCCAAAAGACTGTTCTATACATCTGTGTTTCTTTTGCTGTCTCACAAACAGGGTGATCATTACCATCTTCCTAAATTCCATATATATGTGTTAGTATACTGTATTGGTGTTTTTCTTTCTGGCTTGCTTCACTTTGTAAATAGGCTCCAGTTTCATCCGCTTCATTAGAATTGATTCAAATGTATTCTTTTTAATGGCATATACTCCATTGTGTATATGTACCACAGCTTTCCTATCCATTTGTCTATTGATGGACATCTAGGTTGCTTCCATGTCCTGGCTATTATAAACAGTACATGATGAACATTGGGGTACACGTGTCTCTTTCAGTTCTGGTTTCCTTGATGTGTATGCCCAGCAGTGAGATTGCTGGGTCATATGGTAGTTCTATTTCCAGTTTTTAAAGGTATCTCCACACTGTTCTCCATAGTGGCTGTACTAGTTTGCATTTCCACCAACAATGTAAGAAGGTTCCTTTTTCTCCACACCCTCTCCAGCATTTATTCGTTGTAGACTTTTGGATCGCAGCCATTCTGAGTAGCATGAAATGGTACCTCATTGTGGTTTGATTTGCATTTCTCTGATAATGAGTGATGTTGAGCATCTTTTCACGTGTTTGCTCAGTTCAGTTCAGTTCAGTCACTCAGTTGTGCCCGACGTTTTGCAACCCCATGAATCGCAGCATGCCAGGCCTCCCTGACCATCACCAACTCCTGGAGTTCACTCAGATTCACATCTATCGAGTCAGTGATGCCATCCAGCCATCTCATCCTGTCGTCCCCTTCTCCTCCTGCCCCCAATCCTTCCCACCATCAGAGTCTTTTCCAGTGAGCCAACTCTTCGCATGAGGTGGCCAAAGTACTGGAGTTTCAGCTTTAGCATCATTCCTTCCAAAGAAATCCCAGGGCTGATCTTCAGAATGGACTGGTTGGATCTCCTTGTAGTCCAAGGGACTCTCAAGAGTCTTCTCCAACACCACAGTTCAAAAACATCAATTTTTCGGTGCTCAGCCTTCTTCACAGTCCAACTCTCACATCCATACATGAGTACTGGAAAAACAATAGCCTTGACTAGACAGCACTTAGTCAGCAAAGTAATGTCTCTGCTTTTGAATATGCTATCTAGGTTGGTCATAACTTTTCTTCCAAGGAGTAATTCTCTTTTAATTTCATGACTGCAATTACCATCTGCAGTGATTTTGGAGCCCCCAAAATAAAGTCTGACACTGTTTCCACTGTTTCCCATCTATTTCCCATGAAGTGATGGGACTGGATGCCATGATCTTCATTTTCTGAATGCTGAGCTTTAAGCCAACTTTTTCACTCTCCTCTTTCACGTTCATCAAGAGGCTTTTTAGCTCCTCTTCACTTTCTGCCATAAGGGTGGTGTCATCTGCATATCTGAGGTTATTGATATTTCTCCCAGCAATCTTGATTCCAGTTTGTGTTTCTTCCAGTCCAGCATTTCTCATGATGTACTCTGCATATAAGTTAAATAAGCAGGGTGACAATATACAGCCTTGACGTACTCCTTTTCCTATTTGGAAACAGTCTGTTGTTCCATGTTCAGTTCTAACTGTTGCTTCCTGACCTGCACACAGATTTCTCAAGAGGCAGGTCAGGTGGTCTGATATTCCCATCTCTCTCGGAATTTTCCACAGTTTATTGTGATCCACACAGTCAAAGGCTTTGGCGTAGTCAATAAAGCAGAAATAGATGTTTTCCTGGAACTCTCTTGCTTTTTCCATGATCCAGCGGATGTTGGTAATTTGATCTCTGGTTCCTCTGCCTTTTCTAAAACCAGCTTGAACATCAGGAAGTTCACGGTTCATGTATTGCTGAAGCCTGACTTGGAGAATTTTGAGCGTTACTTTACTAGCATGTGAGATGAGTGCAATTGTGCGGTAGTTCGAGCATTCTTTGGCATTGCCTTTCTTTGGGATTGGAATGAAAACTGACCTTTTCCAGTCCTGTGGCCACTGCTGAGTTTTCTTAATTTGCTGGCATATTGAGTGCAGCACTTTCACACCATCATCTTTCAGGAGTTGAAATAGCTCAACTGGAATCCCATCACCTCCACTAGCTTTGTTTGTAGCGATGCTTTCCAAGGCCCACTTGACTTCACATTCCAGGATGTCTGGCTCTAGATGAGCGATCACACCATCATGATTATCCAGGTCATGACCTCTTTTGTACAGTTCTTCTGTGTATTCTTGCCACCTCTTCTTAATATCTTCTGCTTTGATTAGGTCCATACCATTTCTGTCCTTTATCGAGCCCATCTTTGCATGAGATGTTCCCTTGGTATCTCTAATTTTCTTGAAGAGATCTCTAGTCTTTCCCATTCTGTTGTTTTCCTCTATTTCTTTGCATTGATCGCTGAAGAAGGCTTTCTTATCTTTTCTTGCTATTCTTTGGAACTCTGCATTCAGATGCTTATGTCTTCCTTTTCTCCTTTACTTTTTGCCTCTCTTCTTTTCACAGCTATTTGTAAGGCCTCCCCAGATAGCCACTTTGCTTTTTTGCATTTCTTTTCCATAGGGATGGCCTTGATCCCTGTGTCCTGTACAATGTCATGAACCTCCGTCCATAGTTCATCAGGCACTCTATCAGATCTAGTCCCTTAAATCCATTTCTCACTTCCACTGTATAATCATAAGGGATTTGATTTAGGTCATACCTGAATGGTCTAGTGGTTTTCCCTACTTTCTTCAATTTAAGTTTGAATTTGGTAAAAAGGAGTTCATGATCTGAGCCACAGTCAGCTCCTGGTCTTGTTTTTGCTGACTGTATAGAGCTTCTCCATCTTTGGCTGCAAAGAATATGATCAATCTGATTTTGGTATTGACCATCTGGTGATGTCCATGTGTAGAGTCTTCTCTTGTGTTGTTGAAAGAGGGTGTTTGCTATGACCAGTGCATTTTCTTGGCAAAACTCTATTAGTCTTTGCCCTGCTTCATTCCGCATTCCAAGGCCGAATTTGCCTGTTACTCCAGGTGTTTCTGGACTTCCTACTTGTGCATTCCAGTCCCCTATAATGAAAAGGACATCTTTTTTGGGTGTTAGTTCTAAAAGGTCTTGTAGGTCTTCATAGAACCGTTCAATTTCAGCTTCTTCAGTGTTACTGGTTGGGGCATAGACTTGGATTACTGTGCCTTGGAAACGAACAGAGATCATTCTGTCATTTTTGAGATTGCATCCAAGTACTGCATTTCGGACTCTTTTGTTGACCATGATGGCTACTCCATTTCTTCTAAGGGATTCCTGCCTGCAGTAGCAAATATAATGGTCATCTGAGTTAAATTCACCCATTCCAGTCCATTTTTGTTTGCTGATTCCTAGAATGTTAACGTTCACTCTTGCCATCTCTTGTTTAACCACTTCCAATTTGCCTTGATTCATGGACCTAACATTTTAGGTTCCTATGCATATTGCTCTTTACAGCATCAGACCTTGCTTCTATCACCAGTCACATCCACAGCTGGGTATTGTTTTTGCTTTGGCTCCAGCCCTTCATTCTTTCTGGAGTTATTTCTCCACTGATCTCCAGTAGCATATTGGGCACCTGCTGACCTGGGGAGTTCCTCTTTCAGTATCCTATCATTTTGCCTTTTCATACTGTTCATAGGGTTCTCAAGGCAAGAACACTGAAGTGGTTTTCCATTCCCTTCTCCAGTGGACCACATTCTGTCAGACCTCTCCACCATGACCCGCCTGTCTTGGTTGCCCCGCGAGCATGGCTTAGTTTCATTGAGTTAGACAAGGCTGTGGTCCTAGTGTGATTAGATTGACTAGTTTTTTGTGAGTATGGTTTCAGTGTATCTGCCCTCTGATGCCCTCTTGTCACACCTACCATCTTACTTGGGTTTCTCTTACCTTGGGCGTGGGGTATCTCTTCATGGCTTCTTCAGCAAAGCCTAGCCACTGCTCCTTACCTTGGATGAGGGGTATCTCCTCACTGCCTCCCTTTTGACCTTCAACGTGTGATGGCTTCTCTAGGCCCTCCTGCGCCCGCGCAGCCACAGCCTCTTGGATGTGGAGTTGCTCCTCCTGGCCGCCGCCCCTGACCTCAGATGCGGGGTAGCTCTTCTTGGCCATTCCTGTGCCATTGCAGCCTGGCATTCTAGGCTGCTGCCCCTGACCTCGGACGTGGGGTAGCTCCTCTCGGCCTTGCTTAGTGTGCCAGCCACAGCCTCCTACGCTTAGTGTGCTAGCCGCAGCCGCCTGCACTCTGTATATCTTCTTTGGAGAAATGTCTGTTTAGTTCTTTGGCCCACTTTTGATTGGGTCATTTATTTTTCTGGAATTGAGCTGCAGGTGTTGCTTGTATATTTTTGAGATTAGTTGTTAGTCAGTTGCTTCATTTGCTATTATTTTCTCCCATTCCAAAGGCTGTCTTTTCACTTTGCTTATAATTTCCTTTGTTGTGCCTAAGCTTTTAATTTTAATTAGGTCCCATTTGTTTATTTTTGCTTTTATTTCCAATATTCTGAAAAGTGGGTCATAGAGGATCCTGCTGTGATTTATGTCAGAGAGTGTTTCGCCAATGTTCTCCTCTAGGGGTTTTATAGTTTCTGGTCTTACATTTAGATCTTTAATCCATTCTGAGTTTATTTTTGTGTATGATGTTAGAAAGTGTTCTAGTTTGATTTTTTTACAAGTTGTTGACCAGTTTTCCCAGCACCACTTGTTAAAGAGATTGTCTTTCCTCCATTGTATATTCTTGTCTCCTTTGTCAAAGATAAGGTGTCCATAGGTGTGTGGATTTATCTCTGGGCTTTCTGTTTTGTTCCATTGATCTATATTTCTGTCTTTGTGCCAGTACCACACTGTCTTGATGACTGTGGCTTTGTAGTAGAGCCTGAAGTCAGGCAGGTTGATTCCTCCAGTTCCAGTCTTCTTTCTCAGGATTGCTTTGGCTATTCGAGATTTTTTGTATTTCTGCACAAATTGTGAAATTATTTGTTCTAGTTCTGTGAAAAATACTGTTGGTAGCTTGATAGGGATTGCATTGAATCTATAGATTGCTTTGGGTAGTATACGCATTTTCACTATATTGATTCTTCCAATCCATGAACACAGTATATTTCTCCATCTATTTGTGTCTTCTTTGATTTCTTTCACCAGTGTGTTATAGTTTTCTATATATAGGTCTTTTGTTTCTTTAGGTAGATATATTCCTAAGTATTTTATTCTTTTCATTGGAGAAAGCAATTTAAAATGGACATTTGTGCATAGAAAATGACTGACTCTAAAGTTAATGATGGTAGAATAAATTAAGATCAAGAATCAATGATAGATTTAGCACTCTGGAAATCAAGAGAAGTTTTAGAGTTGACACAAGAAAGACTGGTCATTCTTTTTAGGAGTTTGTTAAAAAAAAAAAAAACAAACCAAAACAGTAGGAAAATGAAATATCACAATAGCCTCCTCACTGGTCCCCCTGTTTCTACTCTTAGGTCAGTAGAGATAATGCTAGTTTCTCTATTAGATTAACCTCAAATCTCAGTGACTTAACTCCATGTTAATTTCTTTACTGTTCATGTAAAGTCTGAATTAGTTACTCCTGATTGGTGAGCAGATCTTCTCTTAGGAGGAATTTAAAGGCTCTAGTAGAATTTTTATTTTAAAAATAGAACTGCCAACATTACTGTCTATAACCATTTGGGGAGGCAAACATCATGGAGCATGACACGTAGCAGGTTTTGTGGAATGAAGCTTGGTGGGACAAAAGTTCTGCTTATATTTTACTGACTATAAGTTAGTAGCATGAGTACTCTTATGTGTAATTGCAGCTGGAACATGTAGGCTCATCATGTGCCCAAGAAGAAGACAAAATAGGTTTGGTGACCAGCTAGCAGCCTGTGTCATACTCAGAGGTAACGTGCCCCATCATTGAGCCCCTGTCTATGTTGTTTGTTTATGAAAAGATCTAGGTGAAAGGAGTTGGGGGTGGGGTGGGGGGAATTAAGGACTTCAGAATAATAACCACCAGAAAATGATCCTTGAAATATCAAGAAGACCTTGGATGTAGGCCAGAGAGGGATTGGTTCTAGTTAAGTATGGATATTTTACTTTTTGTTTTAGTGGGGAATGTAGAGTATGAGGTTGGCAGATTTGGAGGTGAGAGTATAAAACTTAATGAGAAAAACTCAGTGATTATCTTTAAAATGCATTAAACAAGTTATTACATATTTCTATCTTTTATTGAAACTTTTCTGAAGCAGGATGAGTAGCAGGAGATTGGTTAAGGCTGTATGTTTTAAAATTGTGTGTGCCAGTAAGTCAAGAAAACATATAGAAAATATACAAAGCTAAACACTTCACGTCATATCTAAAAACTGGAAAAAAATTTGGCACACTTAAACCAGAGTACAAACAATTCACATGAAGAAAATGAAAAGGATTGCTTCTTTTTTAAGCCATGACAGTATCCTTAGCAAATTATTGCTTAAACCCAACACTAAATAATACCCTCATGGCATAAAAGAATATATGTTCCTCTTTCTAGATTTGAGTACTTATTCTTTTCATCCCTGTTCTGAAAATTGTTTTAATTTTTAAAGTGAATTTGAAAGAAATCATCCTAGAAATAGGGTAAAGATTGCTCATGAAGATTCACAAATGTCAAATAAGAACTTGACAGTCTCTTCTCTGTCTCCATCTATACCTCATAATCCAAAGATTTTGGATGCTTTGAGAAAAGCTTAGCTGGAAGGAGGAGTTTAGAACTATTTTAACAGCATTTCCAGGATTTTTCAGTGACTCATAGTTCTAGGCATTCATGTGAATTTCCAACTTACATTTAAAATTTTACAATCATTAAAAAAGAGAATGCCTTCCAACATTTCATGATAATGAGATCAAAACTTCTTCACAGAAAGCTTTAAAATAGTGTTAGTTTTTGCATTCCTTCTTCCCCACCCTCACATATTGACATAGTCCATTGTGTTGTTAGTGGAACTGCTTTGTGAATTTCAGAGAGGAAATATAGTCACTGATAGACTTTGAATATGTAATATCAATCACACTGAACAATAAACTGGAATTTTTGCTACGACAGTTTTTCAATTCTTTTCATCTGATTTTCTCCCTTAGTATGTGTATTGATCAGTTGCTCAGTCGTGTCAGACTCTGTGACTCCAGGGACTGTAGCCCGTAAGGTTCCTCTATCCATAGAATTCTCTAGGCAAGAATATTGGAGTGGGTAGTCCTTCCCTTCTCCAGAGGATCTTCCTGACCCAGGGATCAAACCCAGGTCTTCTGCACTACAGGCTGATTCTTTACCATCTGAAATCAACCCTGAATATTCATTGAAAGGACTGATGGTGAAGCTACAGTAGTTTGGCTGCCTGATGAAAGGAGATAACTCATTGCAAAAGACCCTGATTCCGGGAAAGACTGAAGGCAAAAGGAAAAGAGGGCAGCAGAGGATGAGATGGTTAAATAGTATCACCAACTCAGTGGAAATGAATTTGAGCAAACTCTGGGAGATAGTGAAGGACAGGGAAGTCTGGAGTGCTGCAGTCCATGGGGTCACAGAATTGGACACAACTTAGTGAAGGAACAACAAAAGCAACAATGTGTACTAGTCACCTTTGCTGTGCCAGTACACTTCTCCTTCATTTCAGTGGCTTGAACATCAACCATTTATTCTCATTCATGTTACGTATATGTTTCGAGTCAGCTGGTTTGAGTTCTACATGTCTCCTCATTCTGGGATGCAAGCTGGTAGAATAGCTCTTAAGTGGAAACACACAATTCCTCTTAAATATTTTGCTCAAATATGATATTTGGCAGATCTATTCATATTCTATTGCTCAAAATATGTCATTGATCAAAGACCCAGATCACAAAGGCAAGGATTAACACTTTTCCCATAAAATGCATGGAAAGTCCTATAGAAGAAGGTAGCAGTGAATAATAGAAAATTATAATCCAACATACCACAGTATCAAAGGTCTGAATCTTAATTTTCAAACTCAGGTGGAAGAAATATAACTTTCTTTAATAATATATATAACTTCTCTTATAAAATTTGATCTTGATCTTTGAGCCCCCAGCCAGTGAACTAACAGGATTTAAATCAGTTTTTTTTCTGATTCTTTCCATTCTTACTCCCACTTTAGATTGTGACATAAATGATCCTGTTGGCTGGAAAAAAAAAAAAAAAAAAAGCACAATCTACAGGTTGAAAGTTATGTTTCATTTATCAGATTTTTTGAGAACTTCAAGTCCTGGAGACAGATTCTCAGATTGCTCTGAGGGGAAAGGGAGGAGCCAGGATATAAAGTGGTTTTTGCAACAAAGACCAGGCAGTTGGGACATCAAAAGATTAACATTAATTGAAGAAAACCAGACATCTCAAGTTAATGAATTTAACATTTAAAAAAATTGATAAATAAAAATTTTTATTAGAGTATAGTTGATTTACAATGTTGCAATTCCCAGGTGGCTCAGTGGTAAACAATCCACCTGCCAATGCAGGAGACACAAGAAACATGGGTTCTGTCCCTGAGTCAGGAAGATCCCCTGGAGTAGGAAATGGCAACCCACTCCAATATTCTAGCCTGGAAAATTCCATGGACAAAGGAGCCTAGCAGGCTACAGTCCATGGGGTCGTAAAGATTTGGACATGACTGAGCATGAATGTAGAGAGACAGAGATTCATTTATGTGATACAGCAAAGTATATCAGTTATACGCATACATATAACCACTCTTTTAGAATCTTTTCCCATATAGATCATACAGAGTATTGAGAAAACTTCCTTTTGCTATACAGTAGATCCTTAAGAGTTGTTTATTTTAAATGTAGTAGTGTGCATATGTCAATTCCAATCTCCCAGTTTATCTGCCTCCTTCCAAAATATGGGCTTCCCTGGTGACTCAGAGGTAAGGAATCCACCTGCAATGCAGGAGACCTGGGTTTGATCCCTGGTTGGGAAGATCCCCTGGAAGAGGGCACGACCACCCACTCCAGTATGCTTGCCTGGAGAATCCCATGGATGGAGGAACCTGGTGGGTTACAGTCTATAGGGCTGCAAAGAGTCAGACACAACTGAAGTGACTAAACAGGCACGCAGGCATGCACATATCTAGACACACATGCTTTTCCCCACAGGTAACCATAAATTGGTTTTTTACATCTGTGACTAAGCACTTGTCTGTGTATGGGAAGAGGCTAGAGACTGGACTCATTGAAATCATTCCTTGGATATGCCCCTTAGCTACCCAGGGCCAGTATCCTGTTCTCTCCCGTCCGGGGTCCCCTCGGGGTGCACTGTTGGGAGTGGCTACAGTGGCTGAAGTCTTGGCAGCAGGCAGCCTGTTTGTCTCCATCCTGAGTTCCCTCAGGGCTCACCACTGGGGGCAATAGTAGTGGCTTGATGATTGCAACATCCTTTGTTTACTGATATCATAATCGTAGGTAGGATTTTTCTTTCACAGTTCCTAACTTACACTATGTCAAGGTGTTGTTTGATAGTACGTGCCTATATGCAACCCATTCCAGTATTTTTGCCTGGAAAATTCCATGGACAGAGAAGCCTGGCAGAATCCATGGGATCTGCCATAGAATCCATGGGATCTGCCATAGAATCCATGGGATCACCAAGAGTCGGACACGACTGAGTGTGCACACACATTATATTCCGTGTGTATATAAAGTTGCTGAGTCATCAAGTTGAGCAACTCCCTTCACATCTTTCAGCTTTCTGCAACTTTGATGCCAAACTTTGGGCGTGGATGGCTTTTGAATTCATCTATGATTCTGCTTCTTTAGATATACCATAAAATTCTTGCACCATCTTTGTTGGTTTCTTCCAAGAAACAGGATTTGATTTCCTTCTCTTCCTAGAGCCTACATATTATTAAGCCAGTGAAAGGTTGAAGTTTCATCCTACATGAAAATGCTGACAAAAATATTATTCCCCAGAATAGATAGGGACGTGGGGTATCTGTACACAGCCTCCTGAAGGATTCTGTAAAATGTTCACGAGGTAAAAGGAAATAGACCAATAAACCCAAGATTCTCTAGGGTTCCTAGGGAAGGTTGTGTCCCCTGTCTGATTTCTTCATAAGGTTTTCTCTTCTGAAGAAAGAAGCCTCCAGGTACAGAGATGTGGGCCTTGGCAGTTCCCAGTCAATGAAAGCTCATGGAAAGGGTGAAGGATAAGAGCAGGAAAAATAATTCTGCCATAGCTTGCATCACTTTTGTTAGAGCCCAGGCCAGTCCTTTCTAATTTGGGGGAGAGCCTTTTTCCTTCCAGTTTTGGTTAAAATGGTTTGCCTGTATTCATGAACTCTCTCCTCATTTTGACCTTAAGCTTTTGTAAGTAAAACAAAACAGACTCATAAGCTAATGTGCTTTATTTCTCAGCTCATACCACCCTCTAATCCTGAGGCCATGCACATTGTGGAAAGTAAAGAAGTGGTAAGAAAGACAAAACAAAAATTAAAAGGGATTGAAAGAGAAGCAGGTTCATATCTCAAAGTTGGCTGTTGTTGTCCTCTTGTATCTCTACGGAGGTGTAATGCGGTAGGGTTACCCAGCTGATAGAATAATTGCTAAATAGCGACCTAATTTCCCAGTGGCTTCAAACAGTACAAGTTTATTCTTGCTCTCATCACACTCCAATGCAGATCTGGTAGGGAATGAAGATGGTGAAGACTGAACACCAGGCAGTTATCCAGGGGCCAAAGCTCATTCCGTGTCATGACTCTATGTCTTCCAGGTCCTCACAGACACTCTAGTCATTCTCTAGTGGGAAGAGTCTGGAGGGCTCTGTAGGGGACGCTTTTATGGTCAAGAATGAATTGTAGTTCATCACTTCTGTTCACAGATTCTATTGGTTAAACTTCAGTCGTATGGCTGGCTAGGAAATCTAGTGTCTCTGTATGCTTAGGAGGAAAAGTGAAACACAGTATCTGGCCAGTGTCTGTCATGACATGTAAACAATTTAAGAGCAAAACACTGAGCTAGGAATATGAAGACATTAGTCTGACCCCTAACCTGAAATTATTTAACCTGGTTACTTAACTTTATCTATAATGACATTAATATACTTGCCACTTACTTGGACTCATAGACTGTTGGGACCCGAAAGTGTATTAGGAATCATTGAGTTTAGGCATTTTTCTCCAAGTCTATACTTAAGACCTCCTGTGTCAAATTACTTGGGAAACAGCAGGACTTACTGACTAAAAATCTCTGATGTAAGAAAGCCTTGGAATCTGTATTTTTATAATTATTCCAGGTGGATCTTCTCTATATAAAAGTTTGAGATCCACTTGTTTAACTTGTTTAAGCTTGTTTAAACTTTCAATTTTATAGTTACAGAAACAAAAATCTCAAAGTAATATAGACTGACATCGGATAGTGCTAGTTAGTATGGACCAAGTCTGAAATCCCTATCTCCTGAGTCACTAACCACATATATACATATTTTTTCTCTCCTTGCTAAACCACTTTTCCCAGTGAGGACATCTTTGAGTATCAGATAACATAATGTATGTAAACACACTGCATTTGAAATAAAGCATCATATTTTAAAATATTATTTAATTTTATAGCCCCTGGTTAGCAAACACCATCTTTGGTCTTTATCTAGCTTTGAAAATATGATTCAACATTTATGAAAACTTAGAGGCAAAATGTGGCAACACTGGGTTAGTTTTTCAACTTTAAAATCTCCCTATTATTATTTTATAAAAATATATATAAAGCCCTCTAGGCAATTTTAATGTGCCACATGACAGAGCAAGCACCCACTCCATCGTGTAAACCCCCTGACAGTATTTCTCTACTTCTTTAGCTCTAACAACAATCTATAGTGCACACACCTGCTGGTACATCTGCCACCCAAAACAGTGGTTTTCTTTTTTAAGGTGCTTAGGAATTTCCAGGGTATCTTGTAAAAGAATTTTTAAGAGACAGATAAAATCTCCCTATTATTTTAAAACAATCTCTCATTCCTAAAAGGTGCACTAGACCAAGGCAGCTTTGTTGAATGTCGTATGCCTGGTATGTCTCCAGCCATCTGTATCCAAACTTTGAATGTGAGGCTTGCTTTGAATTCCTGTACATCCAGCCTGTAAAATCCAAACTCTACCTCTTGTCTGTAAAAAATTATTAAACAGAAACTTCAATTAGATAGAATTAGAAGATCAGAAGGGGGCGCTCTCATGCCCTGTGACAATGGTGGAACTCAAAAGGAAGAGACTCTTCCCACCTGGCAATGAAAAGCCTTGAATACTTTGTTTATTATAAACCCTCCCAACTTCCTTTCCCCTCTCTATAAACATACCTTCCTCTCCTTGGCACATAGGTAATTACATGGGGCTCACATGGTTACAGACCTCGAATTGTAATTCCCTGTTGATCCTGGATAAACCCATCTTTCCTGGAGAAATATCTAGCAGTCTGTTTCAGGTCAATGAGTCTATTGTTGGTATTGTGTAGAAGATCTCCTCATATCAGACAACATCTTGGGCTTAATATAGTTTTCTACCCCTCTCCCAGGGACAGTTTTTTCCCCCCTCTCTAGAAGCAACAAATTTTTCTATGTCCTAGGGGCTAAGAGGGTTTCCTACTCTACTCCTATGGTACATGAGTTTTCCTTTTACCTCTTTCCCAGAAGCAGTGCATTTTTGCCTGGGAGCTGGGAAGTTCAAGTGGAGGGCTTGCTGCTCCCCACCCCAAAATTGAAGGCTTTTGCTTTTTTGCTAGAGATGGTGTGGTGAAGTAAGAAGGGCTTTATGGCTATCCCCCAACAGCTGCTACTGACCTCCTGCACACATCATCAGATTTTTTGCCCTTACTCCAAATCTTTCTTGTGAATAATTGATGGAGGCCCATAGACAACAGCTTATGAGAAACTATGAGTTTTCTTTGTTTCTGTGATTCTTAAGTTTTTCAAGCTATATGCTAGCCTACAGGTGTCCTATCTCATAAACTTATCTGAAGACAAAATAAGTTAGTCCATGTGACACTTTTACAAGATAACTTAGCATATATTAAGATCCCAATAAATTTGGATTAGTGTTAATTACAGTGCTAATAAACTTTTCTTGAGGTTTTGATATTTTCTAGTTTCCCATAGCTTGCTTTACCCTTATTTTCTTTTTCCTTTCTGATCCATTTTGATGATATACTTCAAATTATAGATCTTTTACTCTAAGTCATTGCCAAAAAGAATTTTTTTTTTCTAAATGATCAGCTATGATGCTATTGGCTGTTATATTTATTCTTTGACATTCTATTTAAATTCTTGCTAATACTATTGCCAAGAAAATGACTGATGAAAATTGCACATTTTGAAGAAATTGGAATGAGATATACTTCCTGTAGCAGATATATACTATTTTTTCATTTCCATGGAAAATATCTCCTTTAAAGAATATGCTATAAATATCTTTTACATAATAAAATATCTTTAATTCAAAAAAGACAAAAATATTAACTTAAAAGGTATTTTACTAAACAGTGAAATCTGTTAAATAGCATATTGAAAACAGTCACTCCTATGCCAGCTCTACAGATTCCAAAATTTTAGTTAAAAAAGAAAAGAAACATTTGTGTCAGGTAAATAATAAATGAAAACTTAAGAACAGGAATAGCAAAACACGGATACACAAAATATAGTTACAAACAGTTTTTCTATTTCCTTGATCTATTTCTAAATCGATCTCCTTGACAAAAAATGTTGCTCATCACTATTCTGAAGTCTGTAAATTTCTTAGGAATTTTGGATGTTGTTAATACAGCAGTGGTCAAGACAGTATAGCTCTGTATTTCTGGAATGAATGAAATCATTAAGTAGTTTCAGACAACCCAATGGCAAAGTCATTTAATCAATCACTCATTTATCCGATCACTCATTTATCAAATACTGTGTGAAGTTTACTGGCACGCTGGTAAAGGAGTAAGAAAGGATGAGATGAACTTCAAGGTACGATTATGTTCTGGGAACAATGTATACACAGCAGGGACTTCCCTGGTGGTCCAGTGGTTAAAAATCCACCTTCCAATGCTGGGGACTCAGGTTCGATCCTTAGTTGGGAAACTAAGGCGCTTCATGTCCCAGAGCAGCTAAGCCCACGTGCCACAACCAGAGAAGCTTATGTGCTGAAAGGAAGACGCAGCACAGCCCTCTCCCCCACCAAATGCATATACAACAAATAAATGACAAATCAATGGAAAAACACCGAAAGAAATTTAAATGATTCAGAAACATATGAGTTTCTAGTCGGAAATGTGAGCACACTGAATTAATTTGATTGACTGCTGAATATTTTGTTTTAGTTAGTTATTAAGCAAATCTACTTTTATGAATGCCCTGTAAATATGAACTGGATAATGAAGCTGAGAAGCAGGCTTCATATAAATCGACAACAAAAAAATGAGAAAGGCTTGGAGGGAGACCAATCTTCATGATTCCCAGTCAAGAGGCAACTTGATGAAAAGCTAAGAGAGACCCTGTAAACACTGTCTGCTTTTAGTAGTAACCCTAGGAGGCTTTGTAAAAAAAAAAGCTTGGCTCTGAGTTAGTGATCATAGAAAATTGAGATTATTTTGTAGAATTTGAAACTGCTATATAAAATGATAGCATGTGGAATTTACTGCTACAATATTTACAGTGAAGGTTGTCAGTGAGCTTCACGTATATTATAAACATTTTAAAAGAGTAGTTTAGTAAAACAGGATAACCCAAGTTAGGATAGCTTCAATAGCCAATGAGAATAACCTGCTTTCAAAAGTCACAGGAATTTAGGCTAAGAGAATGCTGCCTGTCACATATTTAAAATGTACAAAACAGTAGAGGAAGTAGAATGAAATTTAAGAGCAGAGGTTTGAAACAACGAATGTTGTGTTTTATTACAACGAAGGCATAGAATATGAACTGGACTTTTTCAGTCACTGAAACACTAGACAAGGAGAGGCCTGGCATCTTTAAATCTGTGAATGTAGATTGTTTCAAGAAATGCTGTGTTTCAAGACAAATTTAATCAGACATATTTAACTAATATAAATATTTTACTTCTATTAAAGTATTTAGAGATACTAAAATTCAAATTCTAGTTGCATTATTTTGGGGCTTGGATACTTGCTCTTAATTAAAATACTTGTATCTTTTAATGCCCTTTATCCTTTAGATTTTTTGCTATATGTGAGAGTCTAAATCATGTAGAATTAGTGAGAATATAAACTCCTTTATACTGACTTTATTTTCATATTATTAAAATCTTATTAAAATGTAGAAATGTTAAAATATTTTGTCTGTAAAATGTGATACTACTAGTAATTTTGGAGGACTTAATTTTCTGAAATGGATATTAATTGCTCTGAGTGTTAGTCTTTGATGTTTCTGGAATGCATGCATCCCTTGAGATATGCCATTATACACATTTCTTTCAGAGAAATTTTGCATTTAGAGACATGAGAGTTTAATTTACATGGCTAACTATTATTTTTTTTAATCTTTTTACTCTTAAAACATGCTCTGCTACTCCCATAAAATTGCTATGATTTCACAGAAATATTAAAAATACTTATTTAGAGAAAAATTAATTTAAAACTTTTCCATAATGTACTATGATATGCTCAACAATGACTGAAGAATAACTCAGAAAATACATTAAGTAAAATGTTCCTACTCTCAAAAAATTGACCATGTCAATAGTCAGAAAATATTCATGAAATAATTACCTAAATGAGAGATTCTGATAAAAATGAGAGTATAGTGAAGAGAAAAATTATTGCAAACTGGAATGCTTAGCAAACTATGAGGGGAAGATTGAAGGAAGGGGAGGCTTTGACTGGAGAAGATATTCCAAAGCAAAAGATTTGGCAAAAGTTTTATGAAGAGAGTTTAATTCTGGAATAGTGAGAAGTTGGTCACCTTGTGGGATCAGTAATTTAGAGTCAAATTCTGGAGGATTGCAATGGAAACCAATAAAGGAAAGAAGGAAAAGTTGATTAAAAGTGGGGGAGGGGAAGCCATGTAAAGATCAAGGAAAGTTTTGGACTGAGATGGGGACACAGAATCAGGTGAACTCCGAAGTGAAGTTTCAAGAGAACATTAACAATTGAAGTCACATTATGAAAGTCTAAGAAGAAAAACAGTTATGATAAATGGTGGCAGCAGGAATAGCCCATTCATCTGAGGAAAAGGAAAATTAAGGTCAAAGAAAGTTGTAGAGTTAAGTGTCTCTGTGTGTGTTCAGGATAGATAACACATTCTATAAAATGTGATCAAATGAAAATAAAACATCTGGCATGAATATATGGAACACACTATTTCACAAATATGATGAACACTAGAATTTTATAATTAAAATGTACTATGAATCCCTTTGACAGCCGGTAGCCTGGTGTTCAAGGGATGTATTTTTGATAGATGGTAAAATTTAGATTCCTGTTTTCCTGCAATGGATAATTGCCATGAGTGACAATATGCCATTGACATTAGCAGTGTTGGGACAAGTTGGTACAATTACTATTCTGTTCACCAAATAGGTCTGTTATAGCATCTTTCTGCTTAGGTTCTGTGAGACTGAGGTGTGTGAAAACTCAGTATCCCTAAGAATGTGGAATATCTATTTTGTAATGGATATTTGTTATTTCATGTCTGTTTAGAATCTTTGCCATAGAAGTGGTTAATCAGTAGCCTTTAATATCCTGTGAACTCCTCCCACGACCCCAGTCAACCTAAAGTTATCATGTGATTCAGTTTTGTCAATCAGATTCCCCAAACACCTGGTCATAGTGACGGGTGATCAGCTCAGGATAGATAGGCCTGTGACCAAGAAAAGTGATTAGAGCATCCTCAAGGTTTTCACTAGAGACAGCTACAGGAAAGAGGTATACTTTCATCTTATCTGAGATTACTATTAATAAGGTAAAAGGACAAATAAACCTGGACCTGTCAATTATGTCTGCAGTCGTATCACAGCGACATTCCTGAGAATGAAGCCAGTTCAGAAAAAGCAGAGCTGAGCAATAGAGAAAGACATAACCCTGATGAAATTGGCTTAGGTTCTGGGATCTGGCTGTGGTTGTACTTCTCGGTTACTTAATCCTGTATATTCCTTTCTTTCCCTCAGCTTACAGTCATTTGCTATAGAAAGGGTCCTGTTTAAAGGAACTAATGAGGACAATTGGGCATAAGGTAAGAAAGGAGCTTCCACACTGGTTCAGCAGTAAATAATCCACCTTCCAATGCAGGAGACATGGTTTTGATTCGCAGATTAGGAAGATCCTCTAGAGAAAGAAATGAAAACCCACTCAAGTATTCTTGTCTGGAGAACCCCGTGGACAGAGGATCCTGGTGGCCTACAGTTCATGGGCTCCCAAAATCCATGGAGTTGCAAACAGTTGACTTGACTGAGTGACTAAACAATGACAAGGTAAGAAAAAATAAAGTATAAGCAAGAAGCATCATAACTCTATCCTTCTCTGAATACATAGAATATGTTAATATTCATTTCCATAAGAAACGCACACTTCAATCCCTACTGTGTGTTCCAGTCATTTATGTACTTATTTTTACTTCTGGTCCTAGAATGTGAGCCTTTTCAGAGCAGGGATAGTTTCTCAGTTTTTTTCTGACATTCTACTGTGTGGCATACATTGGAACAGGCCAACCCTCAGTCATCTTGAGCTCTTTCCCCTTGTTCATCTACCACTGCAGAGACTAGCAAGGGCCAAGTACTCACTTTCCTAATCTTTCTGTAGCTAGGAGTGATCCAATTTTGTCCAGTAAGATATAACTGGAAATATACCAAGAGAAATATTTTATTTTAGGACAAAAGAAAATATATATTTCTGGTATTCTTCTTCTTTCTTGGTGCTAGGAATGGAAATGCAAAGATGATGTCTTGAACTACAGCAGCCATATTGTGATAAGGAGGCATGAGCATGAGGGAAACAACTTAGTTAAAATAGCAATTCCACTATTCGTGAAACTAACCAAACTTCTTTTTCTGAATTCAATTAACTAAAGTTGGACAGCTCATGTTTTCTAGGTCTTACCTTACCAAGTTACTGATTATGTCCCAAACTTAGAGTTTCTTAGATAGGCATGAACTTCAATCTAGATATTAATGTCCACCAATCAGTAGTTTTGAGGGCGGCAAAATTTTCTGTTGGAAAACACGTAAGCATTAAAATCAGAGGACTTGGGTTGATTTCTGTTGTCTGCAGATTACTGATTATATGATATGACCTCATAAAAGTCAATGATAGTGGGTTTTAGTTTTCTTTGATTATATGTGAGAATAAATTATGTTCCTTAAGTATTTCACAGTTTGCCTTGGAAATGAACAGAGATCTCTCTGTTGTTTTTGAGATTGTACCCAAGTACTTCATTTTGAACTCTTGTTGACTGTGAGGGCTACTCCATTTCTTCTAAGGGATTCTTGCCCACATCAGTGCTAGGAAGACAATACTAAAAATCCTTCACCTAGGCCTCAACAGTACGTGAACCAAGAACTTCCAGATGTACAAGTTGGATTTAGAAAAGGCAGAGAAATCAGAGATCAAATTGCCACCACCATTGGATCATATGAAAAGCAAGGGAATTCCAGAAAAACATCTACTTCTCTTTCACTGACTATGCTAAAGCTTTTGACTGTGTGGATCACAACAAACTGGATAATTCTTAAAGAGATGGAATACCAGACCACCTTACCTACCTCCTGAGAAATCTGTATGCAGATCAAGAAGCAACATTTAGAAGTGGACATGGAACAACAAACTGGTTCTGAGTTAGGAAGAAATATATCAAGGCTGTATCTTGTTACCCTGCTTATTTAACTTATATGCAGAGTACATCATGTGAAATGCCAGGCTGGATGAAGTTCAAGCTGAAGTCAAGATTGCTGGGAGAAATATAAATAACCTCAGATATACAGATAATATCACCCTAATAGCAGAAAGATAAGAGGAACTAAAGACCCTCTTGATGAAGGTGAAAGATGGGAGAGAAAAAGCTGACTTAAAACTTGACATTCAAAAAAACTAAGATCATGGCATCTGGTGTGATCACTTCATGTCAAATGGGGAAAAAATGGAAAGAGTGACAGATTTTATCTTCTTGAACTCCAAAATCACTGAGGATGGTAACTGCAGCCATGAAATTAAATGATGCTTGCTCCTTGGAAAAAAAACTATGAAAAAACTAGACAGTATATTAAAAAGCCAAGATATCACTTTGCCAACAAAGTTCAGGATAGTCAAAGCTATGGTTTTTCCAGTAGTCATGTATGGATGTGAGAGTTGGACCATAAAGAAGGTTGAGTGCCCAAACTGATGCTTTCGATCTGTGGTGCTAGAGAAGACTTTTTAGAGTCCTTTGGATTGCAAGGAAATCAAACCAGTCAATCCTAAAAGAAATCAACCCTGAATATTCACTGGAAGGACTGATGCTGATGCTGAAACTCCAATAATTTGGTGAAACAGTGGAAACAGTGGTTGACTTTATTTTTTTGGGCTCCAAAATCATTGCAGATGGTGATTGCAGCCATGAAATTAAGACACTTACTCCTTGGAAGAAAGTTATGACCAAACTAGACAGCATATTAAAAAGCTGCTGCTGCTGCTGCTAAGTCACTTCAGTCGTGTCCAACTCTGTGTGACCCCATAGATGGCAGCCCACCAGGCTCCTCCGTCCCAGGGATTCTCCAGGCAAGAACAGTGGAGTGGGTTGCCATTTCCTTCTCCAATGCATGAAAGTGAAAAGTAAAAGTGAAGTCGGACTGTTCGCAACCCCATAGACTGCAGCCTACCAGGCTCCTCCGTCCATGGGATTTTCCAGGCAAGAGTACTGGAGTGGGGTGCCATTGCCTTCTCCAATATTAAAAAGCAGAGACATTAATTTGTCAACAAAGGCCCATCTACTCAAGGCTATGGTTTTTCCAGTGGTCATGTATGGATGTGAGAGTTGGACTATGTAGAAAGCTGAGCACCAAAGAATTGATGCTTTTGAACTGTGGTGTTGGAGAAGACTCTTAAGAGTCCCTTGGACTGCAAGGAGATCTAACCAGTCCATCCTAAGGATCAGTCCTGGGTGTTCATTGAAAGGATTGATGTTGAAGCTGAAACTCCAATACTTCGGCCACCTGATGCGAAGAGCTGACTCATTGGAAAATACACTGATGCTGGGAAAGATTGAGGGCAGGAGGAGAACAGAGTGGCAGAGGATGAGATGGTTGGATGGCATCATCACCTAATGGTCATGAGTTTGAGCAAGCTCTGAGAGATAGTGAAGGGCAGGGAAGCCTGGCATGCTGTAGTCCATGGGTTTGCAAAGACTGAGACACCTCTGAACAACTGAACAACAAAATTTCACAGTTTTGACATAATGATTAAGTATGACAATGTATGTGAATATGTCTTATAAAATATAAGATGCTAAACAAATATTATTTGGCTGTTACTTATTGATTCAACCTCCCCATGCAGAATGGAGCTATGTCTTATTCTTATGACAATAAGGAACAGAGAACTTCTAAGAGAATATTATTAATTACCTATTTTTCATAAATAAACTTGATTATGAAGTAACATATTTAAGCAGAAATACATTTCACTACAAAAATAATGCAATATTTTATTTGCAAATTGTATACTATAATAATGACCTGTTTATGTCCATCTTCTATAATGGTAAAAGAATAAAGGGGATGTCTGGAGATGATTGGTTTGTAATGTCATGAAACTCCAGATTCAGTGTGGTTATTCCAACAGTGCACAAGTGCTGACATTTTAAAATTAAGCACTGAATGATTATAAACCTCACAGGCTATTTTGATACTTTACTTGAAAAATAATATGGAAGAGTCTTTGACTATGTCTAAAATAATACCAGAAAAATCCAATATTTGTATAAAATTTCAAAGGATCAGCTGTTTAAACAATAGCTTGATTAAATATCAATACGTGTTTTGCAAGCATTGTAAAATTTACCCTGTTATTATCTCATAACGTGATTTTCAACTGGTAAACAGATTTTCCTGAAAGCAACCAAATTATAGTGTACTGTGTCCTTGTCCCAAAATGTAAAGTGTTCTACAAAACATTCCAGGGAACGTATAAGCTCCTATCTCTTGTCCTACACACCAAAGATCAGAAAGGTCATTTGGTTACTTTTAAAACAGTTTCACTCCAAAAATGCAAGAGAATTTATGTCTTTTTTAGTCTTATTCTTTACAAAACTTAAACTCTTTTCACTGTGCATTATCTAAAACAAATAACATAATACTATAACAAAATACAGACACCAAAAGAACATCTAGTAGATGGAAGATTTTATTCCATTTGAATATTTATTTTCCAATTTTTATATTTTCTTCCTCTACTGTAAAGTTTCCTGATTCTTTCAAATGTTATTATAAATGATTTCTGTTTTTTACTTTTAAAAATATCTCTGGCCAATTGGACTGTAATCATTTACTGTTAGTTACTTAAAGAAGAACATATGATAAATATAGCTGTTTTGGGTTCAGTGCACAGTATGGATGGTTTACTTCTTTATTTAATTTGATTAAGAATAAAATATATAGAAATTCAAATATATTTAAAATGCAAGCTTTTCCAAAGTAAGGATTATGCTTTCTACTATTTTTGTAACTTTGTTATATTATTAAAATACTAGTCTGACAACTAGTACTGGGTTAGTACTTATTTTATTTACCTATAGATCAATAACTTTCAGATATTGTTAGTACATCTACAGTTAAAAGTATTATTAAAAAAGTAAAAAATTTCCAAAAGAAATAATTGTCATTTTTGGTAATTCTTCTCTTTACTTACACATGATAGAGATTTAATTTTATAAATATCTATTAGTACTATAAATTCTGAAATTCTATTCACTCAACCCTGATTAATATAGAGAGCTAATGAGTAAATAGACTTTTTAGGCAGTGATAAGGGTTCAGGATGAATTTTCCTCATTATTGATACTAAATTGAAAATCAATAGTGTTTTTGCCCAGAGAGAAACAAAATTAAGTCATTTCAACACTAAATTGGTATTTATCTTTATTTTTTTTAATTCTGAAGAACTGCTTTGATTTTTACTCATAAAATAAATTTCTTTTCATAAATTAAATTATTTTTCAACCCCTCTCCCCAACTTCAATGTTTCTAGTAAAAATGTATTACTATACGTATATTGCTATATATAATAATGCATCTTCATACAAAATATAAAACAAAATTGTGTCTATACTATTTAGCTTTGAGCAATATACACTGTTAGGCTTCCAGGAGATAATAAGTATGCATATTTTAATATACTGTGTAAATTTTATAAAGTATATATTTTAAAAGTTGATTGAGTTTTCCTGTACTATTCCAATGATGTTTTGCAACAAATGAAAAAAAAAAAAGACAGGAAAAGATATTAGTGTACTTACCAGGCTGCCAAGAATTCTCCTTATGGATCCATGTAATGCCTGTAATTTCTAATG
Source organism: Ovis aries (assembly GCF_016772045.2). Lineage (NCBI taxonomy): Eukaryota > Metazoa > Chordata > Mammalia > Artiodactyla > Bovidae > Ovis > Ovis aries. Next base: position 145,677,819 of record NC_056055.1, on the reverse strand, counting down.
GGTTTCTTTTATAGCTTTTGGAATATTGCCATTGAATTTTCCCTTAATTTATTGTTAGACTGTTTCCAGTGGATTTCTCTCAGTGGTTTGCTGAACTCTCCTTAGCAAAGCTACTCTGAAGTCACCTGAGCCTTAGCCAGGAAAGGACTCTTTTGACCCACTTCCATAGGCTGTTGAGCTTAGCTCAGGGAATTGCTCCATCCTGACCAACAGAGCTCTTCCAAGTAAAGCCATTCTACATCCAAAGAATTGCTGGATCTCTCCCAGCACATTGGCAAACTCTGCTGGACTGTCCCCAGTGAAATGGCAGATTATAATCAGTTGGTGGCTGCCAGCAGAAATGGCAGCCCACACTACTCAAAGTCGACATCTTTCATGAGGTAATTTGGTGATGCAGGGGAAAAAATGTAGTCATGGTTATAACAAATTAATGCTTAGCATTAGGAAAGCTATTGCTCATCACAAACCCCCAATACAACCACCAAACAAATTCACAAATTAGAGCTGAATTACAGATTTCTCACACATCTTCCTTCTTTTACCCAGTTTTTCTTTCTCCAGAGCATTTATTTCAAATCTTAGTCTACTATTATAGCACCAAAATGTATTTTAATCACTTTATTAGAGATTTATTTGCAAATACAGTTATTATATGTGATGACTTTTATCATTATTCATTATTGCTTCTACATTACTATAGATCCATTAATCATGATAATGGAACCTCCACACTTTTATTTTAGTTTGATATGTATTTTTAGTTTGCATATATTTTTTTGTTTGTTTCACAATGTTTAGTAAGCATGAGTTGAGCATTTCCTAAAAACCCTGGAGCCAAAACCATTCACTATTCCCTAGAATTACTATATAAGTTCCCTGAACAAAGCCTAGGACAATTGAATTTAAGAGAATATTTAATAGACAGGGCGAGCACATAAATCCCCTGTTACTCTTGTATTTTTTACTTGATAATTAGGAATAAACACTCTGATAAGTTTAGAAGAATTTTGACAACCTATTACTATTAGCCATAATTTGAAGATTTATCTTTGTAGTCAATGCATATATTTTTTGTTTCAACCCATAAATACTCTCAATCAAACATACTACTGGTGTAAACAAAAAGTTATTAAAAAATTTTTACACTTATGTAATTTCAGAATTATAGAAAAGTTCTAGAATAGTTTAAACAATTCCTAAGACCCTTTACCCAAATTCCGCAAATCTTAACTTCCTATTTTCTTTTTGTCTCTCTAAAATATCTGGCCAACAAGTAAGGAATCCATCTGCAATGCTGGAGATACAGGAGACATGGGTTCCATCCGTGGGTTGGGAAGATCCTCTGGAAGAGAAAATGGGAACCCACTGCAGTCTTCTTTCCTGAGAAATCCTATGGACAGAGGAGCCTGGCAGTCTGTATAGTCGACAGGGTCACAAAAAGAGTCAGACACAATTGAGTGATTAAGCACACAAAACATACGCATATTATTTCTTTTACATTTTGAAAGTAAGTTGCAGATCTGATGTCTTTTTACTCATAAATCCTCCATTTTCTTTTTTTTTTTTTTAAAACAAAAGCCCTCATCATTTGGCAAGCATCATGGTAATAATTATTGCAGATAAGAATCATAAGTGGATACTAAATTGGTGAGCAGAAATATCATGAGAAACAAGACAGTTGGACATGAGACTACAGAATCTATAATATCTCTCTACAAGACACTTATGAATCAAAAAAAAATTAATAAAGATTTTTACCACAATCTAAAGAAATATAGGGGCTTTGTCTTGGTTCTTGGCAGGTAACTTCTTAACTTTTGGAACTTTTTGAATAAGACTGTGCTTGTTATTCATGTTGGGCCCCGAGATGGTTTATGCTAACAAAGTGACTTGGGGTGAGAGCCAACCACTAACAAGAAGATAATTCAGGGTTGGGGCTGAAAGCCAGAAAGACCAATCATGAGATTATCAGACGGGGAGAGGGGACTGAGTTCAACCATGTACTCAATGATTCAACCAATCAGTCCTATTTAATAAAGCGTCAGTTAAAACTCTGGGCTCTGAAGCTTCAAAAAGCATCAGTGGTTGGCAGTACTCTGTGTTGTCACACTTCAGTGCTAAGGGAGTCACATTTTCCTGCTGTATGTTTAAACTTTTCTGGACTCTGCTTTGCTGGTTCTAATTTCTTTCCTTTGTCTAGAATAACCCACAAGTGTAATAGCTTTCAGTGAGTTCTGGGCGTCTTTCTAGTAAACTATTTAACCTGAAGGTGTTCTCAGGAACACCTATGTTTATGACCAGCTGGTCTGATGTGAGGGCAGTTTTGTGGGAACTGTTCCCTCAGACTTTGCTGTTTGATAAACTCACAGGAGTTGGTGTCAGAAGTCTTGGGCAGACTTGGCAGTCTGGACTACTAGGACCTTAACCTTGAATTCATCTTAACTCTAGATAAAAAAAATGAAGACTTTTCATTGGAGAAACCTGACAGACATCACCTTAGCAAGTGACCAGAGTTAGCAACTGCTACAGTGACTAATACTGATATTCATGCACTTTTTCATATGGTACAGTAAGAAGGGCACCATATCACTTGTCTGTTATTCCCACAAAAATGCGTTAACTTCAATCTAGTTATGAAAAGACACTTGAAGAATCCAAAATAAGGGATAAACTTCACATTAACTGGCCAGGCCTCTTCAGCATCACGAGTTACTCAGTTCAGTTCAGTCGCTCAGTCGTGTCTATTTGCGACCCCATGGACTGCAGCATGCCAGGCTTCCTTGTCCATCACCAACTACCAGAGTTTACTCAGACTTATCCATCGATTCGGTGATGCCATCCAACCATCTCATCCTCTGTCATCCTCTTCTCCTTCTGCCTTCAATCTTTCCCAACATCAGGGTCTTTTCCAAGGAGTCAGTTCTTAGCATCAGGTGGCCAAAGTATTGGAGTTTCAGCTTCAGCATCAGTCCTTCAAATGAATATTCGGGGCTTATTTCTTTTAGGATAGCTTGGTTGAATCTCCTTGAAGTCCAAGGGACTCTCAAGAGTCTCCTCCAACACCACAGTTCAAAAGCATCAGTTCTTCAGGACTCAGCTTTCTTTATAGTCCAACTCTCACATCCATACATGATCACTGGAAAAAGCATAGCTTTGATTAGACAGACCTTTGTTGGCAAAGTAATATCTCTGCTTTTTAATATGCTGCCTAGATTGATCATAGCTTTTCTTCCAAGGAGCAAGCGTCTTTTAATTTCATGGCTGCAGTTACCATCTGCAGTGATTTTGGATCCCCCCAAATTAAAGTCTCTCACTCTTTCCATTGTTTCCCCACCTATTTGCCAGGAAGTGATGGGACCAGATGCCATGATCTTAGTTTTCTGAATGTTGAGTTTTAAGCCAACTTTTTTACTCTCCTCTTTCACTTTCATCAGGAAGCTCTTTAGTTCTTCACTTTCTGCCATAAGTGTGTTGTTGAGTTTCTCAACAAGACTACAGATTTGGAGACATGACTCCTCAGGGTATATGGAATCTCAGATTGTAATCCAGACTACAAACAGAACTTAAAAGGGACAGTTGGTGAACTCTGATTATAGTTTATGGATTAGTTAATACTATTAAATCTATGTTGATTTTCTGTTTACAGAAAAATAATTGTAAAAAATATGCATTATTTAGGTAAATGTTATCATTAGGGGAAACTGAATAAAGGATTTATAAAATTCTGTCTACTATTTTCTAGTTTCTAAATAAACCTTAGGTATTTCAAATTGAAAAATTGAAAAATTGAAATTATCAAGAGAAATGTCTTAGTTATCCATAGCACAATTATAAAACTTAGAGAATTAACACTGATGCAATATTTAGTGAATTTATAGACCTTGCTCAAAGTTAATCGATTGTCCCCATAATGTCCCCTTAAGCCCATTTTGGAAACAGGAAATGGAACTGTATGAAGAGTGCTCACCTTATAATTATAAACATAAGGGACTTCCCTGGCTGTCCAGTGGTTACAACTCCTTGCTTCACAGCCGGGGGGTTACAATCCCTGATTGGGGAACTAAGATTCTACAAGTTGCACAGCATGGCCATAATAATAATAATAGCCAATTATAAAACATGACAAAAATAGATGAACAGTGAAAATTTTGATGCTCATTGTTCTTATATTGTAAAATACAATAAACAATATTTGAGCCAAGAATATATATGATGTAAGCCAACAAACTGCTTTCATTAGTAGCATCAAAAAACTTTCTTTGGGGAAAGCTGTCCCCTGCTTCTGCTCCAACCCACCACAAAAGTTGAACAATTTTACCTTGAACCTTGAATATAATTATATTCTTCATAATCATCTCTATAATTCAAGCAATTAGTTATCACAACTTATTTGTTTTCTGGCTTATAATTATGTGTAATCTTGTATATGTTACTGATATTGCTGAGTCTCAATTTCCTTTTTTTCTGGAAAATTGAAAATTTAATTCATACCATACAGGATTTTATGTGATTAAATGTGATAATATATTTGAAGAACTTAGTAGAATCCTGGGCTTCCCTAGTGGCTCAGATGGTAAAGAATCTGCCTGCAATGTGAGAGACCTGGGTTCAATCCCTGGGTTGGGAAGATCCCCTGGAGGAGGGCATGGTAACACACTCAAGTATTCTTGCCTGGAGAATCGCCATGGGCAGAGGAGCCTGGCGAGCTACAGTCCATGGTGTCACAAAGAGTCAGGCATGACTGAGCAACTAACAAGCACACACACACACACACAGTAGATTTCTAAACACACCAGGGGCTCAACAGATGGGTTTCTCTACTCCTTTTACATCCCAAAGTGAACACTTTAATGCCGGATGGCTAGTTTCTCACATCAACAGAACAGATTATAACAAAGGGCAATGAATTGCAATCTACTGAATAGCATCAGCCTTCAAAATGCCTGAAATTTCCCTTGATGACTTATCCCATTGTGCTTATGCATTCTCCACCTAAAACACTTCTATTAAGACACATAGTGATATCAGAGTTGGGAACTGGTTGGAAAAACAAAAATGTCAATGACAAAATGTAGGTGAGAGTAGTAAATGCGATAGGAGTCAACATGTTTCACACTCTGTAATCTAATGTTTGGACCAAAGTAGACAGTGTTTTTGTGGTTTCCTAAAGTATTTTTCCCTACTCCTATTCCTACCCTATGCCTCACCCTCATATGTAGCTTACAGTATTCATCGTGTCAATCTGGGTGTTGGATTTCTTAAAAAGCATTTTTGGGGTTCATTTAAAAATAATTTTAGCACTAGATTTCATAAAATTTATTGCACAAAAAAACAAGATGGAAATATGGTCCAAAGTCAAATTCAAATGATAGTGATTATTATAGACACTGGTAACTAATAACAGATCCCTGTCACTGAACTTATGTAGACATAGTAGACTGAAAACTCAAGAGTAATGGACTTTTTTTCTCTAGGAAACTTATTTTCACTTGAGAACCAAGAAAGATGCAGTCCAGTTTGAATATAAAAGGAAATACTTATAGCATATTAAATTGCTTTAAAAAATGGCAAATGTAGGGACTCCCCTGGTGATCCAGTGGCTATGACTCTGAGCTCTCAATGCTGGGGCCTTAGGTTTCATCTCTGGTCGGGGAGTTAGATCCCACATGCCACAACTAATTCCTTCAGTTCAGTTCAGTCCCTCAGTCGTGTCTGACTCTTCGCAACCCCATGAATCGCAGCACGCCAGGCCTCCCTGTCCATCACCAACTCCCAGAGTTCACTCAGACTCACGTCCATCGAGTCCGTGATGCCATCCAGCCATCTCATCCTCTGTCGTCCCCTTCTCCTCCTGCCCCCAATCCCTCCCAGCATCAGAGTCTTTTCTAATGAGTCAACTCTTCGCATGAGGTGGCCAAAGTACTGGAGTTTCAGCTTTAGCATCATTCCTTCCAAAAGAAATCCCAGGGCTGATCTCCTTCAGAATGGATTGGTTGGATCTCCTTGCAGTAAGACCTTACACAGCCAAATTAAAAAAAAAATAAATAAATATTAAGAAAAAATAGCAAATGTATATCAGCCCTGCCCTGTGCTAGATATTCCTTTAAGCACTTCAACATGTATTAACCCATTTAATCCTCATAGCAACCCTAACTATTGTCCTTGTTTTATAGACAAGGAAACTGAGACTTAGAGAGGTGAAACCAATATGCCTACAGTTATTAAATGACAGAGCTGGGATTTAAATTAAGAGGATCCCGTCTGGAGGCCAAGGCCTTAACCCTCATTGTAACACTACCACTTGGCAAGCTTGTTTTGATTCTTACTATGTCCTCAGGCAGATTTAAAGCCTCCACTTTACAATGAGGCAATGGAGTATCAGATTTTTTGTATCTTGTCAAGATACCTGCAACAGGATGGAGCCGAGATATAAACAAGGATTTTTCGGATTTAAGAGTGTGTATTCCTCTATACCTTGTTCCATTTGTCTTGTGTCTCTTCTTCTTCCCTCATCAGTGTGATTTTTATTTCATGTCTCTTGGCCGGGTAACATGCCTGGAAAACTTTCCATAGGATTCTCGTTCCTGAGAAATACTTACGTTTTTAACAGAGTTTTTTTTTTTTTAAGACTTACTGAGCTGTTTTATTGGAGAAGGAAATGGCAACCCACTCCAGTTTTTTTTGCCTGGACAATCCCAGGGACAGGGGAGGCTGGTGGGCTGCCGTCTCTGGGGTCGCACAGAGTCAGACACGACTGAAGGGACAGCAGCAGCAGCAGCAGAGCTGTCTTAGGAGCTGCCAGCCTCAAGTGGTGGTGCTTTGATGATAACCATCTTCAATTCAATCATTCATTCACTCACCAAAATTATTAAATACCTGTGATGAAACGTCTATGTGGAATTGCTCAAGGTCTTCGCAGGTTCCTGGGAGCATGCTAGGCATTGTAACTTAACTAAAGTTAAGTCCAGGTTTTAAGAATTCATAGCATAGGAAAGGATCTTTCTCATTCAAAGATACTGCATGCTTAATTTCTTGTGGGTATAGCAGGCAGACCTGACTCTGCTGTACACCCCCAGCCTCCATACCTTCTCAACTAATCCCAGAACATGATCTATGAAGGGCACTTTGCTTTCCTCACAGCCGCAAGATAACAAAAGCAGAACACGCCACCAATAACCCCGAAGTGACCTTTTGGTCTCTCAGTGTTTCTTATATCATACTCTCAGGAAGACAAGAGAGTAAAGAATAATAAGGAGAAAAACAATTAATACTTCTGGCTGGCTAAGTGCTTCACACTTCTCTTTCCAGCCAGCCATGATCTTGTGAAGTAGGCAAATTTATTATTTGCATTTGCTGAAAATAGAAACTCAGACACAGAGAGTTCAGCAAGTTGCTCAAGGTCAAATGGCCCGTGGTGGCACAAGTGGCATTTTAAGCAAGGAAGTCGGAGGCCAGAGCTTAACTTCTTAGGCACTGAAGTAAAATATTTAATAAGAAAAGTGATACCTGCAGTCTCATTTTGCCAGGATCTTAAAATAAGGGACATAGAAATATTAAAAATCCATTTGAGAAACATCATAAAAGGAAATAAAAGTACAGTGCCAACTAATTAAGAGTATCCTCTGGACCAGGAAGGAACCTTTATTGATTACCTGTTAGGGTGTTGGTGCTTTATATTTTTCCCTTAATCCTGCCTCCCGCCATGGGCCGTAGTGGAGTCAGGTACTGGCACCTCACAGAGCTCGGGAGCTAGTCTCCCCTAGCTGCCCTCCACACTTTATTACAGTCACAACTTTTGAATTCACAGTTTGTATCTAGCAGGCTGAAACTCCTTGAGGACAGGCAATATTCATGTTTCTATCTCTAGTGACTGGACAAGACTAATTTGCAGAATGAACACATGAGCATAGGAGAAAAGTCAACAACAACCTCAGATATGCAGATGACACCACCCTAATGGCAGAAAACAAAGAGGAACTAAAGAGCCTCTTGATGAAGGTGAAAGAGGGGAGTGAAAAAGCTGGCTTAAAGCTCAACATTCAAAAACTAAAACCATGGCATCTGGTCCAATCACTTCATGGCAAAGAGGGAAAAATGGAAAACAGTGACAGACTTTATTTTCTTGGTCTCCAAGATCACTGCAGATGGTGACTGCAGCCATGAAATTAAAATTTGCTCGTTCCTTGAAAGAAAAGCTATGACAAATCTAGACAGCATATTACAAAGCAGAAGCATTACTTTGCCAACAAATGTCTGTCTAGTCAAAGCTATGGTTTTTCCAGTGGTCATGGACGGATGTGAGAGTTGGACCATAAAGAAGGCTGAGCACCAAAGAATTGATGCTGTTGAACTGTGGTTTTGGAGAAGACTCTTGAGAGTCCCTTGGACTGCAAGGAGATCAATCCTAAAGGAAATTAAACCTGAATATTCATTGGAAAGACTGATGCTGAAGCTGAAGCTTCAATCCTTTGGCCATGTGATACGAAGAGCCAACTCCTTAGAAAACACTTTGATGCTGGGAAAGATTGAAGACAAAATGAGAAGGGGCTGGTATCGGATGAGATGGCTAGATGGCATCACTGACTCAAAGGACATGAGTTTGAGCGAACTCCAGGAGTTGGTGAAGGACAGTTAAGGAAATAGTCACAGGAAGCCCCTACATCTGGTTCACGTTACACAGCAGGTACCTGAAGAATGAACAACAATCTCATGTCTGTTTGCCTCTACATCTTGTGATCTTCAGGTGAGTTTAAAGAGATGAACAGATTTGTAAACCAGTTAGCACAGAAATCTGTGTCAGGGCTGAAAGAAGTGAGTGGTTTCAAGTCATGAAAGTTTCTTATTCTAAGCAGAAAAAAGAAAACTTAGTTTTTTTTTTTTTAAGCCTCAGGAACATGAAAAATAACTGGAAAGGAACCATTCCATGGGGGAAGGGATCAGAGTCTGGATTTAGTACTTGCCGCACAATGGCACCCCACTCCTGTACTCTGGCCTGGAAAATCCCATGGACGGAGGAGCCTGGTGGGCTGCAGCCTATGGGGTCACAAAGAATCAGACACGACTGAGTGACTTTACTTTCACTTTTCACTTTCATGCTTTGGAGAAGGAAATGGCAACCCACTCCAGTGATTTTGCCTGGAGAATCCCAGGGACTGGGGAGCCTGGTGGGCTGCCGTCTATGGGGTCGCACAGAGTCGGACACGACTGAAGCGACTTAGCAGCAGCAGCAGCACACAATGAGAAAGTTACCACTGCTTTTGTCTGGTCATTCTTCACATTTGAGACTCTGCTGACTGTCGTGGGCTTTGTTTAAGAGAAGCAAACAGAAATTAAAAGACCGCCTCCCTCATATCACAGCTAAGTGAAACGTGTGTCCAATCCCAGGTTCACAAATACAGAAGGAAATGCAGTTAGCTTAGTATTTTAATAGGTCTTTGGTGATTGATTTGGAGTCTATTTTTCTGAGTCAGATTAATCCAAACCCACCAGGTCCACCCCGGCCCGCACACTTCTCCACGAGGCTCCGGCTGCACCTCTGAGCCGCAGAAAGCTCTGCCACCCTAACCAGCACCTCCAGGCACAATATTTTCCTTGTTTGACTTGATCTCACTTTCTTCCTCTGAGCAGCTCTGTGGCAATTCAGAGGTGAAAAGACAGATAATTGGATGGTGGAATTGGATCCTGTGTGATTGCAAAGTTAAAAAAGAAATTCCTTCAGTATGAACTTGGAAGCGAAATGGAAACCCGACAAACAAAACTCTCTATGTCCAGCAAATGAAGCCAAAGGGAGGTTTGCAACCCGCCTGGCTCTATGTGGACGTGACAAGGCCACTGGCCAGAAAGTTCACAGGCAGTACTTCGTTTAGATGCAATGTTGCTATCAATCCCTTCAAGTTAAAAATTCAATCTGCTATTTCCCCACCTGCTTACTCAGTATCCTAGACATGCTACAGATACACATATGAAAAGTGACGTAAGCACAAAATTCTTTATTAGTTTTTGTCAATGCAAATTTTCCTTAATGTTTACAGAAAATAAATCAGGATAAGCAAACATTTCTTAAATTCACTTTGGAATGACTAGATGTTTTGCCTAAACTACCAGATAAATTTTTGACCTTCTACCTACTTCTTTCAGGCTACATCACAAATAATACTTAATATATCTTAAGTCAGCCAAATGCAAGCAGAAATCTGGCACATTGAATAGCCATTTATTCTGAATGGATGGATAATGGGATGGGACACTCAATTTTTAAAACCATGTTTACAGAACTTACCACTCAAATTAAACAATAGTTATTGATTGTACTGTGGTCAAAGAATTGTGCTAGCCACCACCACGGAATACCCAAGATGGAACAGACACAATTCCACAATATGTAACTCAACAATTCTGCTGATTTTTATCTCTCAAGTTTCTTCTGTTGCTTAAGAAACTTAGTTAATTAAATCAAATTAGGTTGCAAATTACAAAGAACAATCAAACTAGATCTTGGCCGATGATGAAAACTACCAGTATTTCTCTATTAATTTCACTATTGAGATGTACACACTTTAACTCAATCATTCTAGTATGCTACTTCATTTAATCACAAACATAAACACTTCAAAAACAGACTTCTTTTTTCCTGGGGGACGTTGTTACCAAATTTTAGATGTATATTCCAAATTGACTTCCGAGGTGGCAAGACAAGCTTGGAAATACCCCGGTAGACCCATAAACTGTGGTATGCCTGCACAACATAAACTAGATATATCTACTTTAACATATTACCACAAATATAGTGGCTTAAAACAACATCCATTTATTATCTGTAGGTCAGAAGTCTGATATGGGTCACAGAAAGCTAAAAAGTAAGTGCTGGCGGGCTGCGTTCCTTTCTGGAGGTCTCGGGGAAAACTTTTTTTTTTTTAATTTTTCCTATTTTTAAGTTTTTTTAGAGGCTTATATTTTTGGCTTGTGGTATCCTTTACTCCGCCTTCAAAGCTAGCAGGGTCATCTCTCTCATGCTTTGTAGAGTCACATCTCCCTCTGACCACAGCGTGGAAATACATTAAAGGATGCACGGATTAGGCTTGGTCCACCTGGCTAAGCCAAGGTAATCTCCCCATGTCAAGATCTCTGTGCTGTGTTCAGTCGCTTCAGTCATGTCCGACTCTTCGCTACCCTAGGGATCGAACCTGCATCTCTTGTGTCTCCTGCATTCCAGGCAGATTCTTTACCCTCTGAGCCATCTGGAAAGTACAAATAACCATGCCCAAATAACACGCATGCATGCTGCATTGCTTCAGTCGTGTCCAACTCTTGTGACCCAATGGATGGTAGCCTACCAGGTTCCTCTGTCCATGAAATCCTCCAGGCAAGAATATTGAAGTGGGTTGCTGTGCCTTCTTCCAGGAGATCTACCCAATCCAGGGATCGAACCCACATCTCTTAAGTTTCCTGCTTTGACAGGTGGGTATTTTACCACTAGTGCCACCTGGGAAAGCCCTCAAGATCTCTACCTTTAGTCCCATTTGTAAAATCTCTTTCACCATGTACGTATTCATATATTCTAGGGAATAGGATTTAGGATGCAGACATTTTTTAAAGAAGTAGTATTCTATCTACCACAATAAAGGTTTTTTTAAGTGATAGTATTATAAATCCTAACTCATACTCAAGAACTTTGATAATTTTAACTAATTTTTACTCATTCATTCATTCAATCACACATTTAGGAAACATTAAAAAAGTAGTTATTATGACTTCCCTGGTGGTCTAGTAGTTAAAAATCTGCCTTGCAATGCAAGGGATGTGGGTTTGATCCCTGGTCAGGGAACTAAGCTCCCACATGCCTTGGAGCACCTAAGCCCGTGGGCCACAACTAAGTAATATTCAACTGATAAAAACATTAGTCCATTCACTGTTGCCTCTTTCAACCTTTGACGTCTGACCTTTGCTCTTCTACCTTTAGGAACTCTTCTCTCTGCACGAAATACCACGTTTTGTCTAACATAAGTTAAAGTTTCTAAATAAATTAGTCAAGACTCATTCCAAATACTGCATCCTGAATAAAGTTTTTTGATAATTCCATCTGAAAGCAAATCTCATCCTCAGACTTTACACTTTGTATTTAGAATTTATTAAACAACATTTGAGCTTGCTTAAAGTTCTTGTATATACTCCTTTTCTTTCATAGGGATCGAAAATCCCTTTCAATTCTGGAGCATTTGTCTTTGAACTAGGAGGACCCACGCATCATGGCCATCAGTATATACTGGCTTACTATACATATTTGTGAAAACTTTCTTTGTAATAATGTATTTACTTATGACTTAAAACAGAAGAAGACATAAAGAAATTTAGTTTTATTTCAGTTTTACCTTAAATCTACATGAAGGAAAATTGTAACAAAAAGTACAAAGTAAATTAATTGCAGGTTAAGGCCTCCATAGCAAGAAAAATCATGTGATTTGCCAATTTATGAAGCCAAAATGGAGAGTTATGAAGAAATTTCCCCACAGATCTCTTGCTGCTGCCAAAGCCGACAGCCAAAATGAGGTTTATAGTCACTCATATTTTTCAACAATGTGTCTCACATTGCCAATATAGAAATGTCTCTTCTATGACCTTGAAAATGTCCTCCATCTCTTTATCAGTTTTTTATCTAGTAAAATTAGATTCTTTTCTTTTACAGTAAGTTTTCACCCAAATCTATAAAATATAATTTTCATTGATAAGAAAAAATGCATTTTTTTTTCATTTTCTAAATCAGGAAACTGAAGTAGTAAAGAGCTGGAGGCTGTATTTGAGACATGTGCATATAAATAAATTGTGCTTTAAGGATCTCTATAAATGCTCTTTCACATTCATATTTATTCTAACAATTGCCATTACTTTACCTACCTGTTGAATACTGGTCATGCCATGTGCTCTGTTTTCTTTAACATCATTTTGGGTAAATTATACAATTTCATCCACTTAAGAACACTTGTGTGGGTGTTGATTACAACATTTTTTGAAATGTGTCTTTATATAACAAAGCACATTTTTAGAAGTTCCATCTTTAATTTAAAAAGGAGGCCAGTTAATTGTCTGATTTTGACTCATGTTCTCATTCTTACTTAGTTTAAAATCTCTCATTAAGGGTTTGCCAAGGCAACATAATTTCCTTTTTATAACAGACATAACAATTTAGAAAAACTGTGAGGATATCTGGCTGTAATGATCATTTAGATCCATATTAGAAGATCAGTTTTAGAAGCTCAAAGCAAAAGGAAATTAACATGGGGACTTTGGTGTCAGACCTACTGTGGATATAAACCCTAGCTCTGTCATGAACACTAGATGTGGATCCTTTAACTCTTTATTCCTCAGTTTCCAGATCTGGAAAATGGGAATAACAAGAACTTCACAGAGATGTGATAAACGAAGTAATATAGGGAGGGTGCTCAGATGGCTCCTGACATACAAGGACTAATTAAATCCTAGGTATCACTTCATCCTTATGATAAAATAATTCCTTTGTAAAAACATTTTCAAAGGGCAATGAATTAAAATGAAAATGTGATCTTTACCAAACTTGACCCATTTTGCTATTGATTCAATTTATGGTTAAGTTTATTGCAAAAATTTCTATAGATTACTTTTTTTTAGGTCAGGGAGATAGTTTTACTTAATACAAAGAAGTAAAATATGTAACAACATTAACTTGGATTCAGAAAAAACAACATACATATTGATTTTTCACAGTAGGAACAAATACTAGTAACAAAACTCCCCAGACCTTCACCATCGTTTTAACATCATAATCTAGAATGGATGATATTTTATAAAAACATCATCAACAACAGATTTAAGAAAGAAAACCAACTTGCTTTATCAATATGAAGTTGATAAAGTGTTTTTGATCTTTTGGATATCTCTAATATGACTTTAAAAAAAAAAAAAAACAAAGTCAATGCAATGTATTTCCTTTTAAGAGGAAAACCATCTTCTGTTTCTTGATTTAAAAAAAGAAAAAGAAAGAAAAACACAGGAACACCAGTTTTAATGTTGTGGCCTACCCAGCTGACACTGTCCTTTTGGAAAGCCAATGACTTGTTAGTACCCCTAGCAGCCGTGTGAACAGATGCGTCCCTGACAGGCGATGGATGGTCAGGGTCCATCTGGCCAGTGCAGCTCGGACAGAAATGATGTATACAGCTTCATCAGCGAATGACTGTCATCAATCGTGGGCCATGGGTAGCGTAAATGACAGCTATGCTGCAGCTGAGACCCCAGGTGTGAGACTGAGGAGGACTGATTTAAGAATGCTGGGTAATCAGGAATGTATAGGCTCCTGGACTGTAATTTGTATCTTTAACCTCCTATAAATATCCCACTATATTGTAGCAGGTATGTGTTTTTTTAGTGTCTCATCATGAAATTAGCTTCAAGATGACAGCTGTTCTTTGCTCCCTTTTAACTACGGATGACTTCAGTTCCCTGCCTCTATTACCAAATGCATGAAAGGTGCTGTATGCTGTGCCCCACAGTTTAATTATTACCTCATTGATTTTTCATGTATTTCAATTTTCTCTTCTTTAAGTCACAGTGGCTGTCCTGTTGGGGCAATGTTTGTTTTCCTTTCCAAGATATCCTTATGGAATCACTTGGAGTCAAAGATGTTTTTGTTTGCCGGTTCTCCTCCCTCATCCTGTCTCCACCCCTCCTCTGGAATGTCTAACTCTATCAGTCTGGAGATGGGCCTGCACAAGCAGACAATCCAGGAAGAAACCTTCCTGGTTTGTACAAGGGCTTAAAAAGGCAACCGTATTCCCCTGCTTACTCATCAACAAAAGGTACCTGATTTCTAAATGGTCTCTCTTTAGTATGCATTAAAGATCATGCATAATTTGCATCTATTAGCATTTTATTATACCACTGGCACTGGGGAAAGGAAAATGAAAACAATTATTGTATCCTCAGAGGACATTTCTTTACTTATAACTATTTTACAGTAAATCATTTTTGTTTATCAGTTTACTGGATACGGCAAATGCAGAAACACTGGAGACAGAGAGGGTTCTAAAAGCCTAGGAATTTATAGAGCGGCTCCACATGTTTCCACTGAAAGCTCTTCAAATACTTCTAACTCATTAAAATGAATTATGTCAATTACCACCAGTAGATCTGGAAAACATTTGTATCTGTTGGAAGAGCACTTTTTTCTCTTTAATACCACAGAAATTCAGTCCAGCTTGATACAAACAAGTTAATGCAGCTTAAATAACATCTAGGTGAAATAAAAGGAGGCCGCCCTTATAAAAGAAGAATCCCCTCCTTAAAACAGGAATAAATTTGGCTCTCTGATATTCTGACCATGAATTAGGGAGTCAGACATTTAGAGGAGAACTCAAGAGATCACGTGGCCCATTCCACGCCTGTTGAAAGGATATACCAAAACCATCTCAGACCCAGGAAAGGTTGTTCTGTTTTTAACATACTCTGCGGGAGAAGTAGCATAAGAAACAATGATGCAACTCTCCAGCCTCCTTTCAGCCCATGCTAATAGGTTATTAAAAAGCATGATATTTCTAACATTTTCCACTGGTCTTAGCAATATCCAAGGCCCATATCTTAGTCCAGAAAAAAATAGGATTCATCTGTTTCCATTATTTCTTAAGGAAATGTCTTCAGCATTATTTTAGGCCTAAATAAAAATGTCTTAAGCATTATTTTATTGATCAGTGCAAAACTCATACATCCTACTCTAAGAATTGTAAATAAAAGTATATAGTTATAAGGGGCTTCCCAAGTGGCACTAGTGGTAAAGAATCTGCCTGCCAATGCAAGAGACATAAGACTTAGTTTCGATTCCTGGATTGGGAAGATCCCCTGGAGGAGGGCATGGCAACTCACTCCAGTATTCTTGCCTGGAGAATCCCATGGACAGAGGAGTCTGGCAGTCTACAGTCCATACAGTTGCAAAGAGTCAGACAAACTGAAGCATCTTAGCACACAGGCACACATAGTTCTATAAAAGCAGAAGCAGAGAAAATGTCATAACTAGGCTGCAGTGTTTTTGGAGACAGATTTTAAGAATGTAAAGTGTCAAATAGTTTGTGAATTATAAAGTAGCATTAGAATTGTAGAATCACCACATAAATTAGCACTCATGATGGTGTTGAGAGATAGGGGTAGAAGAGAGACAGAGATAGAGACAGAGAAAGTAATAGAAAGGAAGAAAAGAAGTCTTACTGAGCTAAAAAAAAAATTACTACAGACATTTTGTTTTCAGACCTGAGAAACATCTTGAACATAGCCTCAAGGATGGAATAGTATATCTGTCACTACTAAAGATAACATATCAACTAAGGCCTGCAGTTTGGAAATAAAACTGAACAAATTAATAGAAGTCTGCTTATATGGCTGAACAGAAATCTGAAAATTTGTATTTCAGGATTGTAACAATAAACTTAAATGATGGAAGAGGTCTTTCAAATATAATTAATATTGTAGTTCTCAGCAGTGATCTTTGGTTCACAAATATTTTTATGGGTTTAGATATCTGCTAAAAGTGAATTTCTTCCAATAAAAAATGACGATCTTGACCCTAAAAGGTCTTAACTTCATGAATTTTCTAACTGATTTGGCTTAAGATATTACTTGTTATTTAGACGGCCTATATAATATTAGGATGATGAATGTAGATTTTAGAGAGCATAATTTAGTAGATATTTATGGACAAGGAATGCTTGTACCACTATTTTCAACCTAATGTATCCACAATTTCTATACTAAAGGTTCTCAATATGCATTTATCAGTAAGAATTAGTATTTTCATCTGAGACCCTAAGAGGCATTCACTAGTTCTGACCCAGTTTCCTTTCTCTGTCCCATCACTGAGTTGGGGAGGATTTTTCATTTGTTGGATACTCTCATACCTACAGGGAAAGAGTATGCTTGGACAGACACTTCTGCTAGGGGGATTCACTGCCCTTCCCATGTACTGTCCTCTAAAAACCAAATTCTGATAAGGGTTAAGAACAAATGATAGAATCTTCTAGAAACACAATTTAAACATTTTGCTCTCTTAGTAAGTATTCTGGGATATTTCCTGTTCAGTTGTTTTTTTCTTTTGGAATTTCATGAAACTGTGGTTGTATCTCAGAAGTGATTTTTTCATCTCTTTTGAATGGCTTTCTGAATCTGCACAGACCTAGCAGGACTTAGTAGGATCAGCCAGGGTTCAGGGAAAAGGAGACATGAAGGTCCTACAAGTCTGGTTCCAGTTTAGGCATCTGGAGTCTTAGGGATGCCATGGTTTACTGTAGGTAAAATACTCAGTTCAGTCACTCAGTCGTGTCTGACTCTTTGTGACCCTATGGACTGCAGCATGCCAGGCCTCCCTGTCCATTACCAACTCCCACAGTTTACTTAAATTCATGTCCATTGAGTCGGTGAAGCCATCAACCATCTCATCCTCTGTTGTCCCATTCTCCTTCCGCTTTTAATCTTTCCCAGCATCAGGGTCCTTTCAAATGAGTCAGTTCTTTGCATCAGGTGGCCAAAGTTGGAGTTTCAGCTTCAGCATCTGTCCTTGCAACGAATATTCAGGATTGATTTCCTTTAGGATGGACTGGTTGGATCTCCTTGCTGTCCAAGGGACTGTCAAGAGTCTTCTCCAATACCACAGTTAAAGAATAAGGAACAATATAGGGATCTGAGGTAATAACATGTCTATTTGTCTACAGAATCATTTGGAAACATGAAGTAGCTAATGAATGATTTAAGATTCCTGGCAGTACTAATGTTTTGTCTCTCTATTTGAAAACAAAGGAGGATTTCCTGGTGGTCCAGTGGTGAAGCCTCCGAACTTCCACTGCAGGTGTCACCGGTTCTATCCCTGGACAAGGAACTAAGATCCCGCATACTGCCTGGCACAAACAAAAATAAAAACAAAACAAATAACAAGCACAAAAAAAACAAAGGAGAAACATCCACTTTCCAGAAGGCATTTCAGGATCAATGAAGAGACCCAGACCCTCCATTGTAATGGTACCAAATAGTTTCTTGTTTTGAGGTACCATAAGGACTACTGAGGACTTTTTTGTCTATGCTTAGGTGTATGATTACTTGAAATAATTTATGGAAGTTTATTTTTGCTCTTGAGAAGGAGATGGAAAAAGTCTATAATTCATTCAAGCCAGCATAGACTTATACGTCAAGCGCTTGAAAGAAATAAGCAGAAGTTTAAAGGTAATTCTAAAATATTATCTGTTTGATCACTTCCCTTAAGGGAAAATTATGGATAAACTGTGAGGACAGACACATTTTTATTTAGACAGGGACATAGGAATCAGCAGCAGACATACCTGAGCTGATTATTGGGAATGCAGTTTAAATCAATTTCCAATGAAGACAGGCACATAAATTTGAAATTCTTTTAATTCTGTTTGCAAAAAAAAAAAAAAAAAAAATCATAAAGTAACCATATGGAGATAATATACAGATCACAAACAAATTTTTTTTTCTTTAGATTTGGATGTTTACAACAGAATCAAGCACAATGTAAGAGCCTAATCAATGTTAGTTAATTATATGATCAGGTTTAAAAAAAAAAAAGTTACTGACTTCATTACATCAAAAGTTATGCAAATTTTATATTATGTAGCTTTGTTTCACTCTTTAAATAGAAAAATCTAAGGCTAATACTATGGGCTGACTGGAAAGTGAACTGTCCTACTAATTCATAATGATTACCTTTGAGTCCTAGTCCAAATGGTGGCCAACCTTAAGAAATGAGCAGAGCTGGCAATTAGGTGGCCCTGAGCACAATTCCCCAGAAAATAACAGCTACAATGCAAGAAAAATGAGAAATGCGATCTTTACCTTGTTTTGGATTTAATGATTTTTAAATAACCTAAAAAGTGTATTAATATTATCCAGAAGAGGTTTTTGTTTTTTTTTTGTTTGTTTGTTTTTTTAAGATGTTGGACTTGGTTTCTATTGGAATCATGTCATCTTCCAGCTTCAGGAAACTTAAGTAAATGGACCAAGAGAATTGGACACATTTAGCAGTTCTTTTTCAAGTCCAACACCCTTTAGCCAAGCACCAGTGGAGCCCAACATCATGGCACATTTCCCCACAATATACTAACACTCAACTAGCACCTAGGAGGGAAAAGAGTATGAGGGCTATTGAGCACCGAAAATTTTCCCCATGAATCACAATTACATGAACACCTGTGCTAACTAAGTTTGTGCTGATCTACTGTGAAAATTTGCAAAGTGCTCAACAGCCCTGAGAATTCCTCATTTATTATCTCGGGTGGGGTGGTCTGCAACTGCACATTAGGTTGCAGTGTGAAGCATGTAAGGACATGCATTCAAGACCTCATCCAGGACCTTTTCATCCTACCTGCAGGCTGCAGCTGTGCCTCTTAACAGGCCAGAGTTCTGCTTCTGAATTTCTGCCCAGAAAAGTTAAGGACAAGCACAGAACCCTTCATCTGCTAGTGAAATGACTGTAGAACACGCAATACATTTCATGATGAATTTACCATGGGATTGAGTTTGGGAAGAAGCCAAAGATCAGTGATGCTTTTATGAATCTATACAGGCTCGTCATATATTAACAAACTTATAAAGTGCCACAAGGCTGAAGGATGAGAGAGGACTTTACTTATAAATGTGAATTTTTAACTACCATTAATTTCTCTTCTAAAAGATAAAGATAGAGTGAAACTGGTCTGGATGCCAAAGAGTCTATCAGCTACTTTATTTTTAGAGTGAATGATTGATGAGAATAGAAAAATAATTTGTGAATGTAGTCATCAAAACAGCTTGTTAAAGGCTAGACGTGAGAAGTGAAATTGAAATCAGTGACCATGCTGTATACAGGGTCAATTTTCGATTCCACAATAAAGGTTCTACATATGTCAGAGACAGTGGCTTTCTTTGAAAGTATTCTCTGTCTCAAGAACCATAAACTACTGTGTGGTCTCTGAATGTTAATGCAATTTTAAGAACAGACTTTTCTATGTAGTTCTGTAGACAAACTGATATATTTACCAAATATTCTTTAGTGAAATATGCATTTGTTAGTTTGGATAATTAAGCTTAAGAGGTTAATAATTAAATTTGAGGACATAAATAAATAGATAAATTTGGGGATATAAATATAAAGACTAGGGACTATTCTGGCAGTATCAAGGTCCATTAAGTGATAACACTAGACTCTGTTACTTACATTGAAACAGCATCATGCTCTTATGAACAGGATAAATACCCATAGTATTCAGTGGCTAGTGTAGTTGTTATTGAAGAAGACCTTGGTATGTAAGATAACAGAGGCAATTATGAAAAAGGAAGTGCTGAAGCTATTGAACAGTGCTCGGATATGAGTGGCAGTGGGAGACACTGAGAGAAGCATTGTTGTTGGGCACCTTAGCTTAATACCAGAGATTCTCCCCATAAAATGAACTCTTCCCCTGAATCCGGATTTATGATTCTCATTTCTAAGAGAGGAACATGTGAGGTTAACAAAGGTATAAGGAAGGGAGAAAAGCATCAGTAGGTTAGAATAGATCTGTATATTACATGCTTTTGCCTACAGATAAGATTTATGGGGTTTTATGAACACCCAGTCTGATGCTGGGAGGGATTGGAGGCAGGAAGAAAAGGGGACGACAGAGGATGAGATGGCTGGATGGCATCACCGACTTGATGGACGTGGGTTTGAGTGAACTCCGGGAGTTGGTGATGGACAGGGAGGCCTGGCGTGCTGATTCATGGGGTCGCAAAGAGTCGGACATGACTGAGCAACTGAACTGAACTGAACTGATGAACACCAGGCATAAGCTAAGCACCTGACTCACATTATCTCATTTAATCTTCAGATAAACATAAAATAGTATTGGTCTTATAACATTTTTCAACATAAGAAAAATGAAGCTTAGCAAAGTTAACTCATCCACAATTCTGTAGAGTCAAACTTGAACCCTTGACTAGCCTAAACTCGACTTTAACTACTGCACAACACTGCCTCCCAGTGGCTGGAATTTGATGAGCGTTCAGCCAAGGTCAGCTGCAGAAGTGATGTATATCTTGGGGAAAACTTGTCTTGTTTACCTGGTATCT
This sequence comes from Ovis aries, assembly GCF_016772045.2. Classification (NCBI taxonomy): domain Eukaryota; kingdom Metazoa; phylum Chordata; class Mammalia; order Artiodactyla; family Bovidae; genus Ovis; species Ovis aries. The sequence goes on along the minus strand of NC_056055.1, from coordinate 145,656,708 downwards.
CAAAGACATGTAGAAAGTAGCTGCACGTATCAGAATTATTGAGATGTTGACTATCACTTTTTATATAAAAGTGTCTGATTCAAGCTGAGCTTCAAGTATGACTGCAAGCAAATGGGTGAGTGCATTTTGTTTACGAAGCAAATACTTTTAGTTAATTCCTACTCAAATATAAAAGCGCTTGATATTTGCCTGAAGCATAATCTGTGCAAACAAAATTCCACCAAGGAAAACAATTCTGCAATATCTGCATTTTAAACTTGTATGAATATTTCCTTCAGTTGCCACAAAGCAGAAAATAAAAGAAAATGAAAAAAAAAAAAAAAAAGAAAGATGCAAAGGAAAAAAATTTGTACAGGGCTATGAGCTGTTAGCTTACAGAGTATGTCCTAGAGTATTAAGGAATTTTTTTGTCATTTTAAATTGAAGACAAAATAATACGTGTATAACACAGAGAACAAGATTTAGTTGTGCACGGAAGTCTTAGCCAAGGGCAAAATCCTAAAGTAGTTATCTTTCAGGTACACATCTGCAACACACACACACATTTGTTCTTCAGCTCCTTTTCTCACTTTTCTCAACTCTTGGTATCCCTGTTCTCAACCTCCAAAAGTCATTGTTTGGTGCTTCCCTTGGTGCCCTATTCTTTACTTCATAATCCCCCCAGGGAGCTTCTTGCAAATAAAGACTTCTCTTCTCTATGTCCATAATAACATGGCAATGAAATATTCCCTCCACCCCGCCCCCAAGATATTGTAAGGTTACTAGTTAACAACTCATGAACATATTCCTTATCAGAGCTTAATGAATGAGAAAAGCTTAATGTGTTATTTTACTTTTTCATGTTTATCTCACATTATGAGCTCTTCTAGACAAATGGCCTCAAGACAAATTAATTCCAAATGATAGGAATTTGGGATCCTGTTGAACTCCGGGAGTTGGTGATGGACAGGGAGGCCTGGCGTGCTGCAATTCATGGGGTCGCAAAGAGTCAGACACGACTGAGCGACTGAACTGAACTGAACTGCAAGTTGGTGGGGAAAGAAATTTCTGGAAGACTGTCTTTGCCCCATGTTCTTTGAACTGTGCTCCAAAGCTGGATGTTCAAGATACTTGTGTATAGACTGACCATAGTGAACAAGTATATAAAAAGATTATAATACCTAAGAAGAGAGGTCACTAATAATGGCATTAAGGCTACTGTCTTTACTTCCCATTAAATGGTGCCACAATGTGCAACATGCCACGTGATGTCTGGAAAGTGGATATTAGTGACTGTGAGTCAGCAGTCTTTGCCTTTGTTAGACAGGCTTCCCTGGTGGCTCAGACGGTAAAGAATCTGCCTGCAATGCAGGAGACCAGGCTTCAATCCATGGGTTAGAAAGATCCCCTGGAGAAGGGAATGGCAACCCACTCCAGTATTCTTGCTTGGAGAATTCCATGGGCAGAGGAGCCTGGTGTGCTACAATCCATGGTGTTGCAAAGAGTAGGACATGACTGAGTGACGTTCACTCACTCACACATATGATAGCATTGTAACATTTTAAATATATAATTGTGCTTACTTTTAAAACGGAATTTCATAGTCTTTAAACTGGGTAAGGAGACTGAAATAGAGACACAAGAGAGCCTATAAATGCTTGGATTGACCTCACATATCACACAAGTTATAATATAACATGGAAGTTAATGCAAGGAGATGGCAGAACCATTAAGACGTATCACGTTAATGCATAATTTGGAGTCTTTAAGTATCTGTGAATTAATGACACCATTCATCGCCATATCCTTTACCATCCACCATGTCATGGCATTGTCTTTATAATATTAACTGAATCTGGATTATATGCTTTAAATTCTTCTGGACTAGCTTCTTCATTTATTATGAATAAGACTTATTCTGGTGGCTCTAGCCATTACTCTGTGGCCTATGACAGAAATTAGCTTTTTTACCCCGACTTCACTTCCCATCATCATGTCTCTCCTGCTTACACATATCACAACTGCCAGATGATAAGTTCTTCCTAGTGGGGTATGAATTACTACAGAGGCTTATTGTGTTTTCACTGTCTATAAATTTGTGTTTTTAACATAATATAACATAATGTGCTTTTAAACAACAAGAAGGATGTTTAGTATCAAAACCAAAGCATCACAAATCAGAAAGGAAAGGAGTCTTCTCCTTCATTCACTAAATGGCACCATGTAGGCAGCCTTGTTCTCTGTTGGACAATCCATCTGTGAACTGTGTTGTATCATATTCACAAGTCTATGTAGCAATTAAAATAAATGAGTCAATTCTGCATACATCAACATAGATAAATCTTGAAAACAACGGTGAGTGAAAAAGCAAGTAGCAGAGAAAAATTTACATTATGTAAATTAAAAGTCATTGAATAATATATTACTGTTGAATATATACATATATAGTAAACATGTTAAAACATGGATGTGAAAGTTACGCACAAATTTAAAATAATGTCCTTTTTACCATTGGTAAGGAAGGGAAAATGGTATGAAAGGGCTTCATGACATCAGGAAAAGGTACAAAGGGGTTTTTCAATTGTGTAACATTTTATTATGAAAAAAATTGATGCAAATTAACTTTTTATAACGATTGATATTTCTTAAATCTTTAGTAAATATATGAGTCTTTATTATTCTCTATATTTTTCTATATTTGAAATATTTAATAATAATAATAATGATGAAAATGATAAAGGAAACACAGTTCAGAATGGGAGTGAGCTAGTAATTCTCAATACTGTCTCTTCCAATTTTGCATTAAAATTCTCAAGGACAGAAGAGAAAAGATGAAATGCCAATTTCAACAATTCAAACTAGGGCAAACCAACAAACTAACTCTAGAACCTGGGAGGAATGGATTTATGTTAATTATTTAATGCGGCTGGATGGAGAAAAACTTGCCTAGTTTTTAGGTAATACCATGTGTCTGCTTAGACATAGGTTGATCCCTGGGTTGGGAAGACCCCTGGAGAAGGGAGTGGCAACCCACTCCAGTATTCTTGCCTGGAGAATCCTATGGACAGAGGAGTCTGGTGGGTTACAGTCCATGGGGTCCCAAAGAGTTGGATAAACAGAAGCAGCTTATATATGTGTGTATATATATATATATCTCCTAAATATATGGGCTTCCCAGGTGGCACTAGTGGTAAAGAAAAAAGTAAAAGTTGCTTAGTCGTGTCTGACTCTGGGACTCCATGGACTGTAGCCCGCCAGGGTCCTCTGTCTGTGGAATTCTCCAGGACAGAATACTGTAGCCGTTCCCTTCTCCAGGGGATCTTCCCAATCCAGGACTCAAACCCAGGTCTCCCATGTTGCCTGTGGATTCTTTGCCAACTGAGCCACCGAATCCGCCTGCCAATGCAGGAAACATAGCAGACAGGGAGTTTGATCCTTGGGTCAGGAAGATTGTCTGGAGGAGGGCACCGCAACCCACTCCAGTATTCTTGCCTGGAGAATTTTATGGATAGAGTCTGGCGGGTTACAGTCCATAGGGTTGCAAGGAGTCGGGCATGACCGAAGTGACTTAGCATGCATGCATATATATATTTGAGATAGGACATTTTATTTTTCCATATGAAATGTTTTTTCTGAATCTATTGCCTATTCCGTTCGTAACTTTCTTTCTCTGTAGAAACATTCAGTGTCTGGAGAACAAAAGGAGAGGGGAAACAAAACTTTTTGAATTAAAAAAAAAAGCTAAATCTTGCCACAGCATTGCTGGAAAGAACTGAAATTATATTTTGGTCTTTTAACGTTCAAATTGAGTAACTTTATTTGCATAAATGACATTGTGAAGACAAATATAATACAGAAAGGAATTTCTGGATTTAGAACTTCTCCTACTTTCATATTGAGAATTTTGTGTGTGTGATCAGATCATATATTCCTCAAAAAAAAAAAAAAAATGGTTTTAAAGGAAACTCTGGTCCACCTTTATCTCTAATGGCCCGGTTGGGAGTTGCTATAATAATCCTTTTACTTTTATGTGGCCATCTGGAGGCCTATTAAAAGGAGTATCTAAAACAGACTCCCCAAGTGTGCTGAGTTTGTACGTTTTCACCAAGTCACCAAAACAGGACCGTTTTTCCTACTGCAGTAAGAAGTGACCCTTTACAGAGAGGGGTGGGGTTGGGGGGAGCTGGCATGTGGAGCGAGAGAAGAGAGACAGAAGCAGCGAGAGGCACAACTTGACCTTTCACCCTTGCCATTGTGCAAAAGTAGTAAGAAGTGTGGTTGATTCTGGTGCATGTGTTTTAAGGGTACAAAGATCTGCAGCAAGGTTTCTTTACACCTCTGGGGCTCTGTGATGAGATGGAAGAGGTTAGGGAATGTGGGAATGGGAAACACTGAGACTTTAATGAAGCATCATGTTTCAACTGGATAATATTCCGTTTTGATTTGTGTGGAAAGCAAATATGAAATATTGAAATAATATTTCAAGTTCCCAGTTTTGTGGCTCAAATAGATATACCGAATATTCTTGCCTTTCTGAAAACTATACCTTTCATCAAAAGTACAATCCAACAGAGTTTAGGACATAAGGGTAAGTTGTGAAATGGAATTAGATAAAAGTTGGCATTTGTCTTCAGTAGATTATTAAAATCGCCACAGTAAGAAATCTGCTCATAAAGACAGAACAAGTTAGCAGGGGCTGGATATCATTTGTTCAAAATAGAGTCTTTTCTCTACACTCATTAACCATCTTGCCCAGTAATGTGGTTGTATCCTATTAAACCTGATACATCAAAAATTAAAAAAAAAATTAGTTGCTGTCTCAAACTGCACTACAACTCAGATCTAGGACCAAATAAGATGCATTAATTGCTTTACTGCTTCACTGCAAAGCCACTCTTAAAACATAATTCCTTAATGAAGTCCGTTAATTTGTTCATGGCAGTACACAAGCTGTTCAAAATGACACAGAATTGCACTCTGTTTTCTAACCCCTGCAGTTTCTTCTGTTAGTCACTCTGTCTTGTGTTGTTATCCCATGGATAGTAATTATTTTATAGTGGCTGTAATTAGGAGAGAATTAGGCTTGGTAAACAAAACCTGCCTTCTCCTGTTAATAGCTAAGGATAATAAATTTGGCTCTGACATTCACTATATTTGGACAAGGCTTGGCCTACTTCCAGTTTTCCCAATAAGAACTTTATTATATAATTATGCCTTGGAGGGGCTCATATTACAAGGTAATTTTTTTTTTGTAAAGACACATATTGCATGGCTTCCAGCCAGTAAATGATATACTGTAATATATGCCTCCAATAAATGTTTTAAACAAAATCTCTCCAAGCAATATCCTGCTAGAGCTACACACTGCTCTTCAGCATATATTATCTACAGGATTTGTTTGTCGAGTTTTTCATAATGTAAATTATTTCTTTTCGCTCACATTGTCCAATATTATGACAAGCCGTGAAAAAAAAAAGCCTAAATTATTTCTATCAGCAGATGACATATTTGGATCGTCAACTTCTTATATTCTAGTTCCTAAGGGTAGTGCTTATTAGCGAATACAAAGAAGAGGGTATTTAAACGACATTCTATTCTTCCTTAAAGATTGGCTGTTACGTTATCTTTGCACGAAACAATTGATTTTCTTTTCCATTTTTAATATAAGTAAAATAAAATTGTTGTGTCCCGCTGCAAGCCAGATCTCTGATGATTCATTTGCCTTTAGTTGAACTCTTACTGAGAGGGTCACTCAAACTCGTATAGATCAACAATAAACCATGACATCACAAAATGCTAAAGTGAAGAGAACAACATTGAAAATGAATTCAAAAACAAAATCATAAAAATGAGCCATCTACTTAGAAAAATCTCAAGATTAATTTCAGAGCAAGAAATGTATTAGACTTTAAATAAATGTTAAAATATGTAAGACATTGTTTTCTTAGAATTTAAATGCAAAATTAAAACAATTCTTAAAATTTTAAAATATTAGACAAAAAGATATTACAAAGAAGGACAGTAATATTTTAAAAGTTACTTTGGATTTTTCCCCAGATAGTGAAGTTATATTTAAAATCCAACATAAGGGAAAAACGAAAACAACCCACAAATGTGAAATCTACCTCCCTCCAATTAAATACATCTTAGTCATCTGCACTCTAGAGGCAAGGTCTGTTTCTGCTCCTCCAGTTTTCTTGGCATGTGTATCAGTGTTTACAGATCACTCTTAAAGAAGACGTTTCTGAGATGGTTATCAGCCTTGACTAGGAACCCCAGCTTGGTTAGCCAGATTTTCAAAGCCTCCCCGCCCCCGCCCCGCCCCGCCCCGCCCCCATGGAAGTTCATACGAATTGTTGTTGTTGTTTGGTTGCTAAGTCAAGTCGGACTCTGCAACCCACCAGGTTTCTCTGTCCAAAGGATTTTCCAGGCAAGAATACTGGGGTGGTTTGCTATTTCCTTATCAAGAGAATCTTCCTGACTCAGGCATAGAACCGGCGTCTCCATAAGGAAATAGCCTTCCTTCAAGTGAGATTCAATTCCCATTCCTGCCTCTCTGCTTCTGTTTCTGGAGAAGGCAGTCATTGGCAGCATTTATTCTTTTGCTGAAGTTGTCCCCTCATTTTCAGCATCGGGTGACCTGAATTGCATCAGATACCTTCTGGAATCGGATGTTTCACTGCCCTCCATTTACACCTTTTTGTGCTTTCCTGATGGCTCATCGGGTAAAGAATCCTCCTGCAATGCAGGAGACACTGGTTTGATCTCTGGGACAGGAAGATTCCCTGGAGAAGAAAATATTCTTGCCTGAAAAATTCCATGGCAGGTTACAGTCTAAAGAGTTGCAGAGTTGGACATGACTGACTGAGAAGCACATTATTACTGGGATATCCCTTCTGCCCTTGTGTTGACTAAGCACAGAGCCCAAAGCTCTCAGTAATTGTTCTATACTGATTTCCACAAAGCCTTTCACCTAAAAGAATGTTTATTGTGTTTCTGTTTGGTAAATAGCAGAGTTCTGGCATTCAAATGTAATTCTTAGTTTAGGGAAAATAATCATAATTATTGTTCTGTTCCAAGAATATCATTCTGTGTCAGTAAGTTTAAACTATCAAACGTTTATTCTAAACTGTTTAGAATCCATTCAGCACTTTAGTTCCATTTAACATTTATTGAGTGTCTACTATATCCATGGAAGTATATGAAAACCAGAAAAAATTTAAGGTAGGGAGGGCTTTTTTTTTTTTTTTTTTTAATTATCTTTAGCAGCTCAAAGCACTTCTTGGAAAGATCTTGTTTATCCTCCGGAAATCCCAGATGCAAAGGTAAGTCATGTCTCCTGAGCTGGCAGTGGCTGTTACTGCTGCTGCCTCTTTTCTGCTTTGCTCTTCAGAAGAATCAAAGGCACACTGAGATTAAGTTGTGTGCTTAAACAATGCAGTAAATCAGTGGCAGAAGATTGTTCAAGACCAGTGATTCAAAAGCCAGTCCCCTATGTGTTTTTCCTGTCTTCTTCTGTACTTTCCTTGTTTTACTGAAATTATGCTGATACAGGCTTTAATTAGAAAAAGTATTACTTTTGCTATTGCTGATCAGTAGGTAGTATATCTTTATTCCTTATAATAACAGTAATCACAAAAATAGGGTTTAGAGAAGAGGGAAGTAGTGCAGGTTTACGTATGCCATGGTGCTTTTTCCTTGTGACAAAATTCCTGCATGGAACTAACATTAAGTGACAGGTTTCATATTTTCAGCAAAAAGGAAATTATGTGTCAGGTTTTGGTCTCTTTGTAAATAATGGGAACTGTTCTACTAGGATGCAAAATTACCATTACCATACTTCCTAAGTAGCTGAAATAATCATTTTGATGAGTCCATAAATAGACTGTCAGAGAGAGATGCTTTGGATTCTGAAGGCACATGTTGGCGCTAAAATTAAAGACCTTTTGTTTTCATAATGAATTTGAAAAGAGACAAAAGTAATGACTCAAAAAATGACAGAATCATAAACACCAGAGTTGAGAAAGAACTATCAAGGCATCTCATTTTGCCCCTTCTCACATGGTTCTCTGGAGGACATTCATCCATTGAAAATGATCATATTTTTCCAGAATTGTATCTTTTACTTCAGAGGAGACACTTTTTCACTGTATTGCTTTGAGGAGAGTGAGCTTAAATCTTGACTTGCTCATGGGCCCTGGTCTATACACAGCTTACCAGCTAGGTGAAGATCTTTTCTTTTCTCCCTTTCATGACCTATTGAGTCCTTGAAATTTTCTGCTTAAAAAGTCCCTTCTAACTTCAAAGAGTATGACAGTCCTTTGGAGGTGGGTCATGATTTGGCCACTCTATTAAGTTGTTTTAATCCATTCTCATAAATCAATCCCTTTAGCTCCTTCATCATGGTAGTGGCTGTTTTGTGACATCCTCTCATTTTTTGACATGATTCTCATAAAGGAATCTCTCAGCTCCAAGCACAACTCTAGGTGAGGATTATGTTTTGGCAAGCACAAAGTCATCAGAATGCCCACAATTTTGCAGATATTAGTACATCGAGGAGTAGATGGCAAAAGTTTCTGAACTGAAAGAAGTAAAGAACATCTCACCCGCAGTATTTTTCTGGTCCTTTATCCTATGCAATGCATTTAATACAGAGAGCATCCCCATCCTACACTATGTGCTATAATATACGGTCTGGCTGGAAAAGACAAAAAAAAAAAAAGTTAGTCTGTATTAGAGCAGTTAACTTGGCTTCCACAGTTCCTCCCCTGCTGCTCTCCAAGTCCCACTTCAGCTGTATTTCACTCCATTAACTTTGGCAATGGGTATTTGCTCTCAATAAATGTGTGTGGGTGTGTATGTGTGTTTGTATTTGTAAAGAGTTTATGCAGATAACTCCAAATAGCTCCAAAAGTGATTGTACAATTAAAGAAACTATTTCTCTGCTGTTGATGGTTATTTTTTTAAAACATCATCTGTCAGCCTAAGCTACTGAGATTGACGTTCTGAATTATTTTTCTTTTTAAACCCGAAAGAAATATCTTCTTCACGTCTCTGCCCTAACTTCATCACTCTTATCCTCGATCTTCCTTATAGTCTGATTGTGAGATTAATTCCCAGAGGGCTATCAACATCCACTGTGAATGTTAAAGAAATGGGTTCAGGCTCAGGTCTTGTAAGGTTCTGAACTCTCTGCAGACTCTTCCAAGCACTTTGAACTGAAGTTTTGAATTTTTCTATTAGCTAGTGGAAATGGTAAAATAAGCTCAAACACAGTGACTTCCAACTGTGGTAAGTTTAGCACAAATCTGATCTGCTTAGATGGGGCAAAGGACAATTTGGGGTTTACCTGGGAAGGTTAGAATAGTCACAGCATGTTTTGGTTTTTGCTGGAGAAAAATTTTATTTTGGACCCAGTCTTAATAAACATACATATAAGTTGAATCGAGTCTCTTTTATACTGACGGATGTATGTCATATGATAAGGGTTTGCTAGAGAGTATCTATGCTCATTACTCAGAAGCTTATTAAATAAAAATCTGTATTTTTGTCAGTGAAATTTTGGGCAATATTGAGAAAACCAACATAATTTATTAAGATGGCATTCATAAAAAATGTCAGGCCTAGGTCTTAGAAGATGTTTCTGAAATAATATCCTAAAAAGCTCATTAGAAAAAGATGAACTGTGAATTGATGTTGAAGTCTAAAAACTGGGGAGAGAACTCTTTGATCAGAAAATGCATTTCCTCTATTCAGAAGTTTCTAGGATGTATTTTACAGGGAATAGAACCTTGTGTATACACTTGAAAATGAGTGTTTATACTACACATATATCCAGCAACATTTTAGTTACCCTAAGCTCTTACTGCCTGATCATTTATAATGTACAAGTTTCAGTGAGGAAGGGTAAAGACCCATAAGAGATGTGATTAAGGTAAAAAGGAGAGACCTGACATTCTGAGAACAAATCAAGATTTTTCCTAATTGCAGCTTCTTCAGATCAAGAATTAGGTGACCTTAGGGGAAAAAAAAAGTCATTTACACATCTTGAAACTTAGTTGCTTTATGTGTAAATGTGAGTTTAGAAATGACCTGTGCAGTAGTCTTTTATTTTTTTTCCTCAATATGAAAACTACACCTCTTTCATCAGGTAGCTGTATCTGCACCTTTGGGTTCCAGACAAAGAATCTAATCTAACTGGCCCCATCTGAGTCTCTTTCTGGAGAAGCTCAATTTAAACAGAACTATACCCAAGTGGCACTAGTGGTAAAGAACTCGCCTGCCAGTGCAGGAGATCTAGGAAACCCAGGTTCCATCCGAGTCAGGAAGATCCCCTGGAGGAGGGCATGGCAAACTGCTCCAGTATTCTTGCCTGGAGAATCCCATGGACAGAGGAGCCTGGTTGGCTTTGCATCCAAAGGGTCACAAAAAGTTAGACATGACAGAAAGAACTTGCATGCACATATGGAAGTAGGAGAGAATCAGCTGAGTCACCAGAAGGGGACGCCCAGAGAGAAGGTCCGCAGGTCCACTGAGGAGGCCTCCACCCGTTTTCCATCTTCCTGGAACTTTGAGTCTCAGCAACTCTAAGCTGTGAGCTCCCTCCCTAGAGTTCCAATAACCTCCCTTCCTTCTCTTTTAATTTAAATCCAATGAGAGTCCATTTTGGATGTCTCCAACTAAAGCATATTAATTGATGCAATGTGCATCAATTAATTGATTAAATGTCTCCTCTGAAGCAATGAGAATGTTGTTTTCCTTATCCCAGAGGTTCTTTACTTTAGCTGCCTCTGAGACTTAACATGGGGAAAGAGGTGACAAAACCAAATAATACTGGGTTCAAACGCCAGCTATGACCCTTGGTCAAGTCACTTCTGTCAGAACTTTAGTTCTTAAAGCTCAACATTCAGAAAACAAAGATCATGGCATCTGGTCCCATCACTTCATGGCAAATAGATGGGGAAACAGTGGAAACAGGGTCAGACTTTATTTTGGGGGGCTCCAAAATCACTGCAGATGGTGACTGCAGCCATGAAACTAAAAGACGCTTACTCCTTGGAAGGAAAGTTATGACCAACCTAGATAGTATATTCAAAAGCAGAGACATTACTTTGCCAACAAAGGTCCGTCTAGTCAAGGCTATGGTTTTTCCAGTGGTCATGTATGGATGTGAGAGTTGGACTGTGAAGAAAGCTGAGCGCCGAAGAATTGATGCTTTTGAACTGTGGAGTTGGAGAAGACTCTTGAGAGTCCCTTGGACTGCAAGGAGATCCAACCAGTCCATTCTGAAGGAGATCAGCCCTGGGATTTCTTTGGAAGGACTGATGCTAAAGCTGAAACTCCAGTACTTTGGCCACCTCATGCGAAGAGTTGACTCATTGGAAAAGACTCTGATGCTGGGAGGGATTGGGGGCAGAGGAGAAGGGGACAACAGAGGATGAGATGGTTGGATGGCAACACGGACTTGATGGACGTGAGTTTGAGTGAACTCCGGGAGTTGGTGATGGACAGGGAGGCCTGGCATGCTGCAATTCATGGGGTCGCAGAGTCAGACATGACTGAGCAATTGAACTGAACTGAATGTGTACCTTCAAGTGTCAGCAGGATAGTTTACTGAGGCTGGCAACTCTGAATTGGGCACTTTTGTTCACCTTTGAGCTCAACTCACAGTAGGCTAATCCCAAAGGATGGGGTTAGTAAAGAGTCAGACCTGAATTTCCATTGCAGATCTACTCTTTCTATGTCTGTGACCCTCAGCAAGTTTCTAAAACTCCGTAATCTGCAGTTTCCACATCTTTAACATAGTGATAATAACCACTCCCTTTTAGTGTTGCTGTGAATGTTAAACTAAATATAAACATGTAGAAACTGATATTCTTACTATTCATAACTACAAATGTTTGTTGAAACAACTGAAACCTGGATGCCAAGAGTCTATCCCAGCAAATATTTATGAAGCATTTTAATGTGTTGGAACTGTCCTGAACACAATTTCTTTCATTTTCATTGGAAAGACTGTCTTCACTGATATCCCCCATCCTGTATACAGAGAGCATTGATTATAAACTTTGAAGGGGCAAATGCATGCTCTGAATATATCCCCAAACACCTGTACTTGTTTTAAATGGCATCTTCCAGATGATCAGTCTTTCCCTTTCACACTCAATTACTTTATTCCTTCCATTGCACTTATCCTTATATGAAATCATATTTGATTGTCTCTATATAAATATATTTATGAATATAAATAAAAATATATGTAGAAAGAGATGACTATACTCTTCTACCAAATTATACTCTCCATAGTAGAAACAAGGATTATATTTTCTTTGCCTTAAAAAGCTTTCATCATACAATAGTTGCTCAATACAATTTTTTAATGAGTGAATTCATGACTATATTTTTTGAGAATGCCTAGTTAACACTTGGCCATTTAACAACAGATTGGGGCTATGAACTACAGATGTTTAAATCATAGTCTTTATAAATTTCTCTCAGAAAGGAAAAGCATAGATGACTTTTCTTGTTTGATGGCATTTGATGGCATCTGATCAGAACCCAGCAGAAGATACAGGGAACAGACAGGCCCTTGAAAAAAACAAATATAAGGAGTGCGTTAATTAGTTATATTTGCCCTGGTGCTGGTGGGCACGGCAGAAGGTGAGTCTGCTGATGATTTGAGAAGAAAATATGGGGTCCCTGGCTTGATAAAATCTATCTTCATCCTCTCTACAACCCCCATGGGGTTCATTCACTTGGAAGAGTGACATCCGTGCATTCAATTGAAACTACCAGATTCAGGGAAATGAGCACTAGAAACAAGTGGCAACCACATGTTTCTCCTTAGTGATGGTCCTCGCTGGTGACCAGTTCCAGGGAAGCATTCTGCAGGCTGGGAATTTGAAAGGCCAGTGCTGCAACTATCTTTTTTTGTTTTTTAATGGTTTTCATAACAAATAATAGAACATTGTGAAGAAACACAAGGGAGAAGGATGCAGGGCCCCTGCAAATAAAACCAAGAATTCCCAAAGCTATTGGGGTTAACAAAGGAAAAATGCAGCCGTCGTGAATGCAGTTTGTGTCTAAATCCTCCACCTGGTACATAAGGGGATGCCTTCACTTAGCTATTCCTGTCCCTGGGCAGAGGTGAGAGGGATGCTGGTAATAACAAAGACAGTCCCCGATGATGGCAAGTCTAATTACAGGAGGAAAAAAAAGTGCAGAGAAAGAAGGAGTTTGGTTTTCCCAAGATGTCACTTTATTACCAGCCTGACACGGCAACTTTAAGGGTCATTTCTTTACGGTCACTAAAATACCAAAACAGTCGGAAAAACAGCACAGAGGCCACAGCCAAAGCCCCTGATGTTTCATTTCTGAAAACATTTTCCCACAAAGGCAGCTTTTAAAAATTGTTTTTCCCCTTGTAATTAAAGAGCCAATTTTGTTCCTCTGGATATCTGTAAATAGTCAACAGGATAAAAAGAAGAGGGAGGGCAGGAGGATAAAGGTGAAGAAATGAATACACATACAGAGATACAAGCAGGAAGAGAGTGAGCAAGAGAGAGAGAAAGAGAATGAATAATCCAGAAGTTTAAAGCATTAAGGAAAGAAGGTATAATACTATTCTTTGGGAAATTAACAAAATACCTTACCAAGTATATTAATTAGATTTTTCTTGAATGAATCACAATCTTTTGAAAGGATTTAATAGAAATTTTAAATGTCTATCCTCATTAATGTTCTAAAAAGGGAATAATATTATAAAGCTAGAGAAAGTTTTTTTTCTAAATGTTACTATTTTTCCCATAGCATATTTTAGTAAAGACAATTGATGATAACTCGTTATAAATGAACTCAATATCATTTTTCTGATTATGAGCTTGTTAATTCAGACAGGATTTATTCTCAAGTAGTTTGAACTTGTAAGGATTTACCATGTACAAAGTGAATATGTTTAGAAAGAAAAGGGAAACCATAGGTGAAACACCTGTCTCTGGAACTAAAAATATCCTCAGAGTAAGTTTCCACTACAGAGCTGCTTGTAAAACAAATTTCTGCATATGAAACCTTGTAATTCCATTCCATCCTTTATAAAATCTGACACTTTTCTACTGAGAAAACTTGAAATCACAGAGCTTAAAACTCACATTTAATGGTACTTGTAAACCTTTAACTGTTGTGCATAGAATAGCCAAGTGATATTTTTCTCATATGATAGCAATTATCATCACTAAATTACATAATATATATAGTTTGACTGTCAGTTCCTGGTACCTTGTTTTTTGTTTGTTTCTGCTTTTCCTCCATACCTAAATATTACCACAAAATGTGGGCATGAAAGTGAAAATCTTTAGACCCTTGCTGTAAAAGGTATATCATTTCACTGCCTTAGGCAATTGTGGAGGATAGCACTGTTCTCAGGAATTTTTTTCTTTTTCCAAGTATTTCAGTGGAGTAAGTTCTTAGATTTGTTTTCTTCTCTCTCTGATGCTGATATTCATTTTGCTTCTATAAAATTAGATAATTCATTCTTGCTTTCTAGGTTCTACATATAAAGAACATAGGTTTCCCTTGCAGATCTTTAGAACATATCTGCACTATAAAGCTGATTCCTAACTGCTCTCCCTCCTTTCATTCTTCTCTCCTCCTTCCATTATTCTGTGCAGTGAAGCTGGAGTAATCTTTTATAAAAGGAAATGAGATCACGTTACCGGGACATTTAAAAGAAGATCTTCCAGTGAGTTCCCCTTGTATCCAGAATAAAATCCAAGTTTATTGCCATGGCCAACAAGACCCCGATTGATCTGCCACTGCAGACTGCCCCAGCCTCTGTCCCCACCACCCATCACTCTCACTGAACTTCCATCAGGCTCCTTTCCTTCTCTGGGCCGGAGCTCTTACTTATGACTGCAATGACTTTTGACCTCCTTTGCCTTTGAGTCTCACTTCAAATGTCACCTCCTCAGAGAGATGTTCCCTGGTTTAACTTCTAAAGTGCTTTCTTCAGTTACTGCGCCCTCCCCTAGTTATTTCCTCCAACTGCACTCTTCACAGTCAGTACTTTTCTTGGTTAGTAATGTGTTTGCTTTATATTTTCTGCCTCCTCCAGCCTACCACTAGAGTAAAACTCCACGAGAGGAAAGATCTCGTCTGTTCTCGACTTCTGTATCCTCAGAACCTAGTTCAGTGCTTAACATACAGTAGATGCTCAATGAGTAAATGAATGAATTCATTGATGATGAGAGCACTGGCTTGTCTTTATGAAGTTATTGAAATTCCAAAGAGGCAGATGGCTGCAAGATAAGACTTCCTGTATCCTGATCAGATTCTACAGATGGAGAGATCTAAAAGGGAAGTTTTTTTCTAAAATGATTTAACCTAAATTCTTTGCATAACCTCTGGAAGCTTTTTGCTTGCTTTAATTTTCTTGTAACAGAGCTATGTATGTCTGTGGTTTTTAAAATGGCAGTATTCTTTTTTTTTAAATATAAATCTTTTTAATTTAATTGGAGTTCAACTACTTTACAATATTGTATTGGTTTTGCCATACCCTGTATGCGAGACAGCAAAAGAGACACAGATGTATAAAATGGCAGTATTCTTGACTCCAGTAGCTCAAGGGACTCGTAGAGCTGGCGATAGAGCTAATTCTATACTTATCACTCATCATTAATGGTATTGCACCATTGATGATTACCACTTATCAATTTGTAACCCAACCCTTTGCAGAGAGCATCATCATGACGTTAATAAATAAAAAATCCCAATGTTATCCAGATATTTCTGGCACAGATTTTTATTGAATTAGAATTCAGGGATTAAAAAAGATAAACCAATAAAGAATAAATTTAAAACTTAAGAGTAATACATATTTTCACTGGATATATTAGGACTTCCCTGGTGGCGCAGACGGTAAAGCGTCTATCTACAATGTGGGAGACCCGGGTTCGATCCCTGGGTTGGGAAGATCCCCTGGAGAAGGAAATGGCAATCCACTCCAGTACTATTGCCTGGAAAATCCCATGGACAGAGGAGCCTGGTAGGCTACAGCCCATGGGGTCTCAAAGAGTCGGACACGACTGAGTGACTTCACTTCACTTCACTTTGGGGGAGTTTGAGTGATAGGAGTGCATGTTACCCTAATGAGATGACTCATGCTGAGCCTTCAGATAGTTTCAGAATGGGAAGCCATTTACCAGAAAGAATTAACTAACTTTCTGTCCTATGTGGTTCTTTTTTGATTGGTCCTCTGGATCTGTATGGAGAAGGAAATGGCAACCCACTCCAGTGTTCTTGCCTGGAGAATCCCAGGGACAGGGGAGCCTGGTGGGCTACTGTCTATGGGGTCGCACAGAGTCGGACACGACTGAAGTGACTTAGCAGCAACAGCAGCTGGATCTGTATCCTTTATAATTAAACTAATCTTAACTATAACACTTTCTTGAATTCTGTGAGTTGTTCTAGCGAATTACTAAAGTGGAGGGTATCATGAGAAACATCAAATGTTTAAGCCAGCCACTCAGAAGTAGAGATGATCTGGGTTGTTTGGTCCTCCCCAAAGTGAAACTGGCATCTGATGATGGGACAGTCCTGGGGAGAACTGAGCCTTAACTTGTGAAGTCTGATGCTAACTCGAGTGTCAGGATTGTACCACAGTACGCTCAAATGAGGGGATCCAGAGTAATTAACTATTTCCTTAACATTCTAAAACTAATTTGATTTACCAATCTCTTTATTCTTTATAACTGCAAGTTCAGTGTCCTCTCCAGTATTTCTGATGGCTCATGGAGAGCTACTCATGGTTGTTCAACTTGAACTCATTTTCCTTGATCAGTTTTTATTCTTTTGTCCACTCAGCAACTTCAACTGAGGACTTGGCAAGGATTAGACACTATGCTGGATCCTGGGTATTAGGGCGTATCACTGTATAAGACAGAAATGGTCCCTGTTTTAATGGCACTCACAGTCTATCAGCATAGACCAAGATACTCCAAGGAACAGACAACCATGTGAGTGATTATAAACTGTGTCCCTTTATCCTTCTTTATGTCTTTCCCTTCCCTCAACAACTCACTCCAAACAATAGTTAATAGCTCTTTCTCTTTTATTCCCAAGTTGCCCCTAATAGATTCTTACAGACCTTTTCTGTTGGTTTGGGAATTAATGTAGGGAAAATACTGCGTTGAGTTAGAAACAATTTAACCTAACTATCAGGCATCATGTTTCTAAAATTCCAAATCCATCCCTGCTACCAGAAGTCCAACGAGGGCTGTCTTTCTCAAGTCCCTACCAGGCCACCAAGTTGCTGTGCCCTCTTTCTCCTTTCAGGGAGCCCCTTTCTGTCTCCTCCTCATTTAACTCAAGAATCACTGCTAGCTTATTCTGAAGAGCCCCCTGATGGCTCAGTTTCTTTCTTTCAGACAATCCCCAAAGAATGTGGCTACCTGCTCATGACAAATAGTTGCACTAAAGTATGTCCCTACATAAATAGCACGCTTCTTTTGTTAGATCCCAGCCCCGCCACCATCAGATGCAAAAATGTCTTCAGGGTAAAATATAACACTGGTGTACCTGAAATGTAGTACAAATATTAATGCTAACTTTTTCTTAAACACTTTTCCTTTCCTATCTCATTATTCTCTTTCTTTTTGTACAGTTTGAGTAATCAAGATTGCTCAGAATATGTTTAGATTGATATTTAGTTTACTTTTATTACTAGAAGTGTAAGTAATCCTATGGGTAAATATTATGGATTTTGTTGTATCTTGTTTTTCTCTTTATTTAAATATTTATCTCTATTTATACCTATCATTATATTTTGAGACTATATATGTCTGTATGTGTATATATATATGTACACATATATAGTTACAGATAATCATATTATGTTATGAAATTTTGATATTATGCTATAGAAAGATTGATATTGAAAAAACAAAACAGAAAGGCCTTTAAGCATAACTTCATTCTTTTCTTCACTTAGGCACCAGTAATTTCTGTATGTAAAATCATTTAAACCATATTTTTTCTTAAAATGACAAGGAAATTATTTGAATATTTATTTTATGCAGAAATAAATGGTTACATTCCTTATTTGACTAATTAAGTTTGTATCATGCAGTCTTAGTGGCTTAATATTCCTTCTACAAGTACCCTTCTACTGAGATGACGTCAAAGGACTTTGCAGTGTGGACAGACCCATAAATCTACCTAGTTTGATACTGAGATGAAGATCTCTAAACTCAAATTCGGTATAGGTCATAAGCAGTGCAATGAATCACATTCTCCAAAGGCATTTGACCTGACTGCAAATTATTTCCATGTTTTGTAGAGGCAACAGACTGTACAGGGAAACTTTGTCCCTTTTGCCTAGAATCCCTGGGAAATGCTGTGTGCAGCCTGTAGGTAACACTGGATCATCACTTGGGTGTCATTTCCTGGACTACAATGCATTCGCTTTAATCTGACTACATTCAGTTTGAAGAAGCATTTTTTAAGTGCCTACTGTACGCCAGGCACCTCAGCAGTAGAACTGAGAGGAGAAAATTTCTTTGGCTCTTTGGTGGCCAGTTGAAAACAACAACCAAAAAACACAGACAAAACCTCACGTTTAGAGATGTTCTCTTTTGTTGAAAATGGTTCGTTGCAGTTCCTCCTCAGCATAATGTTCCAACACAGTTGGTTGCCAGACACTACTTAGCTATAAGCATACAGAGCAAATAATTTTTAGAGCTATGAGTTTCCTGTTTTTAAAGAAAACACAGAGCATATAGGAGGAGAGGAACAGATTTGGCATTAGTTAAGGCTTTAGTGCCAAAAAATGAAATAAACTAGACCAAAATAAACCACTATAAAATCTGCCTGTCAAAATAGGAGTTATGTCTGTGCTCAGTAGATGTAGAGCATGGAACTAGCCTTTCAATGTTTTCTCCTACGTAGACCTCCCCAAAGCTGCAAACAGCTGTGGAGACAGAGCAGAATGAATTTGATGGGGGAGTCATCAAATCTTTGCAAAAGAGTTTTGATTTATTAATGCTAAATTATAGCCATATCTGATTTTCTTGCTAACGTACAAATGGGGACAAGATGTCATTTTCCCACCACTTTCTTTCCATTTATGTACGTTAAATGCACTTTAAGGCAGAGAATCTCTAAGTGAGAGACTATGCCTTTCTGACTTTGGCATGTAATTGTTTACAATCAGTTAAAATAAAGTACAAATTGGATGGTGAAAAAATTAAGCTAGTGTTCCACTTCTATGAAGTTAATTTTTATTTATTTCCAAATAAACCAATTAATGGGTGAAAAGAGATTTAGAAAAGGTAATAGTTGATTTGAGCAACTTTTCTGAAGGTATCTGAAGATGAAGGAGAAATCCCATCTTGCTTTAGTTCTAAACTCTGAGGTGAATGCCCTGACATGTTTGCAACTTACACAATGTGAAAACAGAAGTGTAATTAGGTTCTAATTCTGAGCCATTAGCTAGCTGGGTCACCTCCAGTAAGTTCCTTTTCTCACTGTTCTCATTTTGACTTTTTTGCACTTTTCTCACTTTGACTTTATCTTTTTATTGAAGTATAATTGACATACAATGTCACATTAATTTCACGTGTCCAACATAGTAGTCCAGCATTATGTACATGCTGATCACTATAGTAAATCTAGTTACCGTCTATCCTTTTAAAGTTATTTCAATATTATTGACTACATTCTCTATTGTGTATATTATATCCCCAAGGCTCATTTATTTTAAACTGGAAGTTTGTGCCTTTAACTCCCTTTACCTATTTCATCCATCACCCCGACTCTCTCCCCTTTAGTAGCTACTTGTTTGTTCTCTGCGTCTGTGAACCCATTTCTGTTTTGTTTTGTAGATTCAACATATAAATGAAATCATACATTATGTGTCTCTCTTTGTCTAACTTATTTCCCTTAGCATAATATTTTCTAGGTCTACCCACGTTGTCACAGATTGCAAGATTTTTTTTATAGCTGAGTCATTTTCCATTGTATATCTGTACCGTACCTTCTTTATCCATTCATCTAATGATAGACACAGGTTGCTTCTGTATCTTAGCTATTGTGAATTGTGCTGCAGTGAGCAGATGTGTGCATAATCATTTCAAATTAGCGCTGTTATCTTTTTGTACCCAGATGTGGGATTTTTGGATAATGCAGTAGTTTTAATTTAATTTTTGGAGAAACCTCCATAGATTTTTCCATAGTGGCCATATTAGTTTACATTCCCACCAATAATGAACAATGGTTCACTTGTCTCCAAATCCTTGCCAACATTTGTTATTTTGTGTGTTTTGATAATAGCCATTCTGACAGGTGTGAGGTAATATCTCATTTTAGTTTTGATGGGCATTTCCCTGATGATTAGTGATGCTGAGCACCTTTCATGCACCTGCCATTCATCTGTGTTCTTTGGGAAAATGTCTGTTTAAGTCCTTTGCCCATTTTTAAATCAGGTTTTATTTTTGAGTAAGTTCTTATACATGTCTGGGCTTCAGATTCTTTTGAAAATAAAGGGGGAGTACATTGTTTTCAGCTGTGGTTCAGAGGGTCCAAGGAGCATTTTCATGGAGGTTATAGAGCCTGGGCTAGCAGGCAGGATTTCCCCAATCCTGTCTCAACCAAGCAACTCTACTCTTGGAATCATTTATCTTCCTTCCAAATAAGATTTTGTTTGGCAAGAACTCTGACACTAAAATCAATTAGAATATCTTTTTCCTCTTAAAGTTTATGGCCCTTTCTTTATGGTCTCTAGCTCCTTTATCCACTGTGAGCTACTAGTTCCCAAGCAATTCATCTTCCTCTTTTCTGGCAAAGGACTAGTGCAGGGTAAAATTAAACTGAGTAGGTGGGTTTCCCTTAAGATGTGTTCCAGATTTCACTTGTGCAGGAAGTCAGGAGTGCTGCACAACCATTGGAAAAGAGTTGTTAAATGCAATAAGACAGTTTTAGAGATTTTTATAGTGGCTTATTTTAGTCTACATTAGTAATTCATTTTTGGCATATCAGCCCCCACTAATGTCAAGTTGTGCTCTGGGACTTTTCCAGAATAGATCAAACTTATGCATATTTTCCAGCTCTCATAGTGATACAGAACATTTGTGCAGGCTTTTGTCCAGTACTACACATAGTTGAAAAGATATTTTTCGCTGTCTTAAGTAATATTAACTATCTCTTCATTGCCAAATCCAGGGCCTATTTTCAGTTCCAACTTCTTCCAATTTTCTAAGACATATGTCAATGATGGCTTTCGTTTATTGATATAACTCGTCTCATGTCTACTGCTATTATTGGTTCCTAATCTTCATTTCTCATGACTGCTTCTTTTGCTTTCAGTTTGAATATTAATTGATGCTTGGAATTATTTCCTCTTGCTATGCTTGGATCACAGATCTATGCCTAATCTGCGGTCCCTAGTCACTACTAATTCCTTGCATGACCTGATGTGCGTGTAGGTAATGCCCACATTTGCACTCTAGCCTTATCTTCTTACCTAGATTCTAAATGTCTGTATCTTTTTGCTTCCATGATATTTTTATACATGTTACACCATCACCTCAATTTTACCTGCTCCAGCTAAATTCAGCTTTCCCTACTCCCCAACCTCATGCTGGTTCTTTCTCTCTGATCTAATCTATTAAAATCAGTCAGTGACACAATAGGTTTTCTATAGCTTTCTTTCTAGGTTTCCTTATGTTCCTAGAAAAACAGTTTTAGATGCTTCTCCCCAAAACTATTACATACTTTCTACAAATCTACTAGAATGAGATAATAAAAATGCTAAAGCAACAGTTCCAATGAAAGCAATGGTTGCAGGCTCCTTATTGGCTAACATTTTCATGTTTCTTCCGTATCCTTGATATTGGAGGAAAGTTTGGAATCTGCTGCCTTTAAATTCATAGTTGTCCATTTCCTTTATTTTATTTTTCTACTTTGGGACTAAGCTTTATTGTTTTTCTCATTATAATCTCAACAGGACTTCTTTTCCATTCACATTCTCCATCCATCCCCTTCAATAGTAGACCTTTTCTCTACATTCCTGTTGCACTTCATTTATGCTATGCTGTTCTTAGTCAGTCAGTCTTGTCTGACTCTTTGTGATCCCATGGACTGCAGCACACCAGGCTTCCCTGTCCTCCACTATCTCCCAGAGTATGCTCAAGTACATGTCCACTGAGTTGGTGATGCTATCCATCCCTTTTGTTGTTGTTCAGCTGCTGGGTCGTGTTTGACTCTTTGCGACCCCATGGATCGCAGCATGCTAGGCTTCTCTGTCCTTCACTATATCCTGGAAACTACCCAAGCTCATGTCCCTTGAGTCAGTGATGCCATCCAACCGTATTGTCCTGTTGTCTCCTTCTCTTCCTGCCTTCAATGTTTCCCAGCATCAGAGTATTTTCTAATGAGTCGGCTCTTTGTATCAGGTGGCCAAAATGCTGGAGCATCAGCTTAGGCATCAGTCATTCTAATGAATATTCAGGATTGATTACCTTTAGGATTGACTGGTTTGATCGCCTTCAGTCCAAGGGGTTCTCAGGAATCTTCTCCAACACCAGAGCTCAAAAGTATCATGCTACCTAGGTTTGTCATAGTTTTTATTCCAAGGAGCAAGAGTCTTTTAATTTCATCTCTGCAGTCACCATCTGCAGGGGTTTGGAGCCCAAGAAAATAGTCACTGTTTCCATTGTTTCCCCATCCATTTGCCATGAAGTGATGGGACTGGATGCCATGATCTTCATTTTTTGAATGTTGAGTTTTAGGCCAGCTTTATCACTTTCCTCTTTCACTTTCATCAGAGGTTCTTCAGTTCTTCTTCACTTTCGGTCATAAGGGTGGTGTCATCTGCGTATCTGAGGTTACTAATATTTCTCCCGGCAATCTTGATTCCAGCTTGTGCTTCATCCAGCCTGGCATTATGATGCACTCTGAAAATAAGTTAAATAAGCAGGGTGACAATATACAGCCTTGACGTACTCCTTTCCCAATTTGGAACCAATCTGTTGATCCATGTCAGTTCTAACTGTTGCTTCTTGACCTGCGTATGGGTTTTTCAAGAGGCAGGTAAGGTGGTCTAGCATTCCCATCTCTTGAAGAATTTTCCACAGTTTGTTGTGATCCATACAGTCAAAAGCTTTAGTATAGTTAAAGAAGTAGAAGTAGATATTTTCCTGGAACTCTCTTGCTTTTTCTATGATCCAAGGGATGTTGACAATTTGATCTCTGGTTCCTCTGCCTTTTCTAAACCCAGCTTGAAAAGCTGGAAGTTCTCAGTTCACATGCTATTGAAGCCTGGCTTGGAGAATTTTAAGCATTACTTTGCTACCATGTGAGATGAGTGCAGTTGTGTGGTAGTTTGAGCATTCTTTGGCATTGCCTTTCTTTGGGATTGGAATGAAAACTGACCTTTTTCCAGTCCTGTGGCCACTGCTGAGTTTTCCATATTTGCTGGCATACTGAATGAAGCACTTTAAGAGCATCATATTTTAGTATTTGAAATAGCTCAACTGTAATTCCATCACCTCCACTAGCTTTGTTCATAGTGATGCTTCCTAAGGCCCACTTAACTTTGTACTCCAAATATCTGGCTGGAGCTGAGTGATCACACAATCGTGGTTATGAGTCATTAATTTTTGTATAGTTTTTCTTTCTATTCTTGCTACCTCTTCTTAATATTTTCTGCTTCTGTTAGGTCCATAGCATTTCTGTCCTTTATTGTGCCTATCTTTGCATGAAATGTTCCCTTGGTATCTCTAATTTTCTTGAAGAGATCTCTAGTCTTTCCCATTTTATTGTTTCCCTGTATTTCTTTGCATTGTTCAGTTAGGAGGCTTTCTTATCTCTCCTTACTATTCTTTGGAACTCTCTATGTAGATGGGTACATCTTTCCTTTTCTCGTTTGCTTTTTACTTCTCTTTCTTTTCTCAGCTATTTGTAAGTCTTCCTTGGAAAACCATTTTGCCTTTTTCGCATTTTCTTTTTCCTGGGGATGGTTTTTATCACTGCCTCCCGTACAATGTCACCAACCTCTGTCCATAGTTCTTCAGGCACTCTATCAGATCTAATCCCTTGAATCTATTTGTGACTTCCACTGTATAATTGTAAGGAATTTGATTTAGGTCATACCTGAATGATCTAGTGGTTTTCCCTACTTTCGCCAATTTAAGTCTGAATTTGGCAATAAGGATTTCATGATCCGAGCCACAGTCAGCTCCTGGTCTTGTTTTTGCTGACCTGTGTAGAGCTTCTCTTTTGACTGAAAAGAATATAATCAATCTGATTTCGGTGTTGTCCATTTAGTGATGTCCATATGTAGAGTCATCTCTTGTGTTGTTGGAAAAGAGTGTTTGCTATGACCAGTGAGTTCTCTTGGCTAAACTCTGTTAACCTTTTCTCTGCTTCATTTTGTACTCCAAGGCCAAACTTGCCTGTTATTCCAGGTGTTTCTTGACTTCCTACTTTTGCATTCCAGTCCCCTTTGATGCAGAGAAGGCAATGGTACCCCACTCCAGTACCAAAGAAGTTCTGTTTTGGCAGAACTTTTGAGCTATTTCTGCCTGGAAAATCCCATGGATGGAGGATCCTGGTAGGCTGCAGTCCATGGGGTCTCTAAGAGTCAGACACAACTGAGTGACTTCACTTTCACTTTTCCCTTTCATGCATTGGAGAAGGAAATGGCAACCCACTCCAATGTTCTTGCCTGGAGAATCCCAGAGACAGGGGAGCCTGGTGGGCTGCTGTCTATGGGGTCACACAGAATCAGACATGACTAAAGCGACTTAACAGCAGCAGCAGCAGCAGCAGCCCCTTTAATGAAGAGTACTTTTTTTTTTTTTTTGTATTAAAGTTCTAGAGGATCTTGTAGGTCATCATAGAACTGTTCAACTTCAGTTTCTTTGGCATTAGTGGTTGGAGGCAATGGCACCCCACTCCAGTACTCTTGCCTGGAAAATTCCATGGATGGAGGAGCCTGGTAGGTTGTAGTCCATGGGATCACTGAGAGTCGGACACAACTGAGTGACTTCACTCTCACTTTTCACTTTCATGAATTGGAGAAGGAAATGGCAACCCACTCCAGTGTTCTTGCCTGGAGAATCCCAGGGAAAGGGGAGTCTGGTGAGCTGCTGTCTATGGGGTCACACAGAGTCGGACACGACTGAAGCGACTTAGCAGCAGCAGCAGTAGCAGCAGGCCAGGATTACTGTGATATTGAATGGTTTGCTTTGGAAACAAACAGAGATCATTCTGTTGTTTTTGAGATTGCACCCAAGTACTGCGTTTTGGAGTCTTTGGTTGACTATGAGGGCTACTCCATTTCTTCTAAGCGATTCTTGTTGACAGTAGTAGATACAACGGTCATCTGCATTAAATTTCCCGTTCTGGTCCATTTTAATTCACTGATTCCTAAAATGTAGATGTTTACTCTTGCCATCTCCTGTTTGACCCCTTCCTATTTACCTTGATTCATGGACCTAACATTCCAGGTTCCTATGCAATATTACTCTTTACAGCATCGGATTTCACTTTCACCACCAGACACATCCACAACTGGACATTGTTTCCACTTTGGCTCAGCCTCTTCATTCCTTCTGGAGCTATTTCTCCACTCTATTCCAGTAGCATAATGGGTACATACTGACTCAGGGAGTTCATCTTTCAGTGTCATACCTTTTGGATTTTCATACTGTTTATGGGGTTCTTGAGGCAAGGATGCTGAGGTGGTTTGCCACTCCCTTCTCCAGTGGACCACCTTTTGTCAGAACTCTCCGCCATGACCCATCTGTCTTGGGTGGCCTTGCATAGTGTGGCTCATAGTTTCATTGAGTTAGACATTTTGTGGTCTAGGTAGTCAGTTTGGTTAGTTTTCTGTGACTGTGGTTTTCATTCTGTCTGCCCTCTGATGGATGAGGATAAGAGGCTTGTGGAAGCTTCCTTGTGGGGAGGACTGGCTGTGGGTAAAACTGGTTCTTGCTCTGGTGGGCAAGGCCATGCTCAGTAAATCTTTAACCCGAATTTCTTCTGTTCCCTCCCTGTAGTCTGGTCTGAGGCCAAGCTATGGTAGGGGTGGTAACGGCCACCTCCTTCAAAAGGACTCATGCCAGCACGCCATGGCTCCCAGGACTGTTGCAGACAGTGCCCCAGACCTTCAGCAGGCCACTGTTGACCCATACCCACTGGAGACGCCTGGACACTCACAGGCAAGTGTGGTTCAGTCTCCGGTAGGGTCACTGCTCCTTTCTCCTGGATCCTGGTGGACACAAGGTTTTATTGTGCCCTCCAAGAGTCTGTTTCCTTGGGGTTCTCAGTCCTTTCGCCAGATCCCCAGGTTGGGAAATCTGTTGTGGGCCCTAGAACTTTTGCAACAGTGCAAGAACTTCTTTGGTATAATTGTTCTCCATTTTGTGGAGAAAATCCATCCATTTACCTAGAGTATTTATTGAGTCTACCATATGCCAGGCACAGCTTTAAGCATTATACAGAACTATTAATACATATAACCACAGTTGGTCCTTGAACAATGCAGGGGTTTGGGAACACTGACCCTCAATGCAGTCAAAAATACACATAAAACTTACAATTTGCCCTGTGTTTCCACGGTTCCTTGCATATCCCAGGTTCTGCAACCACAGGTTCAGCCAGGCTTCGACCAATCTCAGATGATGTAACACTATAATATTTATTACAGAAAAAGTTCTGCCTATAAATGGGCCTGTACAGTTTAAATACATGGTGTTCAATGGTTAATGTATAACCTTAGTTAAAGTTTCTGCCCCCAATGCTATTTTGGGCTCTTCAAGTATAACAAATCTTGGAACAAAGAAAATGTACTTTTAACACTTGCTAATGAATTGAACAGAAACTGATTAAATATTTGTCTTTCTGCTTTTTTAAAATGAGAGCTCTAATTTTCTCTGTATGCACCTCTTTATTCTGGCTAGTTGATTGTAAGGCAGTGGTTCCTGATAGTGGTTAACTTTGCTCTCCCTTCCCCTACCCCCCTGCCCCGGGACTTTTGGCAATGTCTGGTCTGGAGACATTTTTTGCTACAAACTGAAGCAGAGATAGGGATTGCTACTGGCATCTAGTGGGTAGAGGCCAGGGATGCTGCTTAACATCCTACAAAGCATGGAAAGCTCCTGAGAATGAAAACTTTTTCAACTGAGAATGTCAACAGTACCAAGATTAAGAAACTCTAGTCTTAGATACCAAGTTCACATGTAGTCACTTATTTAAACAAACTAAGCAATTTGATTCATTTATTAGGTGTTCTTAATTTTTTTAAATTGTGGAGTGGTTTGGTTAAACAATGAAACTTCTTTGCTCTTATATCAAAGCACTGCTCAGGCTACTGTTGATCAAACATAAGAAAATGACACCTTAGACGCTTCAAAAGTAACATAAATACCTGACAAAACTGGCCTAAGTAATAAGAAGATGCATTTTTCCTTACTTTAAGCAGCCCAAAGGGTAAAATGGCTCCAATATTGGACAATTTAGTAGCATAACATTGAAATCAAAGGCTTGGAGTTTTCCTCATTTTGTTCTATTAATATATTCCTTTGTCATCAAATGGCTTTCCTCTTGACTGAAAGATATCTGCTAGGATTCCAAGCATCCCATGTAGATACAAGAAACTGTTCACTGAAAGAAGTGGGACTGTTTCCTCCTATGCACATCTATGTAAGAGCAAAAAAAAAAAAGACAAAGTTTTCAAAATATCTGCTCTCTTGTCCCATTGTGAAGAAATGAGTCCCATACTCATCTCTGACTAAACTTAGGCATAGAGAATGAAAACCTGATGGGCTCAGACTAATTAGGTTTTATCCATAAGTCATATGAGAGATGGGTGGACACTTGAATAAAGTTGGGATTCTGGCAGCAAAGAAGGGAAATCAAGGCTATTGACAAGGTGATTACAAATGAGCACCCATTTCAACTCTGAGATATATAGTTAGGGATTTGACAAATCATTGCTATTGTAAGTCCTATAGTAGTTCTCAGAAGAACAAAGATATTAACCTTGGAGGTTTGGCTCCATACTACACTGGATAATTGCCTTCTGTTTCTAAAGATTAAAGTAAAGAAACTACTTCTTTTTCTTCTCAAAATATGTGGGAACATATTTTTGTTAGGGACCAAACGGCGGTCTCTAGGACCTGAGTCATGTTTACCAGAAAGAGACAGGATATGCGCTCATCCTGCCTGGCCAATCATGTAACGCCAGCTACTCCTGTAACTGAGACAAAGAACTGCCTGTATATAAGCCGCCATACTCATTTGTTCCCGGCTCTTGTCAGATTCCCTTGTGTGGGATGAGACTTGGGCCCTAGCGCGCTAGGAATAAACAAACTCCCTTCTTGCGTTTTGCAATACTGTGGTGGACTTGCTCTCTCGGTCGGTTAGGAGATACGGGCTCGGAGCATAACAATTTTAACTTTAGAAGTTCTATCAGAACTGGGACAAGGGTTAAGGTGAATGGACCACCTAGGGTGCAAAATATAAGGAGGTACTCTGAATTTGTGAGTGCCCCTTTAAATTTGTGTCCTAGATGCCTCACTTACCTTGTCCTAGTACAGGCCTTGTGACTATCTTACAATGTGAGCCTTCACACACAACAGAGAGAGGTTCTGACTATTTCAGAGAAGACTCAAGACAATTGTCATTCAGCCTGCTGTACCCCAGGTTTTTTTTTTTTTTTTTCTTTAAGACATCTTGAAAATAATTCACTGCTTATGGAAAGAAAATTCTCCCCATTGGGTATATAACAAAATATGGCAACAGTTTTTTGAGCCAGTGAAACTTGGTTATAAAATGATTTTAAAAATACTTTTCTCTTGAAGTCTTGACATGATCAGCACTGGGCGTGACCCAAGGATGGAATGAACAACATGAACGGATGACTGTTTCCTTAGCAACAAGAACCATGATTCCTTTGAAACGAGAAACCAAAAGAAACTGTTCCCCTATAATTTTATTTCCTCCAGTTTGTGATTTCAAAAGTAGTGGCATAAAATTTTAATATCTATTCAACCAATAAATAATGTAACACAATTAATCTATTAATACCTCAGCTCTGGCTGCACATAAGAATTACCTAAACAGCTTTTAGTAAACAGAGATGTTTGGGCTCTGATAGCACACAATTCAGTTGTGTTCATCTAGCACCAGCATTTTTTGAGTGTCCCCCAGGTGATTCAAACGTGCAGCCAGGATTGAGATCCATAGCCCTGAGAAAATTTATGACATTGATAAATCAGCTAAACAATTTGAATTACATCAGTTGAAGATTAGAGTTTATAGAAAATTTCAGAGGGTGTAGTTCAAATTCTTCCCTGATTTACTGGTTTTCAGGCTAAGGTTTCAACAAACTAATAAATCAAGGTCCCCCAATTAGTCAGTCTCCAAGTTTCTCTTGGGTTTTGGGAAAAGAGTTGATGAGAGGACTATAACTGCCATCAAAGCTACCTAAAATCTGCTTCCCCACAGCCTCTAGGAATTAAGTCTAGGAGAGTAACAAACAGAGAACCTTCTGCTTTGCTATGCCTCAACTGGACACACAGCCCCAGGGAACTCTTCTCAGAGCTCTCTTCTCAGAGCTGGCCTCTATGACCTGCTCAGAGCCTTCCTGCAAAGCTGAAGCTCAGGGAGACTTGCCTACCATCATATTCCAGGAAGTCTGGAAAAGACTGAGTTTTCCAGTCCACCAGAGTTTGGGCAACAACTTGGATGGACAAGACTCTAATTCTCATACTTGTTTATTTTTTTGAATACTTATCAAGTAATAAAAGAAAAAAAAAAAACCAACAAAACATTTACTGTTTCAGTTCAGATGCCAAAATATTAGAAAGCTGTTCTTTTATAAGGGACTTTCCCTGGTGGGAAGATCCCCTGGAGAAGGGAAAAGTTACCCATTCTAGTATTATGGCCTGGAGAATTCCATGGACTGTATAGCCCATGGAGTCGCAGAGTCAGCCATGACTGAGCAACTTTCACTTTCTTTCTTTACAATGATTCATTCATCTACTTTCCTTTTCCACAGAGTTTCATAAAGTAACTAAGTGCCAGGCCTGTGTTAATAGATGAGGCTCAGAATATAAATAGTGCATCATTTTTACTTGTAAAGCACCACAGAATCTAGATAAGGATGCAGACTGGTACATAGCTTGACACATGTGTGATAGAGGTCAGTCAAGGAAGCTATTAGAATTTCAAGAAATAACATATCAACTGAAATTGGAGGCTGGAACTGGAAAACAACTAAAGCTAAAAAAATTTGGGAGAACACTTTTCATTTAATTAGTCCAACAAATATTTATTATGAATAAAGTATTAAGAAAAGTGTGAGCAAGGGGATAAAGTAGCTGACATGGGGGCTTAGTTCCTGGTTTTTAACTTGAAATTGGGTATAGTAGGGCAGGAAGAAGTGAATAATAACAAGACAATAAAATAATATTGATAAAAATAACTTTTAGGTGCTTTGGACACTTCCTACCAAATTTTGGTTCATGAAATAGCAAAATTGATCTCACCAGAGAACTTGTTAGAAATGCGAGTCTTGTCCCAATCAGTTAGAATCTTCATTTTAACAGGATTCCCAGAAGTGTGTGCACTCTGACGTTTGAGAGGCAGTGATCTATAACATGCTAAATGCTTTCATGGAAAACCTCCTAAAAATTGCACAGCCTTATGAAGGAAGTAGCAATTTGTACCTCCCTTTGATACCTGAAAAACTTGAAGCTTAGGTAAGTAATTTGTCCACAGTAACACAGATAGCAAAAAGGTAGAGCTATTTGAATCACAGTAGGTTGTCTTTCAATCCCATGCTCTGTGTATCTACAAATAAAATAATACTTTAAAAGATAACAAGAGCTAACCCAACACATAGCTTGGTATCTTGGAAGCTGGCTTGGCTGCACGCCAATTTGTTGAGTTAGTCCCAGCTAGAAACATCTTGAAATGGCCACTTAAAATTCTATCTTCTTCCAGGATGAAGGTGAAGAAAGGAAGAAAGAAACAACCACGTCACAAAGGAAAAAAAACCTCAAATGATTCCTCAACTAGTTTCAATCAGCTAAGGAATAATTTCTCCAGGCTAAAAAGCAAATCAAAATAGTTTTCAGAAACGTCTTTTTTCAGTTAATGGTACAACCTTAAATTTAGTTTTTCTAAGGTCTTTTCAAATTCAAGAGGTGACATGCAGGAAAAGTATGTCAAATTCACTCCTTTGCTTTTATAAAGACAAGGCAGCCCTCACCTAGTCTGGATGACTGTTTTCAAGTTGATTTCTAAAAACAACTTAAAAGAAAGATGACTGTAATCACAGAAGAGATGTGGTGAAATTCCATAATGAAAGAACATGTTTTATCTGCCTCAGATTCTGAGGAAGTGAACCTGGATAATTCAAACAATTGCCTTTGAGGCTACACTGTCCAATTCTACACACCAAGTGTAATAGAGGGATTTTTCCATTCTAATCACAATCCACTATTAATGTCTCTTCCCCTTGGTTTGCTAGTACCATTGATAAGGTTGTAGCTGAATATTTCTTTTAAGAGAGATTCAAAAAGGTTTGATTTGCAAAAGTGTCTCAATAGTTTCTGATCACATTAAATTGTTTTACTTTTTCAGGGGTAAAAGGGCCACTTGTATTTTCTAATATGGCTGCGGGGGTGGGGGAATCTTGTAGGTGGTTGATGATACAATTACCTGAAACTTTCTTGTGCTTTTAAGGGTACAACTAACATTAGAATGGCAGTGCAGAAATGTTCATTGTAGCACTGTGTACGATAGTCAAGACATGGAAGCAACCTAAATGTCCACTGATAGATGAATGGATAAAGAAGACGTGGTACGTATATACAACAGAATATGTTGCTCAGCCATTGAGAATGAAATGATGCCTTTTCAGCAACATGTTTGGACCTGGAGAATACTATACTAAGTGAAGTCAGATAAAGACATATATCATATATCACTTATATCCTGAATCTAAAAAAATGATGCAAATGAACTTATATAAGAAAAAGAAACAGACTCACAGACTTAGAAAACAAACATAGCTACCGAAGGAAAGGTGGATTTTGAATTTGGGACTGATATATACATATATACACTACTGTAACCAACAAGGACCTACTGTATAACACAAGGAACTCTGCTCAATATTCTATAATACCCCAATTGGGAAAATTTTGGAAAAGAATAGATACATGTATATGTATAACTGAATTACTTTGCTGCACTTCTGAAACTAACACAACATGGTTAGTCAACTATATCCCAATATAAAATAAAAATTAAAAAATATTATAAACTATACTAGGAAGAAACGAAAACACATGTTTTTAAAAATATATCATTTTCATGAACCAATCTACTTGATATTGAAATATGCCCAGTAACCTGATCTGGCCGAGAGGTCAAATACATTCTTAATTAAAACTCAAAATAGCAATGTGGAGATATCAAGTTTTCAGTAAGCGGTTTGCTGGGGAAATTATGAAAAAGTACAGAGCTTTAAAATTTGTATTTCTCTTTTGTACATAAAATAGAATATGGAAGCCTTCAAAAAAGATATATTAATGGTATATAGCAAGTTTGGCAAACTTGTACCATTGTAGGGGGTATGGTAGGTTATGTTGATGATTTCAAGCTGTTTCTAACAATGAGGATAGAGAAGGTTAGACCTCAGGCATCATTTAGTGATTTGTTGCTATACACAATTGTGATTTGGGCGTAGGGTAGTTGATCCACACGGCCAGATTACTTCTTATATCTGGCGTAATAACCTCTCATGATACCTCTGAATACTTTCTATATTTCCCCTTTTCCAAAAAGCTTTTGCGTTATTATCTGTATTGTGCTTTTCCCACTCCCTAAGTAAAGAAGTCAGGAAGCTATTAGTGGCTTAGCAAGTAACAAGTTGATGAAATCTTCATAGTGAACGACGATTTAATTCCCTTGCTGGGTTTATGCCGAGGAAAGTTTGAAAAGCCTTTTATTTACCTATCATTACACACAAACCTTAAGTCTCTATCATTTTTCAGGGGAAGAAATCCAAATAAGTCATTTGGATGACACGACTGAAATGAAATACATCACCCTCTTCCCCAGAATCCCAGTCAATTGTAGTAGAAATTGATTGACAAGGAAAGGGGTGTGGCTTCCTTGGAGGCTCATGTGGTAAAGAATCTGCCTGCAATGCAGGAGACCTGGATTCGATCCCTGGGCTGGGAAGATCCCTTGACAACGGGAATGGCAATCCACTCCCCTATTCTTGCCTGGAGATTTCCATGGACAGAGGAGTCTGGTGGGTTATAGTGCATGGTATGGCAAAGAGTCTGACATGACTGAGCAACTAACAGAAGAATTCTCAGCTAATGTGGGCGGGGCCCCAGGTAGCAATGGAATAAAACTTTAGCTGCTGCATCTGAAGAGTCAAGTCTATATCAATGACCTGAAGGAGAAAAATCAAGGTTCAGAGGGCTGGAGGACTGAAACAGGGTGGGATGCAGTAGAGAGGGTGCTGGTGAATGGCTGGCCAGTTTTTTAAAATCCTATGATTCTTCCAGACTTGGATTTCTACCTTTCAGGTTTCTAGTATCAGTTTGCCTATCATTTGCTACCCAACAGCCAGGGTAATCCTAAATATTTTAGGTGTTTGTCATAGTTGCATCTCATTTCAACGTACACAGATTTATAATAGTTAATTTAGTACTAACAGATGTAACAAACCACACAATCTCAGTGAATTAATTCAAGACTTTTTCTCATTCACATAAAATTCAGCTGGCTTGGAGATAAGTTATTCATCTGTTCTTTGACTGTCCTGAATTCAGCCACATGGCCACACCTTGTCACAAAGGAGGCTGGAAGACAGTCTAGCTGTGCACTTAGAAGGAAAGGGAACAGGTCTGTGTCTCAACAGTGTAGATAGTTCTTCTATGCAGCTGACCAAGTACGTTAATCGTTGTGTGTGTATATCATATAAATATATTGTTCAAACAGTTTTATTAATTTAGTTTGTCAGCTCAGTCAGTTTCTTGCTTCATGCTGCACTTTCAGGTCTTTGGCTTATGAAAAACACGGCTATTCATTTGTAGTTTGCTTTACTTTTATTTTTTAAAATATTTCTTTATTTGACTGTGTCAGGTCTTGGTTGGGGCATGCAGAATCTTTCCCTATAGAAAGTGGGCCTAGTTGTACCATGACATGCGGGATCCCAGTTCTCTGACCAGGGATTGA
This sequence comes from Ovis aries, assembly GCF_016772045.2. Classification (NCBI taxonomy): domain Eukaryota; kingdom Metazoa; phylum Chordata; class Mammalia; order Artiodactyla; family Bovidae; genus Ovis; species Ovis aries. The sequence goes on along the minus strand of NC_056055.1, from coordinate 145,622,469 downwards.
ACCTGTATTCCCACATTGGAAGTTAGACTCTTAACCACTAGACCACCAAGGAAGTCCCTGCAGTTTGTTCTGTAAAGTACCCAGTGTGGCTTCATGACAAAAGAGATGATAATCTTTCATGACAATACTAACAGGATATCTTCAATGAGTAGCAACTGTCCAATTCTGCAAATCTTTCACAGTATCTTATTTTGTATTAGCAGCACCCTCAAATGTAAGGCTCTTATTTTTATTATTTCAAATAATAGGTGACACCTGAGTAGCCAATAACAACCTTAGCAAGAGTATATCCATGGGGTGTCACATCTAGTCAGGAGCAATATAAATATAGCAAAAATGTAAATTCAAACTGAAATCCATTATGACCCACTTCTGTTTTTCCTCCGACTTATTCCTTTTCGTTCTATTTCTTCTCCTCCTATGTATCCTCCTCCTCCATCATGTACCAGAAACAAAAGTTTATAGAAAGCCCAGTTTGTTGGCAGGTAGCAAAACTTAGGAATATCCTGAGAATGACATGCAGAAAATCTGAGACTGTGACCAAGATTATTCTTATTTTGATGGAACCACATACCTGATGTGACTTGGAATGGTCTGACATATACCCAGCCAAATAGTTTCATAATTATCTGTTTGAGTGAGTTCCATCCCTCCAGCATATTTTATATGCAGAGTGTTCTGATGGCAGCAGATAGGTTTGGGGTACCCCAGGACTTGATTTGTCATGTTTCCAAGGACTTGGAAGATAAGATATGCTTAAATGATGTGGGAAGTAAAAAACTAGTTGATTACCCTTCTGACTCTTCATCAGTTACAGAACAAATCAGTTTTGAATTGGTTATTGCATGATAAATGGGAATGAGTTCATAAAAATATGTAAATATAGCATTTAATATTTTTTGTGAACATATCATGACTTTAGATCATTTATAAAACATTCATTTTCTCCCAATTGATTTTGCCATTCCCTGGAATATTTATTCATTGAAAGATAAAAAGTGAATTCTTTTTCAGTTGACGTCTGGCCTATATTCAGCCCCTAGTGTTATTTTAAAAATGACTGTGAACCTTCTAATCCTTGACCAAAACCTCCGTGAATCTACACCAGAAATTTAAAAGATATATTTGAAGGCTTTAAAAAAAATCATTTTAATGGTTTATTTCTGGAAAGTGAAACAAAGCATCTTGTCAATTACTTCTATGATGGTTATTAAAGTACATTTATATATCAGTGTAGATTTAAAACACATGTTCTTGTTTGTTCTCATTTAGAGCATTAAACTATTATTTTTCAAGAGACAATCAAAATTCAAGAAACCATAAGAGCACTCTTTTAGAAATAGTTTCATATGTTTCTTCTTTTAGCATGAAGTGACACTGATTCCCCACCTGCTAATGTTGAGCACACCTGGAAGGGTTTATATTTAGCTAAGACTTAAGCCTCATAAAACCAGAATCATATTGAGATCCAGCAAGTTTCTATTTGTTTGAATGAGGATGAGATGTTAGAATACTGCCTTAAATTTCTTTGGGGGCATTTTCCTTCTTTTTTTTTCAGCTATTTAAACAATCAGGAGATTGGATATCAAGCAGCATTTATCTAAGTATTTTAAAACTGTGCCAAAATAAAAGCCAATCATTTTGTAATCATTTTGTAATCAGTATGCATAGAAGAGAAGAAGCAGCAGTAAAGCAGTTGCTGCATGTTTGCTGACAAAATATTTAATCCAAACATTTAATATCAATCTGCCACTGTTCTCAGTCAGTATAATTACTTCAAGCAAATACCATGTTGGAAGAAATGGTGCAAGCATCTGAAATGTAAATAATATAATATAATCATTACCACACTTAAATACATATACTATAATTTATTTAGATCAAATTTATTTGGACCAAATGTTTATTTCATAAATATGGGTGTAATAAATGTTTATTATAAACATGTGGATTTAGGCTACACTTATGAGTTGATTTACTCTTTCTTATTGGCTACATGTACCTAAAATAAAGAACTGCTAAATGAAATCAATAACAGGGATCTTCTTATAATATTAATAGAAATGAGTAAACTTAGTTTTATGCCTTTTTGTCATTATGTTAAGTTTAGACAAACTGTATAATTTATAAGAATTGGCAGGATCATTGGTCCAATATCTCTTTTTGAATATGTTAAATGTGATATGTTAAAAATGGTAAATATATTCAAAATAGGTTTTTAGAAATATATATGTATATATCTAAGATACATATGGTGAGTTTGTCAGTGGCTCAGGTGGTAAAGAATCTGCCTGTAATGCAGGAGACCCAGGTTCGATCCCTGGGACAGGAAGATCCTCTGGAGAAGGGCATGGCAACCCACTCCAGTATTCTTGCCTGAAGAATCCCCATGGACAGAGGAGCCTGGTGGGTTGTAGTTCATAGGGTCGCAAAGAGTTGGACATGATTGAGTGACCAAAATTAAAAGTAAAATTTTCTAGAAGTGTTATAGAAACAGCAGATATAATCTCTACTTTAAATGGGGTTACCATCGAGAAAAGTGTTAATTTTAAAAACAAAGATCAATACGTGACAGCATGAAAATAATAAACTATCCTAGAACAGGACCTTTTTAAAATTTATCTTCATATCCTCAAGAAGCTCCCTGTTATTTATCTCAATTATCTATCAAGGGCTCAATGCACAGAAGGTTGAAGGGATGAGATGTGCCTGTGGTGGAGCCCAGTCTGCTCTCAGTCATTCTTGCTAAATCTGCCCTGCCCACCATTCCCTCTTAGGCAAGCAGTATCTGAATATAGCATCTGAAAGAGAGATCAGTTCTTGAATGAGAGGGCCACCTGACTCAGACTAGACAGGAACCCACAAAATGGTCTGATACACATGGCATTTTGTATAGAGTTCTGAACCAACTGAATGAGGTCCCTCCACCCTTAATGAAAATAATGATCAATAAATACTTGTTCCACTAATTAAAATACTGTATTTTTAATGTTGACTCAAAAATTAAAACTGTTAAAATTTTATTATTTTATAGCTGAGATTTGCTTCAAAATAGTATGAAAGCAGGGAAATTAGTGATATTTCAGATAAAAAAACAAAGTTGGTCTTTTGTTGATAATTCTTATAGCTGTGGTAGTGGTTTAGTTGTTAAGTTGTGTCGGACTGTTGCAACCCCATGGACTATAGCCTCCCAGGCTCCTCTGTCCATGGGGATTCTCCAGGCAAGGATACTGGAGCAGGTTGCCATTTCCTTCTCCAGGGATCTTCCTTACCCAGGAATCGAACCCATATCTTCTGAATTGCAGGCAGATTCTTTACCAACTGAGCTACAAAGGAAGCCCAATTATTAAAACTAATATTGGGTTTGTAAGAGTTTATTACACTATTTCTCTACTTTGTACATTTTAAAAAATTATCCATATTAGAAAAATTTAAAAATCTATTATTTTTAAAAGTTGGGGTATAGTTGCTTTACACTGTTGTGTTACTTTCTGCTATACAATAAAATGAATCAGCTATTTTTACGTATAAATATATATCTTTCCTCTTGTTAAAAATCTATTCTTATACCTAGAGTCAGGCTTAGCTTCTTGTATTGTGAGTTTCCTTTTTCTCTAAAATCCATTAAATATCTGTTTGTATAACATATCACTATCTTCCAAAGATACTTCTATTTTTATATTTCCTTCATCAGTAAAGAAATCTGTAATAGTACTTTTAGTTGCCTGTAAAAGAGACCTAACTAAATGTGGTATGTACAATAACGGTCTTTATTTCTTTCAAAAGAAGATGTCAGGAGACAGTTATTTCCTCAGTTCTGTTCAGTTCAGTCACTCGGTCATGTCTGACTCTTTGGACCCCCATGTAGCACAACAGGCTTCCCTGTCCAACTCCTGGAGCCTACCCAAACTCATGTCCGTTGAGTCAGTGATGCCATCCAATCATATTATCCTCTGTCATCCCCTTCTCCTCCTGCTTTTATTCTTTCCCAGCATCAGGGTCTTCTCAAATGAGTCAGTTCTTTGCATCAGGTAGCCAAAGTATTGGAGTTTCAGCTTCAGCATCAGTCCTTCCAATGAATATTCAGGACTGATATCCTTTATGGACTGGTTGGATCTCCTTGCAGTCCAAGGGACTCTCAAGAGTCTTCTCCAACTCCACAGTTCAAAAGCATCAATTCTTTGGCTCTCAGCTCTCTTTATATTCCAAATCTCACATCCATACATGACCACTGGAAAACCATAGCTTGGACTAGACAGACTTTTGTTGGCAAAGTAATTTCTCTGCTTTTTAATACACTGTCTAGGTTTGTCATAACTTTTCTTCTAAGAATCAAGCCTCTTTAAATTTCATGGCTACAGTCACCATCTGCAGTGATTCTGGAGCTCCCAAAATAAAGTCTGTCACTGTTTCCACTGTTTCCCCATCTATTTTCCATGAAGTGATAGGACCAGATGCCATGATCTTAATTTTCTGAATGTTGAGTTTTAAGCCAGCTTTTTCACTCTCCTCTTTCACTCTCATCAAGGGGCTCTTTTGTTCTTTTTCCATTTCTGCCATAAGGGTTGTGTCATTGGCATATCTGTGATTATTGATATTTCTCCCAGCATTCTGGATTCCAGCTTGTGCTTCATCCAGCCTGGCATTTCTTTTGATGTATTATGCATAAAAGTTAAATAAGCAGAGTAACACTATATAGCCTTGATGCACTCCTTTACCAAATTGGAACCAGTCTGTTGTTGCGTGTCCAGTTCTAACTGTTGTTTCTTGACTTGCATAGAGATTTCCCAGGAGGCAGGTCAGGTGGTCTGGAAATCCCATCTCTTAAAGAATTTTCCACAGTTTGTTGTGATCCACACAGTCAAGGGCTTTGGCATAGTCAGTAAAGCAGAAGTAGATCTTTTCTTTTTTGGAACTCTCTTCCTTTTTCTATGATCCAGCAGATGTTGGCAATTTGATCTCTGGTTCCTCTGCCTTTACTAAAACCAGCTTGAACTTCTGGAAGTTCACAGTTCACATATTGCTGAAACCTGACTTAGAGAATTTTGAGCATTACTTTGCTTATGTGTGAGATGAGTGCAATTGTGTGGTAGTTTGAGCATTCTTTGGCATTTCCTTTCTTTGGGATTGGAATGAAAACTGACTTTTCCAGTCCTGTGGCCACTGCTGAGTTTTCCATATTTGCTGCCATATTGAGTGCAGCACTTTCACAGCATCATCTTTTAGGATTTGAAATAGCTCAATTTGAATTCCATCACCTCCACTAGCTTTGTTCATAGTGATACTTCCTGAGGCCCACTTGACTTTGCATTCCAGGATGTCTGTCTCTAGGTGAGTGATCACACCATTGTGGTTGTCTGGGTCATGAAAATCTTTTTTGTATAGTTCTTCTGTGTATTCTTGCCACCTCTTCTTAATATCTGCTTCTGTTAGGTCCATGCCATTTCTGTCCCTTCTTGTGCCCATCTTTGTATGATATGTTCTCTTGGTATCTCTAATTTTCTTGAAGAGATCTCTAGTCTTTCCCATTCTATTGTTTTCCTCTATTTCTTTGCATTGATCACTGAGGACGACTTTCTTATCTCTCCGTGCTATTATTTGAAACTCTGCATTCCAATGGGTATATCTTTCCTTTTCTCCTTTGCCTTTAGCTTCTCTTATTTTCTCAGCTATTTGTAAAGCCTCCTAAGACAACTATTTTCTGTTTTTTCATTTCTTTTTCTTGGGATGGTCTTGATCACTGCCTCCTGTACAGTGTCACGAACCTCTGTCCATAGTTCTTCAGGCACTCTATCAGATCCAATTTCTAGGGACAATTAAAAATATTATCAAAGACATCTTACCGTATTTGCACTTCATCATTCTCAGCAATATTTAGTCAAAATTTAGGCCTCATTCATTTGATTTTTGTATCAATTTCTCAAGGCAGAGTAGTATTTTCTCCTACTGTTATAGTAAACATACTCAAAGAAGGGAGCATTTTCTCTCATGTATCTCTTTTTGCTAAATTTTTTATATAAGACCATAGCAAAATTTCTTAAAGTTTCATTGCCTGCTGACTAAACATAAGGAAGACTAGAAAACAGTATTTGAGATTTTTGTCTTCTACAATTAGGAGAGGGATTTTGAAGCAGATAACATGGTAAGGAGATGTGCAAAGAGCTCTCATCTAGACAACTAACAATGGTTCCTAGCAGATTTCAGTAAATGGCACTGGCATGGTATCTGTATCAGTTATATTTGCCACAATAATGTTGGGTAACAAAGAGCCACACCACCTCAATGGTACAAAATAAACCTTTTTAAAGCACAGTTCTGTAGGGTTCAATTGATCTGAACTGGGTTTAGCCGATATCATACAGCCTCATTCTTAAATCTAAGGTTAGGGGAAGATTGGCAGTTTGGCTTGGCTGGTTTTGTTTGATGTTGGCTGAGCTGCTCTCGTGGCTGATTAGCTGTCTTGACAGATGAACTAGGATGATCTCAGTTGGGATGACTGGGGAGGTGGGTCTGTTATGTTTTCTTCTCCAACAGGTTAGCACAAGGCACCTTCTTATCACCATGGCAGAGAGACAAGAACAGAAGCAGGATCATAATGGAATTTTTTTCATGTTTATGCTTGCATTGTATCTGTTAGTTTCTCAGTTGTCAATGCATTACCTAAATATCAAGAGGTCAGGAAGCAGGCTGTCTTTTTTCTAAGTGGAACTACAAAGAAACGTGGCAAAGGTTTCATGCAGACAAAAGCAAAGAAGTGGGGCTGTTGATGCAACTAATCTAGCAAACCAAGCCTTGGAAAATCTAGATATTACTGGCCATCAATAGAATGGTCTTTAAGAAATGTGTATCTGAATGTGTGATACATAACATTTCAATGACTCAACACTGCCTTCTGAATCAGAACTCCCTAATAATGGCCTACAAATTCCTGAAGGTTTTGAACCCTACTTAGCTCTTCCATTGTATCTTGGACCACACTCCCCACCTTTTAATTCCAGTGTCTTTACAGGCCCCTTGCTCTCTTCTCTTCTGTCATCGTTTCTTTGCACATGTTGTTGCTACTTCCAGGAATACTCTGCCATCTGCTCTTTGCTTAAATAACTTTGACTCATTTCTCAGATCTTGCTGAAGTGTCACTTTTCAACTGAGTCTTTATTAGAACCAATCATGCTAATATAGACTTTTATTATACTGTAAATAGTTCCTTCGTCGAATTGTCCTGATTAAACTTTTATACTCGTTTGTGTGACTTTTTAGATGAACTTTATATTTTCAAATAACTTTAGAGATATAAAGGAGTTGTAGAGACAGCACAGCTGTTTAGTTGCTAAATCATGTCCAACTCTTCTGCTACGCTATGGCCTGTAGCCCATCAGTCTTCTCTGTTCATGGAATTTCCAAGGCAAGAATAGTGGAATGAGTTGCCATTTCCTTCTCCAGGAGGTCTTCTCAACCCAGGGACCTGACCCACATTTCTTGCATTGGCAGGTGGGTTCTTTACCACTGAGCCACCAGGAAGCCAGAAAAATAGCACAGGGATTTCCCACATACCCTCTAGCCAGGTTCCTCTCACGCTGACATCTTGCAAAACCATAGTACACTAATAAAAATCTGAGAAATTAAGATTGGTATAGATAGTGCTGCTAACTATAGACTTTATCTAGATTGCATCAATTTTTCCACTTACTAATTTTTTTAAGGACAGGACATCATCCTATATTTAATTGTCCTATCTCTTTAGTGTCTTCTAATTTATGATATTTTTTCACTCTTTCTTTGTTTTCCATGATCTTGCCACTTTTTAAGGTTTCTGGAAAGGCATATTTTAAAGTGTTCTTCCATTTGAATTCTCCTGATGTTTTCTCACCATTAGACTTGATTATGGATTTAGGGGAAGAACATCACAAAGATGAAGCACAGTTTTCACTGCATGATGTCAGCAGGTACATGCTATCAACATGACTACCACTAAATCCAGCTACATTCAAGTGGAAGAGAGTTAAGCTTCATCCCTTAGAGAGAGGAGTATCCATTAATTATAAACATATGTTAAAACCACACCAGTAATTAGTAAATATTTGGGGGAAATGTTTTGCGGTCATGTGGAAAACATTCTCCCTAAAGTTTTCCCTAATAATTTCAGCATTCAGCCATGGATCTTGTTTGCAGAAATCATTACTATGAGGTTCTAATGGTGATTTTTTTTTTTTTCTAAAAATTTCTTCTACATTTATTTTCTAGTGTTCTTCCATCTGGTTTAGAAGACTTGTCTCCTCTCCTGCATTTATTTATTGTATATATGTGATATGAATATGTATGTAATGTATATGAATATGTAATACTAGGAGCACATATATTAATAGTATACATAGTTATCACATATACTGTGGATATACAGTTGAGCCTTGAACAACACAGGTTTGAAATGAATGGGTCTGTTTATACATATACTTTAATAAATAAATATAGTACCTCTATTTTCATTTTTCAGATCTTTAAGTTAATTAAGTATGGCGAAAAGTTTGTATTTGATTAGAGATCATGATATATGTAATCAGAAGAACTAGGGTTTGAAGCCATACCAAATCTCTTGTTTTTGAGGGGAGTTAGCATTTTGAATGTTTTCAACTGCTTAAGGGTGGAGGAGATGTGGAGGTTTTGGAATGGTGTTGGTTGGTGCCTCTAACATCCATGTTGTTCCAGGGTCAATTGTGTAAATATTCATATGCAATAAACAAGTTTATATTAATGTGAAAATGCAATAGTATATATGAATGCATACATTCATGGATATTTACTTTGTTCTTGAGGTTGTAATCTAATATTATTAATATCACCTTTTATTTTATTGCTCAAATTCTTACAGCTCTGGCCATTGGGAATTCTGCTAATAAAGCCATTGTGTCCTTTTCATATGCTTTCATCACTTTTTTTTTTTTTAGTATTTCCTATGTGAGTTTATGCTATCATTTTTTATTTATTCCTTTAATGGGATATTCAATTATATGGTACAAAAAGGAAAACTATATACATATATATGGGGGCTATAATACTAACATGGGCTTCCCAGGTGGTGCTAGTGGTAAAGAACCTGCCTGCCAATGTAGGAGTTGTAAAAGATGCTGGTTCACTCCCTAAGCAGGGAAGACCCCTTGGAGTAGGAAATGGCAACCCATTCCAGTATTCTTGCCTGAAGAATCCCATGAACAGAGAAGCTTGGTGGGCTACAGTCCATGGGGTTGCAAAGAGTTGGACACCACTGAAGCCACCTAGCATAATACAACATAATATATAATATTATTAAATGATAATAGAATAACAATTTAACTAGAACTTGTATTCTTTGAAATTAAGATTTTGACCTCTGCTTCTTTTGTTGCATTTGTTTGACATGACTTTATCCATAAGCTACTTTCAACCTTCCTGAATCCCTCTGTTTTAGGTGTTGTCTTTGTATACAGTTGTGTTTGCTTTGGTAGCCAATCTGATAATCTTCTAATGGATGAGTGTGGCAGTCATGGAGATCCCTACACAGGTCAGATCTTTTGTCAAGAGAGAACCTGTTGTGAGAGGTGGAGTTATCTAGCTGCCTCCAGCTGTCCCACTTTTGAAATTTACTTCAGCATATCTCCTCCATCATATTCTGTCCACACTGCTCCCAGCCAGTGGCAAACACAACTAGAATATTTCTGCTCAGTGGAAGGCTCCTCCAATGAACAATCTTTGCTGAAATTTTGCTTAACCATGACTGACATTTTCTCAGAGATGCCCTTCAGTCTGAAGTGTTTCCCACTCAATCCTGTTCCCTTCCATTTTTCCTTGCATAAGTGTCCAACCTGTAATCATGCTCTTTCTTCTTATTTTGCTTTTTCCTTTTCTATTCACAAGCATTCCTTCCAGTAGATCCCTTGCATTTCTAATTCCATCTTGGTATTGGTCTCTTTGAGAGCTTGCTGACAGTAAGTTTCTTCTTACATTGACCAATAAAACAGATATTTTTCCCTGCTCTAATATTTTGTTCTTGATTCTCTCTGTTATTTCTAGGATTCTGCCAATTTCTGTTTTATCTCTTCTTATTGTTTTAACATCTCTTCCCTGAATTCTTACATTTCTATTTTGTGGTCTTTCTTGATAAATTCATTCATTTTAAGTAAATAGTAGAAATTTTGGTCACAAATTTTAAGTGCTCCATTCATCTTTCTGGTGAATGTTCCTTATCTACTGCTTTGTTTTGTTATTTTACACTTTTATTTCTTTTGAAAGCAGCTGCTCTGCCGCTTCATCTTTCATTAATCATTATCAAATGAGTTCTGGTTTTTTTCAGGGAGGAGCTCTAGGCAGAAATTGTGTGTTTGTGTGTGTGCGCACATGTACATGTGTGTGTATGTGTGCATGTGTGTGATTCTTTCTGAAGCCCTGTTAATACTTATTTTAAAACTGGGTCTAGGATGGTTCCTTCTGATAATTCTGTCCTCTCAGTTCCTACCACAGTGTTGTAAGTACTCTGCTGTACTTCAGAGCACACCCTTCCCCATGAGAAAGCATAATTTTACTTTATACTTTCTGATGTTAACTTCCGTAATACTCTCTGAATTTCTTCTTTTCTCCTCTTCTTGCTGCTCTTCTGCCTAATCTCAACTGTTTCTAAAAGTGTTTGTACAAGTTTTGAATCTGCAGGTAACTGCCTTATCATTACACTGAAGATGAAGTTTATAAGTTACTTTGAATTCTCCTTGTTTCTTTATGTATGCTTCCTAGGAGAAGAATTTGAGAGATGTTGACATAGAGCCCCATGTTCACACTGGGAGCCTTTCCATGCACATCAGTCTCTTTCACTAGCAGGGACTCTCAACCATGGCAATACTGACCATTTAGATCAAATGCTTCTTTGTTGTGGGAGCTCTCTCATGTATTGTAGGATGGATAGCACCAATTCTGGTCTCTACTCACTAGATGCAAGTTGCAATAATCAAAATTATTTCCATATATGGCCAAATATCCCCTCAAAGGCAGAGGTACTCCCAGAACAGAACCACTTTACCAGACCAAAATTCTAGTGCAAATTGGGACATCTTATTTGTTAAATTTCCTATTCCAATTATCTAGGGTAGCTTAATCCATAGTAAGAATTCAGTAGTAATATACAGATGACTCTATAGTGGAGAGAGAATCATTGAATTTAATTGGCCTTCTGAGGATCCTCACATATAAAGAAGCAATACTTTATGATACAATCACATTTACCAACTGTATGCTTTTCCCTAGTCAAAATATAAATGGAAGCATAACTCTGAAAGGACCTTCGTTATGACCTAAACCAAAGATTTTGATTAACAATGAAGAAATTGACACCCATAGAGTTTATGATTTACTTTTTATTGCACTGAGATTTAATGGTAGAGGTGGGACTAACTCTCCATATTATTTAACCAGCACTGCACACATTTAGTAAATACACGTTCCCTAGACTGAAACTTCTGAAAAACAAAGCAAAATGAAATACAGCTGATATCTGGATTTATGATTAGAAGAATGTGATAATATCATAGAAAAATGTTTTGGTTTAGTTTATTAGAAAATAAAATGCACCTTGTTCTCTAAACATGAAAAAGTTTAAAGGAAGTACATGCTTCAGAATGGTGGCTACCTGATGTGAAGACCTGACTCATCAGAAAAGACTCTGATGCTGGGAAAGACTGAATTCAGGAGGAGAAGGGGCTTACAGAGGATGAGATGGTTGGATAGCATCACCGACTCAATGTACATGAGTTCGAGCAAACTCTGGGATGTAGTGTAGGACAGGAAGCCTGGCATGCTGCAGTCCATAGGGCAAAAAGAGTTGGATGTGAGTTAGCAACTGAACAACACTACAGTTCAATAGCAAAACAGAATAAAAAGTCTGCAGTCTTTTCTAAGGATCTTGATTATTTTGATAAAGCATACATTCTCCTATGTTTGGTGTCACTAGAAGGAATACAAAAGTTGTCCAGGAAGAAAATATATAATAGTATATTTTAAATGATAATGAATTACATTACTGGAAAATGTATTAAATTAAGAAACTGCCAAAAAATATTTAAAAACATCAACACTCAAATAGCCTATGACACTTTCAGAAATGTTCTCTGTTACTGATGTGGAACGGAACAGGTTATGCCAGACAGGCTAACTGGCATAGGTATGACTAGGTAATATGTGAATACTCTAACATAGTTTATGTAATATATAGCATTCACACTTTCCTACATTGAACAGTTGAGGCGAAGAGGAAAAGACAGAATATTTTGAATAAATATTGACTTCTTTTTCAACAGCTGATTCATAAACAATCCTTTGCTGATAACATCTGTGGAAACCATGACTTAAATTTAAACCACTGTGTGTAACTATGTATTTCCTATTGATTCACTTGTGTTGAAGTAGCTAGTTTGAGAAACTCACAAAAAGAGTCTTTTACTTAAAACGCTGTGTAAATGGACACAGAACAATTAATTCCTGACAGAACTCAAAATGGGCTTATAAATAATGCTGTGCTTAAGAACAGAAACTACAATATTTTGTTGAATTTTAATCATGACAAAGTGATTGGAGGATTCACAGAAAGATCAACACCACAGATGTCTTTTTAAGAAATAACAATATCTAGGTTGAGGGGAAATGTTAATTTTATTAAAGATGAAATGTGTAGAAATGGCACGTACTGTAAAAATATAGCAAGAAAGCTATGAAATAGATAAGATGAAAATTATGGTCAATATAAAGACAACTATTGCAAAAACAATGCTAAAATTTTGAGCTCCTTAAAGAGAACTGTGTTTTTAGGGTTATTTTTGTGGCTTTGATGATGAACAGATAAGAAGCTCTTAACAAGTATTGAATAAATGTTAGTAGAAAGAATGAATGAATATGTAATTAGGTTGTTATAGATTTCAAGTACCACATTTTCAAAGAGAAAATACATTCTAAAAGCAATCTCATTGTGAAGCTCTTTGACACAAATAATGTACTTTCAATACAGTAAACTTAGAGACTGCAAAAAATGAAATAAAAATTACCCATGTCTTACCATCTAGATATAATCATCATTAATATTCAGAAATACACCATTCTAGAATTTGTTGTTGTTGTTGTTACAGCAGGCTCTATAATTGTTTCAAAAGAGGTGAAAGAATTAGAGGAGAAATAGGTTGTCTTGAACACCTACTGTCATTCATTCGCTTGGGTGACGATTTGCCCCGAAGAGAATACGTAGTTAAAAGAGAAACCATGCACTCTGTCTCCTCCCTGGGAGACTTCCTCAGTGTCCACCACTGTGATTACTTTTTCTTTTGGGGGAGAATTAAGCCTGACTTGCAACTAATACTAGAAAAGACAGAGAGAAAGAGACTGAGAGATGGAGAACACAGTTTTTCTAAAAGAATAAGGACAATTTGAATTTAAATTTCTGATTAAACATAATAATCTGCTGAGAAATAAAATAGAATTGTTCTAAGTAAATCAAGTGGAAAATAACTCTTAAAACTTATTGACCTCGTTAGTAATTAAAATTAAACAGATTTTTACCCAATTTCTTTGTTTTTTCCTTTTAGCAAAACTGTAACTGAAGAAAGCTTGGGATTCACATCTCACAGTGCCAGATATTACGGAGTCAAAAATATGTGAATAAGCACAACTAGAAAATATCAGGCATATGGCATGAAACACATTTTCATTCATTTTCCAAAGGGGGAAAAGACGTTTCAACAGAATGCAAAATATTGTACTCTGATTTACTTGCCAAATAGAGCAAAATATGAATTTTAGCAGAAACCAATAGCTAGTTTAAACTGAGAGAGTGTAGAGTAATTGTTCTATGAGCAAATATTCTGGACAAGTTAGACGGGTGTGGGAATTTAAGAAGGACCTTCTTAGAGCCTGCTTGATTTTCCTTTTTACTTGCTGACTGAAAGCTTTTGTCCTGGTGAATTTCACTTCCGTAGCAATCCAAGTTTCTGGACACCAGCAAACAAGGGAGCCAGAGCTCTATCCATATACCCTGATAGTCCTCTATTATAAGGAGATTTCTGGACTCCTGTATGCTCCTTGTTTTATAAAGCACCAGGGATGAAAGAGATTCACCTCTTTGTTTATTATCATCTGTTTACTTCTAAATGGAATCATGAGCATTTCCAGTGTTGCTGGACAAGATGGGCAGACATGAAGTATTAAACAACTCAAGCTGCACAAATCCTTAGAAACAACCAATTCTAATTAGCTAATTGGAAGCCCATCATCCAACAGTAAACAGACCAACTGAATCAAACCTATTTCAAAAGACTGCCTTGAAGTGATGTTACTTCCAGAATAATTACAACCATAATTCTCAGAAGTGAAGGGTGTGATTGTGTTTACTTTTCAGGCAGATGTACCTATATTATAGGTCAAGCACATGTGTCAAAAATGACTGCATAGTGATGGCTTCTCTTACTTCTCAGATTTGTTTATCTGGGTAAACAGAGCTCATCTCTCCAGAAACCCAGCACAGAAGAAAGGACTGCAACTCCAGGAGTGAGCAAGATAGGAACAAAACCCGACTAGGGCAGGCAGGGTTCTTTATTTATTGCTCCCAGCAGGTGTCAGATGCCATAGTTTCTTTGCAACCATCAACACCCTGGGGCTTTTTAGTTCCATATCCAAGACAAGGAAAAGAGAGGATGGCGACTAACCCCAAGAGATTAGATACCTGAATCCTATCCCAACTACTAGGAGACTCCAGCTGCGCTTAAATGTTTTGTTTTGTTGTTGTTGTTGTTTTTTGAGAATTTCTGATGCTCAGTGGTTGCTGATTACTTCCAGATTTTAGTTCTACCCCAGTGGAGCTTTGCTACAAAGAGTTTATCTGTTGTTAAAATTGCAGTTGCTACAGGAAATGTCTCCTCTTAAGCCAGTTCTCAGGATGTGAACTGTTACAAAGGTTAAACAAACAAACAAATAAACAAAGCCTACTTATTATTTAAAAATGCATTCATGGCACTGATGGAGAGTTAGTAAGACTGTGTGCTAAGACTGGTGGCATTGGTTGATGAGTCTCATCAAACACTCTCAGGACCAAGATATTGCTGAAGTTAACTACATCGATGCATGTAAAGGGCTCCAGTGTTTGTTTTTTAGTCAATATATCTAAACTGACAAAGAAGACTTTTTGAAATTAGAATAGTGGTCCATCTATTAAAGGGAAAAACCGTTTGCAACCCTGCCGAAGTTTAGTATTTTTCCCTCAATAGTAAAGAACACTCAGACTAGATCGCAATATTTCACTGACAATTGAATTGTTTAAGAACCAAAACCATTGTCTAAGACTGTGAGTGTGTATACCTGTATGTTCGTGTGTACCTTGGTGTGTGTGTGTGTGTGATGTGTTCAGTCACATCTGACTCTGTGACCCCATGGACTATAGCCTGCCAGGCTTCTCTGTCCATGAGATTTCCCAAGCAAGAATACTGGAGTGGTTTGCCATTTCCTCCTTCAGAGGATCTTCTGGACCCAGGGATTGAACCCACAAGCCAAAGTCTCCTGCGTTGAAGGTGGATTCTTACTCTGCTGAGCTATCAAGGAAGCCCCCGCCCCACACACACACACATTAGTATTAGAGTGTGTGTGTGTGTGTGTGTGTACACATCTTAGGTATCGAATGGACATTTTTAGAAGGCTATGATATTTTAAAACACTTGATTGCACTAAATACATGCTTCCATGGCTCAGAATTATTCTGAGTATCTCTTGATGTACAAACACTGCTTCTGTTGTGTTGCTACTGCTATTGTTAGAAACTTGGGTTGCTGGAGATACTGCTTCTTGGAGGCCTGTTCTGCCTGAAGGTTTTCCTCTAGAAATATTTCCTATCCTGAACCAAGCCTAGCAATTGCCCTTCTGCTGCTCTTCATTCCCCTCCCAACTACGCTGAATACAGACAGCTAAACATGTCCCTCTTCTGAGCAATTGATGAGAATCTTTTCAAGTGGGTATAGACTAATTAAGCTCCATGTGACAAAAGTTAATATTTTTCAAATATAAAACCACTTCATTTCAGAGACAGACATTTTATGTCCTTTCACAGGAAAATAAAAAGTCACTCAACTTATCAATGGATGTTAAATCTTAAATCACCTCTTTTGTTGGCTTAAATCACTTTTTGTTGGTCATGAAAGAACAAACATTTGACTAGATCATATTCATCAAGCTTGCGACATGCCTATATACAGTCTGAATTACAAAGATAAATGAAGCTCATGGACATACAGGCAGTGCGACGATGAAAATTGAGATGATTAAGCTAATGATGCTTATTCTTCTACCGTTCTTCTCTGAGACCATCCAGGTAACAGAGGGATAAGTGTGGCTTCCTTTCATAGATCATTGCCTCAATTAATGCTTCAGTGTTCACATGGAGATTCGAAAGAGTCAGACACAACTGAGTGACTGAACTGAACTGAACAACATATCTTTTCAGTTCCTCATCGTGTCTTTCTACACCCTTGGAGTGTATCACCATGTGCATCTCTAGAGAACCTTGCTACATACCCTCCTAGCAAGACTGTCCCAGTTATAGAACCTAGAAGAGCCAATGTCCTGAGGAGCCCACTGCCTGTGCATGATAAATTCTTATGAAGTGCAGCCTATAGTTTACAGTGTTACAAGGCTTGAATTGTCCAGAAAAGGACTGTATTTCACAAAATCTTATCACAAGCTTCTGTACCAGGAAGCACAAATTTAGCCTTGCCATTGCAATTTGTCACATATCTCTGTAGTTTATAGCTTACTGAAGTCAGTTCTTCTCAGAACATGAGCCTTGTACTAGAGAAAAGATAACTTGCTTTAAAAAATCAAGAGCAGAAATGAGATGCAATGCCCATAATTTGTGGAGGATAATAATCACATTAATTTCAGAATAATTATGCCAATTATTATATCATATCCATAGCTTACACTACATTATATATTATCTCTAAACATTAAAGGCAAGAGAACTAATGAAAACTTAAGTACACAAACATTTATTCAGTGCTGTGGTGGTGGTGGTTTAGTCACTAAATTATGTTCGACTCTTGCGACCCCATGGACTGTAGCCTGCCAGGCTCCTCTGTCCATGAGGATTCTCCAGGAAAGAATACTGGAGTGGGTTGCCATTTCCTTCTCCAGGGGATCTTCCTGACCTAAAATTGAACCCAGGTCTCCTGCATTGCAGGCAGATTCTTTACTGACTGAGCTACAAGGAAAGCCCTTGTATGCCACACTCAAATTGGGTACTTAAGCATGGAATTAGTGATTGGGACGTGAGTCCTGATTTATAGGGCTCCCAGACTGGTGAAGAAGGCAGATATACTTGCAGCTAATGATCATATAATGAAAACTGTAAGGACTGCCAGGCTCAGATTAGCAACAGACTGTCATGGGGCATAAATGAGTGGTGTGTCATCCAAACAGGAAACTGTGGCTGGTAGCACAAAAGAGGAAATTGGCTTACATAGTATGGACATGGAGCTGATGATTGTAGAAGCCATAATCTTTGGTAGTTGGTTACAGAAAGCAAAGTCAAACTTTCTTTGGTAAAAAGTACCAATCTGTCACTTCACAAATTGAAAACTTTAAGGGTGAATATGGAGATTAATGCTAAAGTGGAAATTCAGAGCCAAGGGGGATCTCATTTAGCTTTTCACTGTATATCAGTTGTTGTTAAGTTGCTAAGTTATGTCTGATTCTTTGCAACCCCATGGACTGCAGCATGCCAGGCTTTCCTGTCCTTCCTTATCTTCTGGAGTTTGCTCAAACTCATGTCCATTGAGTCAGTAATGTTACCTAATCATTTCATCCTCTGCTAGTCCCTTCTCCTCTTGCCCTCAATATCAGTTACATTCTTATCAAAACATCTTCTGTCTGGGGTTGCAACCATGGCCAAGAACAGCTTGAGTTCACAGTTACTACTTTATGACCAGAGAATGAAGTGTCTTCTCTAGCCTTATTCCATTTTGAAAAATCCAAGTTAAAACTCTTACTAGCTCAGCTGGCATCACCTACCTAATTTTCAGACCAATTACCAAGGCAGGGTAGGAAGGGGTTTTAGGAAAGTCAAAAATAGTAGTTTCACACCACAGAGAATTTGAAGAAAATGGAAACTAGATTAGTTAGAAACACTTGTGGTATAAGTCTGCAGATGAAAGGGAAGAAAAACTGTAAGCAGGAGGACAAATAATACAGCAAAGATATTTGGGGGGCAGGTTATGTGGCATATTAAGTATGATTTACGGTAATTATTTTTCTGTAGACCATAGGAAAGCATAAAATATTTGCAGACATGATTAGCTCTGTCATACACTGTAGATGTGGGGGTCACACGGAGAAGGGAGGAGAGTAATGAAAGGGAAGTCAGGGAGAATATCAGACTAGGGTCAAGAAAAATAGCTTCTAGTTCTGATCTGCCATGATTTAGCTAACAGTGTTTTGGCAAATTACCTCTCTTGGCACTGGGCTCCACATTTAAAGAATGGAAATCAGAATGTCTCTTCTATGAATCACATAATTCTAGTAAGAAAGAATGAGCATGATTGTACCTGAATAAGTTAGAAATCCGAAATAAATGCAGGGTATTATTGACTGTAATATTAATGGCACTCAAAATTTTATTCAGTTAAAGAATTCAAAACCCAGTTTAAATTTGCCACCCTGGATCTTGTCTAAGTTGCATACTTATCTAAACAGTAAATAAAACGCAAGGGGAAAATAAAAATTTCCTTGCAATTAATAAAATAAAATAACATCAGATATTAATATTTCATTCTAATTGCTCAAGAGATAAGCTATGAAAATGAAAAAAAGTCAATATGATTTAATGGCAGTAGAGTTGGGCTTTGGGCTTTGAGCCAATGGCGTTGCCAATGGGCTTTGGCAATAGAGTTGCCTGGCATTTAGTGCTTACTCTACACAGCACTTGTGATTCCTTGGGAAATGACTTAATCTCTCTGAGCCATAATCAAATGGGAAATAAATTTATTTTCATAGCTAAAATGTTAACATCTCTAAGCCTCATCTGCAAAGTAGCAATACCTTAAAAAGATTAAACATTTAAAAAAATGTCATTCAATAAATGTCTGCCCCTCTGTCTCCTTGATTCATTACATGGACCTAAGCTTTCTTGTTCCAGACCCCCCACTACAAATATCAACCAAATACAGTAAAATTAAATTGTACATAAAAGAAATCCACCAAATTGACAACTCTTCAAAGATCTCTCCGCACCTTTTAAAGCAAATATTATAACACATATGAAGAGCACTGTACTCATTGATCAGGATATGCTTACTAATACAAAGAAAGCAAGAAATTAATAGTCACTTCAGGGAATTAAATAAATAAATATAACAAACCAAAGAAAAAAATTTAGAAAGAGATCATCCTTTCTTGCTTTCCTTTGGAAGTAAAAGAAAAAAAACAACCAAACAATGATCTACTTGAGGAAATTATTATATAATTTTGAAATTGTAAGTAAAGGTTGGGGTTTAATTTAAGAATGTAGTTTTCTATCTGAAGGAAATTGCTCTTATGAATCATTTTGCTTTCAGGCATACAAGTATGATCATTTTGTTTTTAGGCATATAAGAAGTTTAAGGCATACTGTTTATTAGATGGTTTTAGACTGCAATGATAGGAAAGCTAAGAGCTGAGTAAGAAATTTGACCTTTTCCTTCCCACCTTTTAACTTTTTGATTCTGGTTTAACATTACATAGAAAATGATTGTAAAATATAACATTTTCCATTGTGCAGGGTGCGCAAATACTTGTATAGTGTTTATCACAAGCTCTGCTGAACTTTTGAACTATTTTTGTTGTCTGAGCAAACTTTGGTGATATTACAGTTTTCTACTTTTGATAGTACTTTTATCGTTTTAATTGTAACTTGACAGTTTGATGATGCTGAAATCTGAATGATGAATATTAGAGGTCTCATCATTTTTTACCAAATAGATGAGGGTGGTTTTTATAATCTTCTAGTAATAGACTGTCCATCTTTAAAATATAATCCCCCGGAAGAGCTGTATTGACTTCTTCTGTGGTATACCACAGCATACCTATATTTTACTCTGTGATGCAGCTACTTCTATTGAGTATGTGGCACAATAAGAAAGAGGGAAAAAGTATAACAATTGCTCCTGATTAACTTTCAGTGTGCTTACCATGGATGATGTTTTTAATCATTCCATTAGATGTGGTAAGATAGACCTATGGGCAAGGAAAAGAAAGTAAATAAAAATAGAAAAGAAAAACAAAAGAAACAAAAAGAAGAGAAACTGATAAAGACTTCCAGAATCATAGATCTTGCCTTCAGTAATTCAGTTGAGACTGAAGAAAGAAGAGAGACTCCTGACTCACTTTTTCTCTAACCTCCCAGTCATAAATTTTGGTCACTCTTTAAATAATGAAGTCTCAGAAAAGGTTAATTTGGGGCGAAGGGAGTATAGAGACTCTAATACTTGCTCTTCATGATCATAAGAGATGGAATATTAGTAGGCTATAATGCACCCAAGCCTGAGTATTAGAATTCCTAGGTGGTCCAAGTTATTTAAGCCATTTATTCAAATCATGCTAAGCAAATACCTGCCCTCTGGCACAGAATCCCATCACCCACTGAACTCACCCCGGTGGTCCTAAGGTTGGTCTTAAAACTGCCTGTCACTTTATCTACATGCACCACCAATTCGAACAGTCTATCTATTTATTGGTTTATTTGTTTATTGTCAATTTTGCCTATGGTATTGAAAGCTCCATGACTACAGGGTCAATCAGATCAGGCCCATAGTAGATAATAAAGCCTTATTTAACTGAAAGAATAAATTGATGTGGTTTCTGAGTCAATTTAGTAAAATTTATCCACTTAAGCTATAGACCAGAGTTTCTCAAATTTGAGGAATAAATGAACCACTTCTAAAGGGACAATTTATCTTGAACTTGTGAGACTCTCTGTTAGACCCAAGAGATCTAGAAATACCAGTTAAAATTCAAAGTGTTAAATAAACAAATGTAGCTTGTCTTATTAATTATTTTGGCAAAATAGATGTTTCATACTTAAAACTATTTAAAATTGTATGTGTGTGCTTTCAAACTATGACAAGAATGAAAGTACAATATTTAGAAAGTTTTATATATCCTCAGGCTTCTGATGGTTCACAGACATAAATCTGGGAAACAGTAATGCAGACACTTTTAGGTAGGTTCACACTGGCAATGGACAAAGGGAGAAATATTTTATTTATATTTTGGAGCAGCAATGATAGGGACTAGAGTTGATCCAACTCTAATATTTTCTGTAGTGACTGAAAAAATGGAGAAAGTAGCCTAGTTTACTGAAGGTTAAGTGGATTATATGATTTAAATAACTCAAGAAAATATCTTTAGGGACAAGCAATCACCATCCCAACTTTATTATTATTTCATAAGCATTATGGGAAAAAAAAACATTGGACCAAACCATCACTGTTTTTCAAAAATTTTCTCATTTCAGTGCTATGAAAGTTAACTTGATACTTGCAATTTTATATAGCAGAGAAACAACAAAAATTAGCCAATGCACCAAAGCAACAGAGCAGGAAAATATCATAGCTAAAATTGAAACATAATTTTAACCATCCTTAAAAGACCTAAGGGAAGCACTTTGATAATGATGAGAAAATGTTTGCCAAGGTACAATTACACATCTAAATTTTAAAGAATTTAGCTAAAGTTGGTAATGGTGATGGTTCAGCTGCTAAGTCATGTCTTACTCTTGCAACCGCATGAACTGGTGCGCTCTGTAGCCAAGCTTCTCTGGGAGATTTCCCAGGCAAGAATACTGGATTGGGTTGTCATTTCCTTCTCCAGGGAATCTTCCTGACTCAGGGATCAAACCCACATACTCTTCATTGCAGGCAGATTCTTTACTGCTGAACCATCAGGGAACCCTGCTGCTGCTAAGTCGCTTCAGTCATGTCCAGCTCTGTGCGACCCCATAGACGGCAGCCCACCAGACTCCCCAGTCTGGGCTTCTCCAGGCAAGAACACTGGAGTGGGTTGCCATTTCCTTCTCCAATGCATGAAAGTGAAAAGTGAAAACGAAGTCGTTCAATCATGTCCGACACTTAGCGACCCCATGGACTGCAGCCTACCAGGCTTCTCCACCCACGGCCTAAGGTTGCCTAATACCTTTCTTTATACTTGTAGATGTACAGTTTAAATTGAAATAAATTTACACTTATGTAAGTTCAAAAACTTAGCTCTCTAAACACAATTTATGAATGAAGAGGCAGAAGGAAAAATCTAGAAACTTTAAAGAAAGGGTCTAATAAAATTAATAAACTTTGAAAAGGTAATTTTCCTCTACAAGTTTAACAAACCAGGTAAATTTTGTGTTGTTTTTACTGCTATCATGTATTCAAAAAACTTAAAATATTCTGTTTTAAAGAGTATAAAAATTTTATAGGAATACAAAATGCATGGGAAAAAGCAAAATATAATAGCAGTGATAATTAAGAGAATTAAAACTTTGTATTTATTTAAATGCTCGGTGAACAGCCTAACCACTCCTTACCTTCTCTTGGCCGAAGTAAATTCCAAGGCCTGCCCAGAGGGAAAAACAGAATTAACCATTTGATGGGAGGAACAGCAAAATCATATCGCAAAAGTCGTGGATGCCAGAAAGAATGAAGAATTGGGGCTATTTTGTAATTAATCTACCACACATGCAGTAAGAAAGAAAAGTTATTCTAAAACATTTAGGAACAGTCCATTTTTCTAAGTTAGACACTAGATTTTAATCTCTGTACGCTCATAAACATTTAAACACAAACACAACCAGTATACACTCTCATTTTCATTCTTAAAAACTGGGCACTCTCTGCTTTACTTTACAGTTGAATTTTTCTCCTGTCACTGGCAGAAGCTATAAAGGACCAGTCAAAGCATTTTATTTTCCTTCTTCAATTCAGTGTCTTTTAACTTATCAATGCCATTACAATGAAGGAACATCAGTTAATGCTAAATTACAAAGGGATTCTTGTGGGATTGCCTATTACAGCTGCCCTGATGCCAAAACCATTCACAGTGATAAACATTTTATACTGAATACCAAATACACTCATAATTATTTTGCCATTTACTGAAAGTGTTGCCAGTATACCTTTGATTTTAAAGAAACCACACATCTTTATCCACTCAAAAATAAAATCCTGTGCTCCTGAGATCTACACAAAGGCCCTTTTATGTGGGTCAAAAATGATGCTTCCCCCATGCCCTGTTAATATGTTCTCTCTGAGGTTCTCTGTGCTACCCTTAGGGCTGTCCACATACTGGTGATAAGCATGTAACTTGCATAGCAAACTCCCTCCCTCCCTTACTCACATCACAATATCCAGAGTTCAATATGTCCCATAATAAAATGATATGTTTTTGTATGCTCAACACATACTGCTAAGGTATTGCTTTGTGAATAGACCCCTACAACACAGATACAGTTTACCAGGAACTTAGCATTTAAACGACTTTCATCTTGACAATGACTGACATGTCTCGCTGAGAATATTATATATTTAGAAGAGTTTTTTTTTTGAAGGCCCCATACTTAAGAATCATGTCTCATCATATTCAGTGAACTTCTGAACTAAGTCTTAAATGTTTAAAGAAGGGTCACAAAGCCACTCTGCAACAAAAGTCTGCAACTTGCGCCCAACTCATATCACAGAAGAAATTCATGCATAGAATAATTTTTCCTAAGTTTTCTTTCCATTTAAAGAAAGAAAGAAAACCTCTTCTCCTTTTAGCTTTGAATATGTATCACTGAGATGAAAACTTGTGCTGGAGACCAACAAAGTAAAAGACAAACTCTAGGGGATGAAAGTATATCACATTCTTCATAAACTTTGTAGGAATTTCTTCAACACGTGCTTCTCCATTTATACAACAGATCAAGGAAGGCTAGAATCCAATTTCAAATCAAATAACCCCCATATCGATGTGCAGGATAGTTGACAGTTCACTCTCATCAGCTCTGTGCTTTCTGGTGGGTAATGTTCAGAGTGCAACCTAGAGTAGCCATTTGGCAGAAAACTGCTCTAGTCAAATTGAAATAGCCTTTAGAACCTTGGTTAGAATGGAGACCATAATGTATGCTTGTCATTTGATGAAAAATAGTGCGTTTAAATTAAGGGGGAAAAAAATCCTGTCACCCAGATCTGAGCCTGCACAATGACACAAGTGTCAAGATCTTATTTAAAAGTGTTAAGGTACAGTACTGCTCGGCAGCATAATTTGTAAGGAAACATGGGATCATGTGCTGGGGATGGAAGATTTGCTGCCTGATACCAGCCATGGGGAGTGATAAAATATGTTTCTTCCAGATAATTACTTGCTGCTCAAGGAAAGTGGCATTTCTAAATTGATATTTCAATGCAGCATAAACAGATTATCCTGCACAGGTAGACACAAGCTAGTTTTTGTCAAGCGATTGGACTTGGGATCACTCAATGCCATGTAAGACTAATTTTGTTTTATGCTTACAAAGCAGTACAGCTTCTCTAGAGGTAAGGAAATGTCCACTTATGTAGATATAATGAAAGATTTAAATGTCAGGTGGCAAAAGAAAAAAATTAATTTTGACTGTTTAAAAAGATTCTAAGACTATTCCTGCTCCAAAAAGCTCTATAAAGATCTAGAAGTGAAGCATTTTCATGGTATTTAGAACGTCTCAGTTTGATGAAGGAATAATTTATCTTCAAGATACTATTCTAAGGGATTCGTATGCATCTTATTTAATTCCTAACACAACCTGAGAATTAGAGAGTAGTAGTATTTAAATTTTATAAGCAATATAACTAAGTTGAAAGAGTCTAGGGGACTTACCTAAGGTCTTGCTGTTTTGAGGCTAGACCCTAAATTCAGATGCCTAACTTGGAATCTTGTGTTATATAATATTGTACATTCAAATGTTCACATTAGAATTAATAAAAAATACATTTTAAGCTTGTTATCCATGTATATAAGCAAAAATACAATAAGCAAAGACTACTGGAAAAGATCACAGTTTTTTCCACTCTCATTCCAATAAGTTTTTAAAACAGAAAATCATTACATAACTGTACAAAGTGTGGCACAGGAAAGAAACCACCTGCCAGTGAAGGGGACTTGGGTCTGATCCCTAATCTGGGAAGATTTCACATGCTGTGAAGCAACTAAACTCAGGCACTGCTACTACTGAGCCTGCGTGCCTACAGCCTGTGAGCCACAACAAGAGAAGCCACCCCATGAGAGGCCCATGCAGTGCAAGGAAGAGTAGCCCCTGCTCAGTGCAACTAGAGAAAGCCCACAGGCAACAAAAAACCCAGAGCAACCAGATACAAGGAAATACCATTAAAAAGTAAAATAAAAGACAGCTTTGGCTTTCAGATTCATGGATAACTGCCCTAATTTTCTTTTTCTTTTTTTAAAATATAAATTTATTTATTTTAATTGGAGGTTAATTATAATATTATATTGGTTTTGCCATACATCAACATTAATCCACCACAGGTATCCATGTGTTCCCTCTTCCCTCTCTGTACCATCCCTCTGGGTCATCCCAGTGCACCAGCCCCAAGCATCCAGTATCCTGAATCGAACCTGGACTGGCGATTCGTTTCATATATGATATTATACATGTTTCAATGCCATTCTCCCAAATCATCCCACCCTCTCCCTCTCCCACAGAGTCCAAAGGACTGTTCTATACATTTGTGTCTCTTTTGCTGTCTCGCACACAGGGTTAGAAACAATGTCAGACTTTATTTTGGGGGGCTCCAAAATCACTGCAGATGGTGACTGCAGCCATGAAATTAAAAGATGCTTACTCCTTGGAAGAAAAGTTATGACCAATCTAGATAGCATATTGAAAAGCAGAGACATTACTTTGCCAACAAATGTCCGTCTAGTCAAGGCTATGGTTTTTCCAGTGGTCATGTATGGATGTGAGAGTTGGACTGTGAAGAAGGCTGAGTGCTGAAGAATTGATGCTTTTGAACTGTGGTGTTGGAGAAGACTCTTGAGAGTCCCTTGGACTGCAAGGAGATCCAGCCAGTCCATTCTGAAGGAGATCAGCCCTGGGTGCTCTTTGGAAGGAATGATGCTAAAGCTGAAACTCCAGTACTTTGGCCACCTCATGCAAAGAGTTGACTCATTGGAAAGGGCTCTGATGCTGGGAGGGATTGAGGGCAGGAGGAGAAGGGGATGACAGAGGATGAGATGGCTGAATGGCATCACTGACTCGATGGACATGAGTCTGAGTGAACTCTGGGAGTTGGTGATGGACAGAGAGGCCTGGCGTGCTGCGATTCATGGGGTCACAAAGAGTCGGACACGACTGAGCGACTGAACTGAACTGAACTGAATTGATACAGGGTTATAGTTACCATATTTCTAAATTCCGTATATATGTGTTAATATACTGTATTGGTGTTTTTCTTTCTGGCTCTGGTATAATCTGCTCCAGTTTCATCCACCTCCTTAGAACTGATTCAAGTGTATTCTTTTTAATGGCTGAGTAATACTCCATTGTGTATATGTACCACTGCATTCTTATCCATTCATCTGCTGGAAATAAAAGCAAAAATAAACAAATGGGGCCTAATTAAACTTAAAAGCTTCTGCACAACAAAGGAAACTATAAGCAAGGTGAAAAGACAGCCTTCAGAATGGGAGAAAATAATAGCAAGTGAAGCAACTGACAAATAACTAATCTCAAAAATATACAAGCAACTTATTCAGTTCAATTCCAGAAAAATAAATGACCCAATCAAAAAATGGGCTAAAAAACTAAATAGACATTTCTCCAAAGAAGACATATAGATGGCTAACAAACACATGAAAAGATGCTCAACATCACTCATTATCAGAGAAATGCAAATCAAAACCACAATGAGCTACTATTTCACGCCGGTCAGAATGGCTGTGATCCAAAAGTCTACAAGCAATAAATGCTGGAGAGGGTTTGGAGAAAAGGGAACCCTCTTACACTGTTGGTGGGAATGCAAACTAGTAGAGCCACTATGGAGAACAGTGTGGAGATTCCTTAAAAAACTACAAATAGAACTGCCTTATGACCCAGCAATCCCACTGCTGGGCATACACACTGAGGAAACCAGAATTGAAAGAGACACGTGTAACCCAATATTCATTGCAGCACTGTGTATAATAGCCAGGACATGGAAGCAACCTAGATGTCCATCAGGAGGCAATTTTTTTTTTAAATAAATGATGAAAAATTTGAAAGGTGGAGAAAACATGTAAGTTAAGTTTTATCAACATGGAGTACAAAATACGACATTATCTCATTCAGAGGAATCTGGTTTTGAGCAGTTCCACCCTTCCTTTTTCAGCAAGAGTGTCTGTTTTGAAGTTTTCATTCATGTAAGTTTCTCATGGTTCTGCTCAAGGAGAAGCTGAAGCCACTGTCACAAATGAGGCCTGGAATCCACTCCAGTCTTCCAGTACACGCCAAGTCCTCACGTTCCCCCTAAAACACATGTAAGGGCGGACTCCACTATCCAGGCAACGTGCAGTACATAGTACTTAATTACACAGGGCAATCCACACTCCCTTTTAAGAGCTCCCCTGGAAGTCTGTATTAGTTTGCTCAGGCTGCCATGACAAAACAGTGGAAGATAGGTGGTTCAAACATCAGAAATTTATTTCCCCACTGTTTTAGGGGCTAGATGGCCAAGATCAAAGTCTAGTTTGGCTTTTTTGTGGGGTCCTGTCTCCTTGGCTTGAAAGTGGCTACCTTCTCACAATGCCCTCACATCACCTTTATTCTGTGTGTCTAAATTTCCTCTTTTTATAAGGACCCCAGTCAGATTGGATTAGGGTTCATTCTAAAAGCCTCATTTTAACATAACCATCTCCTTAAAGGCTCCATCTCCAAATAGAACCATGTTCTGAGTGACTGAGGACTTCAAAATGTACATTTTACAGGGGAAACAATTCAGCTCAAACAAAATCCATTTCTACCTTCTTTTAATAGCACAGTTTGACCAGAAAGAAACCCATTTTAATTATGATACTTATTTGTAACATCTACAAGATGATTTAAAGTGATCTTATTTCAAATGAGTATTTGACTTATATATGTGTAAATAAACTATCTTGATGCATCTCCTAAAGCAAAGAATGTGTCCAGATATAAAGATTTATTATCTTTAGGTGGCTCCAGCAATCAGCAAATTTTGATCAGCATTCTCTCAGGGGAAAATAATCTCTGTTTTCATAACTTCATACACAATAAAGGAACAAAGTTACATGGTTTGCCAGCTCCTGAGTTGGCTGAGTTTTATATAATTTTGTGCTGATATAATTATGTGACATGTCAGTTTATGACTTGAGACCTCAGCTTCCTCAACAACAACTTGAAAGTTTTGTATGATAAATCTAAGACAGTTTCTAACTATAGAAACCTGTGATTTTTGATATGGGCAAATGATTTGTATCTTGCTCTATGTATGTTGTTAGATCAAGTACAGTTAACTTTCTGAATTGCTGCTCTAACTATAACCCAGAAAAATAAGCTTAAACATGAAACCAGGAACCTATGAAGAAACAGAATTTCCCTCGAATTTAATAGTCACCATTATTTTGGCTAATTTTAAAATTATTCTGTTGGATAAAACTAGGTTTCTCTCTATAAAATCCAAGTAATTATACTGACATCAGTTAATTTGTTTTAAACAATCCTCAAGTACTTGTTTTCAATTATGTAGACATATCTTGAGTGAGTGAAGTTGCTCAGTCGTGTCTGACTCTGTGACCTCATGGAGTGTAGCATACCAGGCTCCTCTGTCCATGGGATTTTCCAGGCAAGGGTACTGGTGTGGGTTGCCATTTCCTTCTCCACTGTCTTAGTGGAATTGATATTTTTCTCTTTATAAGAATCAAAATGTAATAATGAGCATTCATAGAAAGGGTACTTTTACCCTGAGGCCCTACTCCACATCTTCTTACCAATCATTTCTACTTTTCAGAGGTAAACATCTTCCGCAATTTCTGCTATTTCTTCTACTGTTTACCTTGATATTTCATTAGTAATGTTTAAGACACTTATCAATTTTATTTTTATTAGATATATTTTCAAATGAAAAAGCAGATAGTAACTACCTATTTAACTATTATAATTGTTTTCAGTTAAGTCTCATTTTTCCCATATTTTGCTGAAGATTTTAAAAATATTTTGCCAGTTTTTATTTTTTAAAAATTTAAAAATATATTGACTTTTTTTGCTATTGAAGATTTAAACTCCAGTATATTCCTCACTGTGTCTACAATTGTGAATTACCTTATTTTTCCATTTGTTTAGCTTTGTATATCCTAATCATCCTTTCATCCCTACATTCTCCAGTAAAACTTTAAATATATTTTCTTTATATTCACATATACCAAATAGTGTATCAGTTTAATTATGGCTTCACTCTGGGCTGATTCTCCAGGACTTTAATATGACTGCTGACTAGCATCTCCCAGGATTATTATTCTGGGAATATGTCTCAACTTTTTCTGATGTTTAATTCCTAATCTCTCTTCCTTTATTACCTTTTATTTTGGTGGAACATGCAATTTAAAAACTTTTTGGGAAAAAGGTACGTTAGAGGAAAATATTTTGAAAACTTGCATAACTGATTAATGATAAAATGACTTTAGAGTTGACTGATGATTTGAGTAGGTATAGAATCCTGGGATGAACATTATATTCCCTTGGAACTTAAAAGGATTTGGCCCATTGGTTTTTACTCTGGCAAGCCTGTTTGATGCTGTTCTGATTTCTCATCATTTGTATAGGTCTGCTTTATATTCTGTTAGCTTTTAGGATCATCTCTTAGTTGCCAGAATAGTGAAATACCACTGTAATGTGCTCTGGTGTGGGTTCTTTAATCATGCATTGTACTGGGTGTTGAAACTGTCCCCTAGATAGTTGCCTATTCTAGATGGGAAATTTCTCAATCTCTAACATTGGGTAAAGTGGGTGGGAGGTTGGAGTATGCTCAAAATTGCCAATGTTCTTAGAGCCAGGTAGAGTAAGTGGGGTTAGCAGTCTCAGCATTCAATATGTAGACTGTCAAATATCTCTTTTGGTAAATTTTCTTGATTTCACTTGTTCTTAGTCTTGAAAATCCAATTTTAAGATGATCTGGGAGGAGTGCCTACCTGGATAAATGGGTAGAAGAGACTTGAGAAATTGAATATTTCTTAATGAATATCACAAAATCTTCCTATTTTCTTTAAATTCCTGTCTTCTTAGGCCCCTAATATCTTTAATTTCTAATCATATTCAGGATTCTGCTTTGTAGATTTGCCTGCTTTTTGGCTTTTTACTCTTGAAGCAGTTAATTTTCAGTTTTTCCAAACTGTCAAGTTAATTATAATTCATTCACCACCATTCCATTTTCCACAGTTGTGTTGATGTCCATTACAGACATGCATTTAACTTGAATTCATCGCTTTGTCTTTTACTGTCCCATTTAATGAATGATATATCAAATCATTAATAAAATATGTGATTATTGACCTTTTCTAACTATTTAAAAATGTGTGTTCTTCCTCTTAATTTTATCCCATTTCTTTTAAAAATAGTTAACACTCAACACCTAACTCCTTCTCTCAGCTGTTACATCCATAAGTCAATTTCATGTCATTTTTCTACACCCACCAATTTAAAACTTATTAAACTACAGGCCTAGAGGAGCCATTATTTTATGCATCTTTTGAACATTTGACGCCTCTCTGCTCTGATCTTTAGAAGTCTCTTTTCTGAGACATTCTGGTCCTAGATCTCTTGGCTCCTTTTCTGTTCTTTTGGGCCTCTGTGACTTACTATTTACTTTTCCCTAAGAAAATTAAATGAAGGTCTTCGCTAAGGCTCTGCATCGGGGCCTCAATATCAATTGTATACTCTTAAACTCCAAATTATTTTCTTTATTGCTTTTGCTGGTGTACCATTGGTGGTATAGCGATGAGCATAGCTGCCTTCTTTATGCCTTTGCTAATCACTCACTTAGGCTGTAGATTGTCTTATCTGCTTTGAAGTTCCTTATAAATGTACCAGAAGCTCAGATTCAGCACATCCAGAGCTTAATCCAGCTTTGCAAGTTAACCTGTGTCATTATCTGTCATAAAGCTGGCTGGGTAAAGATGATCTCAACATCATGACTGATCATCGGTGCCAACTTTCAGGTGAGCACACTGAAGCGATTGGCCATGTGTCACCAGAATTGTTGCCCAGGCTTGTTCACATAGTGATGGCCACAGGACTCCTAGAAGTTTTAAGAGGGTTTATACTTTAATACACAACGACTTTCTCTGTCGGTGTCACATTTGCTATTTTCCAACAATACAGAGCAAGTCTCATGGCCAAACTTAGAGTTGATGTCAGAGGAAACTATTCAATAGCATGAATACAGGAAGGCATATGGGAACTGGGGACTATTAATGCCTGTAGTCTACACTTCTCCACAGTGTTTCTTCATATGCTTAATATACTTGCCATCTTCCTAATCATCCAAATGTGAACTTTCTCTATTTTGCCATCTCCTAAGCACACTGTGAACTTTCCTACCCCTTTCTTAATTCTTTTTTTTTTTTTGTTTTGTTTTGTTTTTAATACAGCTCCATGAGCCTCATTCAGGCCTTTCATTTCATATTCTGCATAGGTAGATCTCAGAATATCAAGGTTCTCACTCAGAACTTTCATTTCATATTCTCAGTCAGCAGATCTCATTTGACCAGGTATATAGAACGTTTTTATGCACAGTGACATTTGAGTAACACTGCTCCAGTCTGTTCAGAAAAACTTTTAAAAGATAACCCAAGCATGGGATTTCAACTGGCTTGAGATTCATAGGTTTTTAGAGGTATGTGACCTGCCTCTTGATAAATCTGTATGCAGGTCAGGAAGCAACAGTTAGAACTGGACAAGGAACAACAGATTGGTTCCAAATAGGAAAAGGAGTACATCAAGGCTGTATATTGTCACCCTGCTTATTTAACTTATATGCAGAGTACATCATGAGAAACACTGGACTGGAAGAAACACAAGCTGGAATCAAGATTGCGGGGAGAAATATCAATAACCTCAGATATGCAGATGACAGCACCCTTATGGCACAAAGTGAAGAGGAACTAAAAACGCTCTTGATGAAAGTGAAAGAGGAGAGTGAAAAAGTGGGCTTAAAGCTCAACATTCAGAAAACAAAGATCATGGCATCCGGTCCCATCACTTCATGGGAAATAGATGGGGAAACAGTGGCAACAGTGTCAGACTTTATTTTTTTGGGCTCCAAAACCACTGCAGATGGTGACTGCAGCCATGAAATTAAAAGACACTTAGTCCTTGGAAGGAAAGTTATGACCAACCTAGATAGCATACTGAAAAGCAGAGACATTACTTTGCTGACTAAGGTCCATCTAGTCAAGGCTATGGTTTTTCCAGCGGTCATGTATGAATGTGAG
The DNA here is from genome assembly GCF_016772045.2 of Ovis aries. Classification (NCBI taxonomy): domain Eukaryota; kingdom Metazoa; phylum Chordata; class Mammalia; order Artiodactyla; family Bovidae; genus Ovis; species Ovis aries. Next base: position 145,589,946 of record NC_056055.1, on the reverse strand, counting down.
AGTTGGACTGTGAAGAAGGCTGAGCGCCGAAGAATTGATGCTTTTGAACTGTGGTATTGGAGAAGACTCTTGTGAGTGCCTTGGACTGCAAGGAGATCCAACCAGTCCATTCTAAAGGAGATCAGCCCTGGGTGTTCTTTGGAAGGAATGATGCTAAAGCTGAAACTCCAGTACTTTGGCCACCTCATGCAAAGAGTTGACTCATTAGAAAAGACTTTGATGCTGGGAGGAATTGGGGGCAGGAGGAGAAGGGTACGACAGAGGATGAGATGGCTGGATGGCATCACTGACTCGATGGACATGAACCTGAGTGAACTTCAGGAGTTGGTGATGGACAGGGAGGCCTGGCGTGCTGCGATTCATGGGATCGCAAAGAATTGGACACGACTGAGTGACTGAACTGAACTGATGTTCATCAGGAAATACATAAATCTCCTGATTGTAAACTGAGTAAATATGGGCTCGTGGGAATTTTTCAGTGTCTGTGACTTGTATTTGTCCTAGCCTGCTTCACCTGTCCCCTCATTTCCTGATTGACTTCCATGCTTGGTCACTCATCACACCTGAACGTAGTACACATTTAGAACAGTGCTGTGGAGAACCAACAGTTTCCTTTCACTTAAGTTCCCTTCTTCATGTCCTTTCTACTACCTTTCTCCTTAGTTCTTCATAAGAAAATTGTCTTACATTTGTAACGAAATTTAAGTGGCAAAGTTCTTTTATGTGAAGTAAGTCATTTCATCCTCACAAACCTCCCTAAAAGAAATTAAAGCACTTCAGAGAGCAAGAAACAGGATTATAAAGCTGTTGTTACTAGTTGGGAATAGATTTAAATAGAAATCAAGTCACCTGTCTTGGTTAACACTGGGTTGCTGAACCATGGGGTGTCACTCAAGTATCCACAAATCTGGACTTATTACAAAGTTTTATTTTTCAAATATGGGGAAACACTGGGGGAAAACTAGAATTCTAATACCAATAGTTATCTTTTTGCCCCAGATCTGAAGTGGTCCACCTTGAGGAACATACATTGTCATTTGTTGTTAACTATTAAGGACAGTGGATAACAGAGGTTTCAAATAAAACAATTGCTACACAAGAAAAGTGCATTAAAAATGTTGGCATTAGTCCATAAAGTGTGGAAAGAGCTGGTTCTTTCTAAGGTTTGAAAATGTTTCTCTTGTTATACTACTACTGTTCTGTTTATACAAGGAAGAAAAAAAATATTTTCCTACAAGTGGAACTTGCTACACTGTTATCTAAGAGTGTATGAAACATGCTGTGAATTTAAATCAACTATGCAATTGTTCAAAAGGATGATATTACACCCAAAAGCTGTATGTTGAACTACAAGTAAAGCTTGTAGTATCAAGTGAGCTTGTTGGTCTCCTTTTAGCACAAGAATACTTATTTCCCTGTCTGAGGGAACCAGATAAAAAAAAAAATCTCATTGGAAACCATATTTCTCTAGGCTTTCCCCTGCTAACCAGACAGATTGGCATTTCTTGGCCTACTTACAGCTGAACATTACATATTTAAAAACTCAAAGATGGGCAATAAGTCATGTAGGAGGATAGGTACCTGGTGGCTCTACTCAAACACTCTCAGTTCAGTTCAGTTCAGTCGCTCAGTCATGTCTGATTCTTTGCAACTCCATGGACTATAGCATGCCAAGCTTTCCTGTCCATCATCAACTCCCAGAGCTTACTCAAACATAAGTCCATTGAGTTGGTGATGCCATCCAACTATCTTGTCCTGTCATCCCCTTCTCCTCCTGCCTTCAGTCTTTCCTAGCATCAGGGTCTTTTCCAGTGAGTCAGCTGGCCAAAGTATTGGAGCTTCAGCTTTAGCATCAGTCCTTCCAATGAATATTCAGGACTGATTTCCTTCAGGATTGACTGGTTTGATCTCCCTGTGGTCCAAGGGTCTCACAAGAGTCTTCTTTAACACCACAGTTCAAAAGCATCAGTTCTTTGGTGCTCAGTTTTCTTTAGAGTTCAACTCACATCCATACGTGAGGACTGGAAAAACCATAGCTTTGACTAGACAGACCTTTGTTGGCAAAGTAATCTCTCTGCTTTTTAACACACTGACTAGGTTGGTCATAGCTTTCCTTCCAAGGAGCAAGTGTCATTTAATTTCTTGGATGCAGTCACCATCTGCAGTGATTCTGGAGCCCAAAAAAAGAAAGTCTGTCACTGTTTCCATAGTTTCCCTATCTATTTGCCATGAAGTGATGGGACAAGATGCCATGATCTTCATTTTTCAAATGTTGAGTTTTAAACCAGCTTTTTCATTCTCCTCTTTCCCTTTCATCAAGAGGCTCTTTATTTTTTCTTTTTCTGCCATAAGGGTGGTGTCATCTGTTTATCTGATGTTATTGATATTTTTCTTGGCAATCCTGATTCCAGTATATGTTATATCCAGTCCAGCGTTTCTCATGATGTACTCTGTATATAAGTTAAATAAGCAGGATGACAATATACAGCCTTGTCATACTCCTTCCCAATTTGGAACCAGTCTGTTGTTCCATGTCCAGTTCTAACCGTTGCTTCTTGACCTGCATGCAGATATCTCAGGAGGCAGATAAGGTGGTCTGGTATTCCCATCTCTTTCAGAATTTTCCAGCGTTTATTGTGACAGTCAAAGGCTTTGATGCAGTCAATAAAGCAGAAATAGATATTTTCTATGGCTTTTTCTATGACCCAATGGATGTTGGCAATTTGATCTATGGTTCATCTGCCTTTTCTAAAACCAGCTTGAACATCTGGAAGTTCTTGGTTCATGTACTGTTGAAGCCTGGCTTGGAGAATTTTGAACTTTACTTTGCTAGTGTGTGAGATGAGTGCAATTCTGCAGTAGAATCCTCTGCATTGCAGGAGGATTCTTTACCAGCTGAGCCACACAAGGGAAGCCCAAGAATACTGGAGTGGGTAGCCTATCCCTTCTCCAGCAGATATTTCTGACCCAGGAATCAAACTAAGTTCTCCAGCATTGCCAGCAGATTCTTTACCAACTGAACTATCAAGGAAGCCCTCAAACACTCTAGTATCACCTAACAAGGAAAAAAAAAAATACACATTAGTGCTAGAGAACAGCTGTTTCAATACTTGCTAACTTGTCTACTGTACTGAGATGTTAAAACTGTCATGCTAGAAATACCACTTTGGTCTTACTATCAATAAAAATTGAATAAATTTTTGAAAGTAAGCAGATGATGTAGAAATAAGACCTATTTCATATAGGAACTAGATATAAGGAAAGACTAGCAAGAGAGTTCCAGAAAAACATCTATTTCTGCTTTGTTGACTATGCCAAAGCCTTTGACTGTGTGGATCACAAGAAACTGTGGAAAATTCTGAAAGAGATGGGAATACCAGACCACCTTACCTGCCTCTTGAGAAACCTGTATGCAGGTCAGGAAGCAACAGTTAGAACTGGACATGGAACAACAGACTGGTTCCAAATTAGGAATGGAGAACGTCAAGGCTGTATATTGTCACCCTGCTTATTTAACTTCTGTGCAGAGTACATCATGAGAAAAGCTGGGCTGGAAAAATCACAAGCTGGAATCAAGATTGGCAGGAGAAATATCAATAACCTCATATATGCAGATGACACCACCGTTATGACAGAAAGTGAAGAGGAACCAAAGACCCTCTTGAGGAATGTAAAAGAGGAGAGTGAAAAAGTTGGCCTAAAGCTCAATATTAGGAAAACTAAGATCATGGCATCTGGTCCGATCACGTCATGGGAAATAGATGGGGAAACAGGGGAAACAGTGTCAGACTTTATTTTTGGGGGGCTCCAAAATCACTGCAGATGGTGATTGTAGCCCTGAAATTAAAAGACACTTACTCCTTGGAAGGAAAGTTATGACCAACCTAGATAGCATATTCAAAAGCAGAGACATTACTTTGCCAACAAAGGTCCGTCTAGTCAAGGCTGTGGTTTTTCCAGTGGTCGTGTATGGATGTAAGAGTTGGACTGTGAAGAAAGCTGAGCACCGAAGAATTGATGCTTTTGAACTGTGGTGCTAGAGAAGACCCTTGAGAGACCCTTGGACTGCAAGGAGATCCAACCAGTCTATTCTAAGGGAGATCAGTCCTGGGTGTTCATTGGAAGTACTGATACTAAAGCTGAAACTCCAATACTTTGGCCACCTCACGTGAAGAGTTGATTCATTGGAAAAGACCCTGATGCTGGGAGGGATTGGGGGCAGGAGAAGAGGACGACAGAGGATGAGATGGCTGGATGGCATCACTGACTCAATGAACATGAGTTTGAGTAAACTCCGGGAGTTGGTGATGGACAGGGAGGCCTGGCATGCTGCGATTCATGGGTTTGCAAAGAGTCGGACATGACTGAGCGACTGAATTGAACTGAACTGAACTAACATCAGCATAGTGATGGGGTCTAGGCACAGCCTCAAATGACTCAGAGCATGTTAAGTGTATGCTTAAATGCCCAGACCTAAACTAAATTTGTTAGTTTTCCTTATATAATTCCTAGATATGAAGACACTCTACCAAGAAAAAGTAATCATAGGTGTCCTGAAATGCCTTTATAAATGCTTTTAATAATATATCCTGTAATAATTCTCAAAACTTCAGGGTGCCAAACTGTGTGTATGTGTCCAGTGCTAGAAATATGTAGAAATAGAGGGAAATTGGTAGTATTTTAACCAGGGAGAAAGTTGACACATGTTTATTTAGAATCATAATACTTTAAGCCCTTTTTTTTCTTGCTGTGTAAGAACTCTTTTTATTTTTTGAGTTTTTGTTTTCACTAACCTAAATTCAACCTTCAGAGAATTAGCCTTAAATTTGTTATCTCTGAAATGCTCTCTAGTGGTTGGCATGGGAGTTCACAGTCCTGTGCACTAGTGGTTATTAAATAACCTCAGGGAATTTTTGTTTGTTTGCTTGATTCTTACCTTTTGGCTAACATTTCCTTTGGAAATTATTTTATCTTTCTGTATTCCCTATTCAGTTTTCATTGATTGTTGCTTTTCTCCCCTTGTCATAATTATCTGTAATGTCGAGTCAATTTTGAAAGTAAGCCCAGATTTGCCCTAGAGGTGGCAGAACTTCTGTGGAGGGTAAGTGAAATGATTGCTCCATATAACTTTATAAAGTGTAAAGACCTCTGAGATGAAAGGAGCTATATAAATGTAAGGCTGTCATTTTACATTGCCATTACCATTTGAAATTCTCAAGAGACATGTTACTGAAATCCAGCGTATGCACCATATTAGATTGCTTAATATCATTAAAGCATGTGCAGCAAATGAAAATACCAATTTCCTCTTATATGTAGCTCGTGTTTAAGGCTGCTTATCCAAAGCCAGCAAGTTTCACAGATCATTCCAGCATATTAATACTCACTGAAGGAAGCAGAAGCTAACAAAGTATGAAGACAATTGTGTTTTTCTAGCCTGTTGATTGTTTGTTTATGTCTGTGTGTTTGGAAAGACAGAAATCGATTTGAGAAACCAAATGAAATGAGACATATACCAGAAAAGGTTTGAGAAAACCAGCAGAGAAGCCTGGATAGAAACATACACACATACACAGCACCTCACTAGGTGGTTTATATTTACCTTTGGCAATAAAAAAACCTGAGAAATAATACATATTTACAATAGAAAAGAATTGCAGGAACAGAAAAATTATCAAAGCAGTGAAAATGGCCTGCCCTCCAATGTGAGAGCAGCTGTTCTAGTCACCTCCATTTGCAAGTTTGTTTGAGGAAAAGAGAATGCTCCGTACGTATGATTGGAGCCATGCACAAACCAGCAAGATGGAAATGCCAAGAAACAAGCAAGTGAGAGCGAGGCATCAGTGGCAAATTGGAATCTAAGGCCTTTTGTGCTTGTTAAATGGTGGAATGATTATAATTGGAAAAAGTGATGTGCATTAGTTCTGAGTGAATGTACAAGAAATGACAAGCGTGTAACTTAATGATTACTTCACAACACTCAGGACTGCCTTCTAGTCTCACATCGAGGGGTTCAGCCCCACAGCAGAGAAAGCCGCATGCCTTCCCCTCCTATTCATGAGTGTTCTCCACAGGTCACATGGAAATAACCCTGAAGTGATAAGTCTTGTTTTACGAAGTCCGCTGCATAAGCTGGTGTAAGTCATTGTGACAAAGAATGGTGGGATGTGTTTTGTCTTTTTCTGGTAAACCATCATAATCATGGGCAAGCAAATGGACAGGATCTTGTTTTAAAGGGCATAGCATATGTTTACTCTCCTGGGGAAAGGGAGGCTATGAGAATGTTTCCTGAAAATCAAATTTAATATTCAAATGAGTCAGAGTGTGTCAACATTCTCTTCATTTTTAAAATAGCTACAAAATATGTTGATTTTATAATATCTTCAAAATTATCTTATTTTTTCTGAATAAAAAATATACTGCATCTAATTTTATTACATGAATTTTACTGTATTTATACCTTTAGGTTAAAATTTAAAAAGTAAAAAACAAAAGTAATTTTAAAATATTCCCAAGTTGATAAATAACAAATTATAAAATTTATGGCTTAAAGTATAAATAATTATAGTCAGTAAGCTAAACCATCATGTTCAACAAATGATATTATTAACTAGATATTAAATTATTAACAGCTTCTATTTTGCTTTATCCTAGAAACTGGTTCTGGAATTGCTCTGTAACACAAACTAGGATGCAAGTAAGGTTGTCTAGAGAACATTTGCCTAAAACCCAAGTAAAGTCATAGTTTATGACAGATAATTATAAACATAACTTAAAGATCAGCACCTAGGTGAGGAAAACATATTTAAGAGAGAAAGACATTATATAAGTGACAGGAATATATATAATTATTTCATATACTGTCATGTAAAAGATGAGAGTTAACCCAGATGTATTTAGTGGAACCTCACAGATACTTCTGTTCACAGATACTTCTGGAGAAGGAAATGGCAACCCACTCCAGCATTCTTGCCTGGAAGGGTTCATACAGTCCCTGGGGTCGCAAAATGTTGGACACGACTGAGCGACTAAACAACCACCACATATACTTCTGGAGTAGGAAACGGCAACTCACTCCAGTATGCTTGCCTGGAAAATCCCATGGATGGAGGAGCCTCGTGGGCTACAGTCCAAGGGTCATAAAGATTCAGACATGACTCAGCAACTGAGCAGCAGTACAAATATTTACACTGAAGTTCCAACAGTCAACACTAGGTGGTGTCTGTTGCAATGTGGCAAGTTTAGTGAGGAATACTAAATAAAGCCAGAAGAGTCACAGAAGTATTCTACTCTCCATAATTAAACTTAGGTCTTCCCCGTGCCCCCCACCCCTGCCCAATCCACATTTTCAACAACACAGGATCTCTACATGCTTTGCCAATATTACTATAAAAGGCTCAATGATATTCAGGGTAGCAAAATTTTAAAAGATTTTCTTGGCATAAAGGGAAGAAGGCCCTTTTTTTTAATCTCTCTTTCTATTTTTTTTTATCTCTCTTTCTATTTTTTTTCTTGAAAAGTAATCTCCCTTTAGATATATGATTTATTGTGGAAGGGTTTAATAAGAGCTTTTTTCTTTTTTAACATCTATTAATAAGATGAAGTGAAGATAGTTACAACGGAGAATATATTATCAAGACCACCGTGCAGGTAATATCCTGCATATTGAGTCTAATCACCCATTTAAGTTAAAGTAAGAGTTGTTAAAAATATGGAGAATCACACTCTAATGATTAGTGATGAGAATCACCTAGATAATGAAATTAGTATTGAGAAACATATTTTTAGGCAGAATGATTATCTGAGAGATTGATTAAAAGGATAATTGAAGAACAATGTAACCTCATTTATAGTTATCAAGTTGAACTTGTTTAAGGCAATTTATCATAATAGGGTAGCTAAGCCAAATCATAAAAGGACTGGTCACTGCTTAAAATGATGTTTATTATATGTTAATCCAGACATGTCATACCAGTGAAATATCTTCAGTAAAAATGTGGAGGATGATAAGTGTAGTAGAACAATATCTCAAGCTGCCTCAATAACTCGTGAGAAACATCTGAAAGGAGTTTGCAGTGTATAGAAAGAAGGTTGCTTAAAAGGAATTACAGTTTAATGGTTCCATCAGCAACAACCATCAGTATAAGAAACTACTCTTTCAGCCTACCTAAAATGTTAACAAGGATTGCATGGTAATAATTTCCTTCTTTGAAAGTAAAACAAAAATCAAATTATTACTTCCAGTCAGTCATTAAAACAGGTTGATAAAGGAATTAATTAACTAATTGAAACTGGAATATAAAGATGGTAAGATATCCATTGCAAAAGTCTTCATTTTCCTTGTGTCTTTTTTACCAGGCCTTCTAGTCACTTACATTTTGGGGTAATTGTTATCCTTTCTAGGGCTTCCCTGGTAGTTCAGCTGGTATCTTTTCTATGTCCCTTATTTAAACTTTTATTTTTTAAATTAATGAATACTACAGTTAACTTTTATCTTTTAACTCATAGACTTTATATTTTAAAAGTTTTAGGTTTACAGAAAAGCTGAGCAGAAAATATAGAGAATTCCTATATACTCCCACTGTCCTAATACTCTCCCCAACACACACACACACACACACACACACACACAGAGTTTCCTCTATTATTCCTCTACTATTAACATCCTCTCCCTTGAGGAGAAGGGGACAGCAGAGGATAAGATGGTTGAATGGTGTCACCGACTCAATGGACATGACTTTGAGCAAGTTCCAAGAGACGGTGATGGACAGGAAAGCCTGGCATGCTGCAGTCCACGAGGTCACAAAGATTTGGACGTGACTGAGTGACTGAACTGAACTGATTAACATTGTACATTGGTATGGTACATTTGTTACAGCTGATAAGCTAATATACATGATTATTAACTATTGGGGTTCACTCCCTCTGCTGAACATTTCTATGGGTTTGCCTAGGACATCCAGTATGATGCTAGGTTGAAGTGGTGATAATGGACATCTTTCCTTGCTCCTAATTTTAGGGGAAATCTTTGTCACCATTAACTATAATGCTAGCTATTTTTTGGGGGGGTGAGAAGATGTAGATGCTCTTTATCCAGTGACAAAGTTCCCTTCTATTTCTAGTTTGCTGAGAGTTTTTATTTTGAATTGATGTTTAAGTTTTTCATATTTTTTCTCCTGCATCAAATGGTAGGATCAGGTGGCTTTTCCTTTTCAGGTTGTTGATATGGGCTATTACTGGGATTGATTTTTGAATACTGAATTAGATTTATAATCTTGGGGAAAATCCCACTTAGTCATGATGTATTATTCCTCTCATATATTTCTGGATTTTATTTACTGACATTTTATTAAGGATTTTTGCATCTATGTTCTAAGCACTGTTGATTTTATATTGTTTTTGCCTAGTATCTTAGTAGCAAGATAATGCTAGCTGAGTTGTGAAGTTTATTACCCTCTTGTAATTTTCTGGAAAAGATTGCATAGAATTTATACTATTTTTTCCTTAAATATTTTCCAGTGAAATTATCTAGCTATGGGGATTTCTTCTTTAGAAAAAGCTTTACAATATGAATATAATTTGGTCAATGTTATAGAACTATTCAAGTTGCCTATTACATCTAGAGTGAGTTTTGGTTGTTTGTGGATTTTGAGAAATGGATCCATGTCACGTATGTTGTTGAATTTATGGATGAAGAATCATTCATAGTGTTTCCTTATTATTTTAAAAACCTACAGAATCTGTATTGGTATTCCATATTTCCTTTCTGATATTTATAATGTCTCTTTCCTCTTTTTTTCCTTATTAAGCTAGCTAAAGTTTTATCAATTGTAACAAGCATTTCAAAAGGCCAGGTTTTGTTTTTGTTTGTTTCATGTATTTTCCCTATTCTTCTGTTTTAGATTTCATTGATTTCTTTTCTTATCTTTATACACACTTCTTTCTGCTTGTATTTTTGCTTCCTTTTCTCTAGTTTCTTTTTCACAACAGTTTTCTGGAATTCTGATACATAGATACAGTCATAGACTCAAAGAATGCCAGAATGGAAGGACTTGAAAATTAGATGGCTTAGTATTTGTCTGCAGTGGGGCACAACAGAATCCCCTGTGGAATCATTCAAAAGCATGCAACTGAGCTCTACTCTCCAAGACTGATTCAGAGAACTTAGTGGTGGTTTGTGGTATATCTTGGAATATATAGGAGGAAAGCTAGTAGTGTTTTTTGACATGTGTCCCCAGCTGAGATACTCATTTTTCAGTAATACAGAGAACCAGAGTTAGGACCAGGATATTAACCTCCTGATTTTGAAGTTTTTGCCACACTCCAACCAACTGAACACCTTATTCTTTCTCAATACCCTATGTTCAGTTCAGCTCAGTGACCCAGTCGTGTCTAACTCTTTGCAACCCCATGGACTGCAGCATGCCAGGTCTCCCTGTCCATCACCAACTCCTGGAGTTTACTCAAACTCATGTTCATTGAGTCAGTGATACCATCCAGCCATCTTATCTTCTGTCTTCCCCTTCTCCTCCTGCCTTCAGTCTTTCCCAGCATCAGGGTCTTTTCAAATGAGTCAGCTGTTTGCATCAGGTGACCAAAGTATTGGAGTTTCAGCTTCACCATCAGTCTTTCCAATGAATATTCAAGACTGATCTTTAGGATGGACTGGTTGGATCTCGTTGCAGTCCAAGGGACTCTCAAGAGTCTTCTCCAACACCACAGTTCAAAAGCATCTATTCTTTGGTGCTCAGCTTTCCTTATAGTCCAACTCTCACATCCACACATGACTACTGGAAAAACCATAGCTTTGACTAGATGGACTTTTGTTGGCCAAGTAATGTGTCTGCTTTTTAATAAGCTATCTAGGTTGGTCATAACTTTCTTTCCAAGGAGCAAGCGTCTTTTAGTTTCATGGCTGCGATCACCATCTGCAGTGATTTTGGAGCCCAAGAAAAGAAAGTCTGTCACTGTTCCCATTGTTTCCCCATCTATTTGCCATGAAGGGATGGGACCAGATGCCATGATCTTAGTTATCTGAATGTTGAGTTTTAAGCCAACTTTTTCACTCTCCTCTTTCACTTTCCTCAAGAGGCTCTTTAGTTCTTCTTCACTTTCTGCCATAAGGGTGGTGTCATCTGCATATCTGAGGTTATTGATATTTCTCCCAGCAATCTTAAATCCAGTTTATGCTTCATCCAGCCCAGCATTTCTTGTGATGTACTCTGCATTTAATTTAAATAAGCAGAGTGACAATATACAGACCTGATATACTTCTTTTCCTATTTGGAACCAGTCTGTTGTTCCATGTCCAGTTCTAACTGCTGCTTCCTGACCTGCATACAGATTTCTCAGGAGGCAGGTAAGGTGGTCTGGTATTTCCATCTCTTTCAGAATTTTCCACAGTTTGTTGTTATCCACGCAGTCAAAGGCTTTGGCATAGTCAATAAAGCAGAAATAGACGTTTTTCTGGTACTCTCTTGCTTTTTTGATGATACAGCAGATGTTGGCAATTTGATCTCTGGTTCCTCTGCCTTTTCTAAAACCAGCTTAAACATTTGGAAGTTCACAGTTCACAGTCACATACCCAAACCTGGCTTGGAGAATTTTGATCATTACTTTGCTAACGTGTGAGATGAGTGCAATTTTGTTGTAGTTTGAGCAGTCTTTGGCATTGCCTTTCTTTGGGATTGGGATGAAAACTGACCTTTTCCAGTCCTGTGTTAGATATGTACAAACAATGAATTCATGGTCCAAAGACTCCTATTTTTTTTTTTATCTTCTTTAGAAACTTTTGGTCCCAAAATTGTAGAATCAGAACTCTTTGCAACACCAGCTATCAGAGCAAGTAGCCAAAGAGAAGAAAAGCAGAAAGAGAACTTGAGTAGCCCAAATAGCTGATGCATTAAACTCATGTAGGTTTCTCTTAGGTGCCCTCTAGGCTTTTGATCACTTTACTGACTTTTTATTTAGACCCAGTTTGGAGACAAACAAGAAATACACTTGGCTAGTTAGGATACATTTGTTTGTAAATTGAGGAAGTAGAGGAAAAATGATTATGTACCCTTTCAAAAAAACCCAGTTTTAATTATCCTTATTGGTTAACATTCACAATGCCATTCTTATTTTAACTAGATAAAACCAACATTAATTCCTCCTGAATGAGTAATTATCATATGTGTCTGAGAATGTAAAGCAACCCAAAATATAAAGGACTTTCCATGTCGGACCAAATTCCCTAGTCTCATTCTGGCATTCAGTTTTTCCTGCCTCTGAGAAATATGATACAAAAGCAGCTAAGGGATGCTCAGTTCTCTGAAGCCAGAGGCAGAAGCAGTCTGGAAGACATTTTGTTTCATCTCTTTTTAAACTTCTTTAAAAATATTTCTAGAGAGAGTACCTAATAATAAGAGAGGTAGGTGGATGGCGGAGAGTTAACTAAAATGTTCAGAATAGCTCTGAGTACAATCACATTTAAAAATAGAGAGAACGGGCCAGGAACAAAACCCCACTAACTCAGTCTATCTAGTTCAGATGTAGCTGACATCCCTATTTAGCATCTTCAAGTTGCTCACACTTTCCTCACCAACCTAAGAATGTGTCTCTAGCACTGGACAGCCTGCCAAGTCTAAGGACATGGGAATGTGAATTATCAAGCAAGCTGGGGATGAAAGGTGCTGAAATCATCTTTTTAGAATATTGCCAAAAAACAGCTTGAGTTTCTAGGGTGCTAATTGCTGAAATATGTTTTAGCTTCTGAATGTATTCTGGGCTTATGACCTGCTAACCAAAAGGTAGGAAAGAGGTTGTAAAAGAAAGAGAAGCATGGCTGTTAAGAGGGAGCAGGGTAAGGCCCAAGGCCTCCTGGAAAACCACATTATATGCATTATATGAAAGGAAATGTATTTTATCTGACATATGCTGATACAATTAGATTTGACTACCAACATAATGCAGTCCTTTACTGTCTTCCGAACTTCTAACAGGAGGTTAGCCATAGTCTTGAAAGTGAGGCTATATAGATAGCTAATTTGAATTCACCGTCCTTCTTTTTACTGAATTTCTTATTTAACTTTTCTAAAAAGTTGTTTATGACTGTTACCACATTTCAGCCTCATGATGATTTGTTACAGCAAGTAAAATTATGTTTTTCTATATGTGAAACCAAGGCACAAAAAGCCAGAAAAGTTGCCTTAAACTCTGATCTTATATTAGGGACAGAATTAGGACTCAACTAGACTCTCTTACCCCACCATGAGACTCTTCCACTTGCTCCACAGCCACTAGCCATAAAAGTCCCTGGAACAAATTACAAAAGTAACTTGGGGAAGTATATTTTGATGTTTTTGAAAGAAAGACTTAACTAAATTAGTTTCTCTGAAACAGTTTATTAGACAATCCTGTAAAAAAGCAATTGTACCAGATTAGGGTTCCTTTCAATACTATGAAATTAAAACTATGGAGGGATTTGCAAACTGAATTAACCAGACTCATAGTAGATGCACATAGGCAGTCAGTAAATATATGAATTATTGTTCAGTAGTGAGCTGAGCAGATATATACCAAAATGTTATCATTTAACTATACCTAAATGTCTTTTTTGGTTTAAATTACTGGAGAAGATACATCTTTATATGGGATATTTCTTTATTACACTTTTTTTTTTTTTAACAACTTCTGGAGTATTTCTCACACACAAGGTATGGTACTTGAACTTCATTTTGAGAAACAGTCTCTTCTAAAGCAAAGCTTTTAAACCTAATTAATTAAAATGATATATAAAAAGCTGGAACCAACTTATTATTAATGATATTATTAATGATAATTATTAGCTTTATATTTTTTTAAAGATCTGTGCTTAAATTTCATCCCTAAAATGGAAATGCTGATCCAGATAAAAACATGTACAAAAAGATATCTGGTTGAGGTGTCTACGTATGTTCACATGCTGGGACACTCTGCTCCAAATACATGATGGTTCAGGTAAAATTTGCAAAGATAAAAACAGAACGTATATCTATCTTTAAAAAAAGATAAATAGTTCTTTGAAGACAATGAAACAGAAATGCAAATTAGTGAGTAGAATTGAGCCAGAGCCCTGCTGAACCCAGGAGTTAGACTACTGGGGAAGAGAGTAAGATTAAAGCGCACATCCGAGGTCAGGGGCGGAGGCCGGAGGACCCCATGCCTGAGGGGCGGCGGCCAAGAGGAGCTACCCCACATCCGAGTCAGGGGTGGAGGCCGGGAGGAGCTACCCCACGTCCGAGGTCAGGGGCAGCTGCCCAGATGAGCTACCTCGCATCTGAGGTCAGGGGCGGCAGCCAGAATGCCAGTCTGCAACAGCGCAGGAGCAGCCGAGAGGAGCTACCCCACGTCTGAGGTCAGGACAGCAGCTGAGAGGAGCAACCCCACGTCCAAGGAGCGGTGGCTGCGTGGGCTCAGGAGGGCCTAGAGGAGCTATTCCACGTTCAAGGTCAGAAGGGGCAGCAGTGAGGGGATACCCCTTGTCCAAGGTAAGGAACAGTGGTTGCGCTTTGCTGGACCAGCCGTGAACAGATACGCTATGTCCAAGGTAAGAGAAATCCAAGTAAGACGGTAGGTGTTTCAAGAGGGCATCAGAGGGCAGACACACTGAAACCACACTCACAGAAAACTAGCCAATCTAATCACACTAGGACCACAGCCTTGTCTAACTCAATGAAACTAAGCCATGCCGGCGGGGAAACCCAAGACCGGCGGGTCATGGTGGAGAGGTCTGACAGAATGTGGTTCACTGGAGAAGGGAATGGCAAACCGCTTCAGTATTCTTACCTTGAGAACCCCATGAACAGTATGAAAAGGCAAAATGATAGGATACTGAAAGAGGAACTCTCAGGTCAGTAAGGGCCCAATATGCTACTGGAGATCAGTGGAGAAATAACTCCAGAAAGAATGAAGGGCTGGAGCCAAAACAAAAACAATACCCAGTTGTGGATGTGACTGGCGATAGAAGCAAGGTCCAATGCTATAAAGAGCAATATTGTATAGGAACCTGGAATGTCAGGTCCATGAATCAAGGCAAATTGGAAATGGTCAAACAGGAGATGGCAAGAGTGAACATCAACCTTCTAGGAATCAGGGAACTAAAATAGAGGGAATGGGTGAATTTAACTCAGATGACAATTATCTACTACTGTGGGCAGGAATCCCTCGGAAGAAATGGAGTAGCCTTCATGGTCAACAAGAGTCTGAAATGCAGTACTTGGATGTGGTCTCAAAAATGACAGAATGATCTCTGTTCATTTCCAAGGCAAACCATTCAATATCACAGTAATCCAAGTCTATATCCCAAACAGTAACGCTGAAGAAACTGAAGTTGAACGGTTTTATGAAGACCTACAAGAACTTTTAGAACTAACACCCAAAAAAGATGTCCTTTTCATTATAGGGGACTGGCATGCAAAAGTAGGAAGTCAAGAAACACCTGGAGTAACAGGCAAATTTGGCCTTGGAATACAGAATGAAGCAGGGCAAAGACTAATAGTTTTGCCAAGAAAATGCACTGGTTATAGCAAACACCCTCTTCCAATAACACAAGAGAAGACTCTACACATGGACATCACCAGATGGTCAACACTGAAATCAGAGTGATTATATTCTTTGCAGCCAAAGATGGAGAAGCTCTATACAGTCAACAAAAACAAGACCAGGAGTTGACTGTGGCTCAGATCATGAACTCCTTATTGCCAAATTCAGACTTAAATTGAAGAAAGTAGGGAAAACCACTAGACCATTCAGGTATGACCTAAATCAAATCCCTTATGATTATACCGTGGAAGTGAGAAATGGATTTAAGGGACTAGATCTGATAGATAGAGTGCCTGATGAACTATGGAATGAGGTTCATGGCATTGCACAGAAGACAGGGATCAAGACCATCCCCATGGAAAAGAAATGCAAAAAAGCAAAATGGCTGTCTGGGGAGGCCTTACAAATAGCTGTGAAAAGAAGAGAAGTGAAAAGCTGTGAAGAGAATTGAAAAGCAAAGGAGAAAAGGAAAGATATAAGCATCTGAATGCAGAGTTCCAAAGAATAGCAAGGAGAGATAAGAAAGCCTTCCTCAGTGATCAATGCAAAGAAATAGAGGAAAACAACAGAATGGGAAACACTAGAGATCTCTTCAAGAAAATTAGAGATACCAAGGGAACATTTCATGCAAAGATGGGCTCGATAAAGAACAGAAATGGTATGGACCTAACAAAAGCAGAAGATATTAAGAGGTGGCAAGAATACACAGAAGAACTGCCCCAAAAAAGATCTTCACGACCAAGATAATCACAATGGTGTGATCACTCACCTAGAGCCAGACATCCTGGAATGTGAAGTCAAGTGGGCCTTAGAAAGCATCACTAGGAACAAAGCTAGTGGAGGTGATGGAATTCCAGTAGAGCTATTTCAAATCCTGGAAGATGATGGTGTGGAAGTGCTGCACTCAATATGCCAGCAAATTTGGAAAACTCAGCAGTGGCCACAGGATTGGAAAAGGTCAGTGTTCATTCCAATCCCAAAGAAAGGCAATGCCAAAGAATGCTCAAACTACTGCACGATTACACTCATACGCTAGTACACTAAAGCTCAAAATTCTGCAAGCCAGGCTTCAGCAATACATGAACCGTGAACTTCCTGATGTTCAAGCTGGTTTTAGAAAAGGAAGAGGAACCAGAGATCAAATTGCTAACATCTGCTGGATCATGGAAAAAGCAAGAGAATTCCAGAAAAACATCTATTTCTGCTTTATTGACTATGCCAAAGCCTTTGACTGTGTGGATCACAATAAGCTGTGGAAAATTCTGAAAGAGGAGAATACCCAGACCACGTGACTTGCCTCTTGAGAAATCTATATGCAGGTCAGGAAGCAATAGTTAGAACTGGACATGGAACAGACTAGTTCCAAATAGGAAAAGAACTACATCAAGGCTGTATAGTGTCACCCTGCTTATTTAACTTCTATGCAGAGTACATCATGAGAAACGCTGGGCTGCAAAAAGCACAAGCTGGAATCAAGATTGCTGGGAGAAATATCAATAACCTCAGATATGCAGATGACACCACCCTTATGGCAGAAAGTGAAGAGGAACTAAAAAGCCTCTTGATGAAAGTGAGAGAGGAGAGTGAAAAAGTTGGTTTAAAGCTCACACTTCAGAAAACTAAGATCATAGCATCTGGTTTCATCACTTCATGGCAAATAGATGGGGAAACAGTGGAAACAGTGTCAGATTTTATTTTTGGGGGCTCCAAAATCACTGTAGATGGTGACTGCAGCCATGAAATTAAAAGATGCTTGCTCCTTGGGAGAAATGCTGTGACAAACCTAGACAGTGTGTTAAAAAGCAGAGACATTATTTTGCTAAAAAGTATCTGTATTGTCAAAGTTACAGTTTTCCAGTGGTCATGTATGAATGTTAGAGTTGGACTGTGAAGACAGCTGAGCGCCGAAGAATTGATGCTTTTGAACTGTGGTGTTGGAGAAGACTCTTGAGAGTCCCTTGGACTGCAAGGAGATCCAACCAGTCCATTCTGAAGGAGATCAGCCCTGGGATTTCTTTGGAAGGAATGATGCTAAAGCTGAAACTCCAGTACTCTGGCCACCTCATGAGAAGAGTTGACTCACTGGAGAAGACTCTGATGCTGGGAGGGTTTGGGGGCAGAAGGAGAAGGGGATGAAAGAGGATGAGATGGCTGAATGGCATCACAGAATCGATGGACGTGAGTCTGAGTGAATTCTGGGAGTTGATAATGGACAGTGAGGCCTGGCGTGCTGCGATTCATGGGGTTGCAAAGAGTTGGACATGACTGAGAGACTGAACTGAACTGAACTGAAATGAAAGGTATTCATGTAAGGCAATAAGATAGGAAATGGGCTGATTTTACTACTTGAAGCCAGAGACTTGGGCCAGAATTCCACTGTTCCACTCATGAAGTATGGCTGGGGAAAAGAAAACAGTTGCTACTCATGTCCTGGGGAGATAAGAGGACAGACATTCAGACTCAAGGCCAGGAATGAGGAAAACTGTGCTCTGCCTCTTTGAACATGTCTGACACATCCTCAGTATCTCCACATACCAGAAGTATGTAGGCATCATGAAAAGACTCGGTTCTGGATGAAGAACTCAAGTAGTTGTGTGGGATCAGTTGTAAAAGCACTACAATGGGAGGTGTGTGGGGAAAGATGGTACAAGATGCTTGCAGAAAAAAACAACAGATCAAACTTCAAATAGTTTCTACTCAAAATGAGTCCGATAACAAATATCCCATTTCAAACATACAAAGGTATCTAAGGCTAATAAAGACAATTAAACATATCAAACAATAGATCACAGATTTGCAGAACATCAATGACAAAGAGAAAATCTTAAAAACCACCAAGAAGGAAAGAGAGATAACCCAAACAGTAACAACAGTTAAATACAGGAAAAATATCACCAGGAAAAATAGAATATTGAGGACAACGGGGGTAATACCCTCCATGTACTGAAGTTGAAAAGCTGATACTAGCTGGAAAAGATGGCATTATTCTTCCCATACTGCATTTTTCCCTGTACCCATGCCCTATGTCATGTAACTTCACAGTTTGCCTCAGTAAATAGAGAATAAAATAAAGTGTTAGTAATTTTAACACTTGAATCCTTTAATGGTTAAAATTAAAATTTTAAGTATTAGGATAAAATTGGATTGTTGGGTGTTCGGTTGATAAAAAAGATTAAACACTTTGTTGTACATGGAAGGACAACAGACATACAAAATACTTTTTTAACTTCTTAAGGAAAGTTAAAGAAAAATTAAAAAAAAATAAAAGAAATAACATGTAGTGCTTCCAAACAGATAGATGGATAAAATAAAGAGATTATGAAAATCTATTAATTTGACAAATGATGTGAAAGAAGAAAAAGAGAATCAAAACAAGAGAATAATAAGGAAAAAAGAAGATATGTCTAAGAGATGGTAAAACATTAAGTCATCCTATTAAAAAAATTCAGATGATTGGTTTGTCCACTAACATGCTCAGTCTCTTTAGTTAACAGGGAAATGAACATACATCCACAGAGATAATAACATAATAAAACTCAATAATTACAATAAAAAGCACATCTGTCACAGGCAAAAATGTTGAACAAAAATGTTGAACATCATATAAAGATAATGGTGGTAATACATTTAATGAATACTCACTACTTAGCGTCACAGTTTAAATTCTGACAACAACCCTAAAAGGAAATTGTTATTATTATTCCCGTTCTTTAGATGTCTCAACTAATGTTTATTTCTAGTAGCCAGCTTTGTATTCTCAGCAAAATTCCTACTAAAGTGTAGAGGAGGAAAAAAACCTTCAACCTATCCATATACTGTCTTTCTTTCTCTCCCTTTTTCTATTTTAGCAGATTTTTCTTCTTTTACTGAGCAGCAAGACCAAAGGAGCTCAGAAAATATTTATACTTAAGCATATTTTTTTTCCTATAGGTACACCAGAGGCCTATGGAGACACCATGATACAATGGTTGATTTCCGTTATACAGTGATGCCAAGGGTGGTACGTAGTGCAACACACTATCTTTAGAGGACAGTGCAGAACTTTTTTTTTTTCCCAGAAGCTACAGTTTCCTTATTTGAAAGAATGGCTACAGAATCCTTTTAGGGAGAAAATGATATTTTGTTTTTTTCTTGTAACAAGATGATAAAAGCAGCAATATTTTCCTTACTTTTGATGGATCCCCACAAATAGGTGGTACCCATATGTATATTAAAATATACAAGCAACTCCTGCAGCTCTATTCCAGAAAAATAAATGACCCAATCAAAAAATGGGCCAAGGACTAAACAGACACTTCTCCAAAGAAGACATACAAATGGGTAACAAACACATGAAAAGATGCTCAACATCACTTATTATTAGAGAAATGCAAATCAAAGCCACAATGAGCTACCATCTCACACCGGTCAGAATGGCTGCTATCCAAAAGTCTGCAAAAAATAAATGCTGGAGAGAGTGTGGAGAAAAGAGACTCTTCTTACACTGTTGGTGGGAATGCAAACTACTACAGCCACTATGGAGAACAGTGTGGAGATTCCTTAAAAAACTGGAAATAGAACTGCCATATGGACCCAGAAATCCCACTGCTGGGCATACACACTGAGGAAACCAGAATTGAAAGAGACATGTGTACCCCAATGTTCATTGCAGCACTATTTATAACAGCCAGGACATGGAAGCAATGTAGATATCCATTGGCAGACGAATGGATTAGAAAGCTGTGGTACATATACACAATGGAATATTACTCTGCCATTGAAAAGAATACATTTGAATCAGTTCTAATGAGGTGGATGAAAATGGAGCCTATTATACAGAGTGAAGTAAGTCAGAAAGAAAAATACCAATACAGTATACTAATGCATATATAGGGAATTTAGAAAGATGGTAACAATAACCCTGTATGCGAGACAGCAAAAGAGACACAGATGTAAAGAACAGTCTTTTGGACTCTGTGGGAGAAGGCGAGGGTGGGATGATTTGAGAGAATAGCACTGAAACATGTATATTATCATATATAAAACAGATTGCCAGTCAGGTTCAATGCACGAGACAGGGTGCTCGGGGCTGGTGCACTGGGATGACCCAGAGGGGGGATGGGGAGGGAGGTGGGGAGGGGGGTTCAGGATGGGGAACACATGTACACCCATGGCTGATTCACGCCAATGTATGGCAAAACCACTACAATATTTTAAAGTAATTAGTCTCCAATTAAAATAAATAAAAATGAATTACTAGATTCATAAACAGCGCTTCCAAAGGAGGTGATTCTGTTAGTCACTCAGTCATGTCTGACTCTTTGAGGCCCCATGATCTGTAGCCTGCTAGCCTCCTCTGTACATGGAATTCTCCAGGCAAGAAGACTGGAGTGGGTTGCCATTCCCTTCTCCAGGGGATCTTCCTGACCAGGGATTGAACCCAGTCTCATACACTGCTGGCAGATTCTTTACCTTCTGAGCCACCAGTATTGCCAATTTTAGCTGAACCTTACCTCCAGACTTTAAATAATGTTGGACCAGTTGAAAGAATGAAACGTGCAACTGGAGGCAAATTTCTTTGAAAAGAGTTGCAGTGCATTTCTTCTAATTTTCCCAACATGGCAGAAGAGAGGGGACCTCCTTTTTACTTTTAATTATGTGAGTATGGTTTCATCTCACTCTACAAGGAGCTTGAAGTGAAGCGAAGTGAAGTGAAGTCTGACTCTTTGCGACCCCATGGACTGTAGCCTACCAAGCTCCTCTGTCCATGGGATTTTCCAGGTAATAGTACTGGAATGGATTGCCATCTCATTCGCTAGAGGATCTTCCCGACTCAGGGATTGAACCCGGGTCTCTTGCATTGTAGACAGATGCTTTACCATCTGAGCCACCAGGGAGCATAACTTATGTCTTAGGACTTGTGTCTGAAAAACTTCCCTAAAAGTGATGATTGCGGATGGCTAGTTTCAGACGGTAGAGCAAGGGGAAGTAGTCCTTTCAGGAATATCTGAAATACATGGGTGGTAGGGGTTTCCCATTGGTGTGCATGAGCATAAGGGGGAACTTGGACTAAACTTAAATGGACTTTCCCACAGTTTGGCACTTGGTGAAGGAGACAGTCCATGTAGAATGGACCACAGGAAACCAGCAGCTGGTAGGGGAATGCTATGCCAGATGAATCTGGGCCTGAATTAAAGGAAAAATATAGCCCTTATGACCACACAGTGGAAGTGAGAAATAGATTGAAGGGATTAGATCTGATACACAGAGTGTCTGAAGAACTGTGGAGGGAGGTTCAAGACATTGTACAGGATGCAGTGAATAAGACCATCCCCAAGAAAAAGAAATGCAAAAAGGCAAAATGGTTGTCTGAGGAGGCCTTACAAATAGCTGTGAAAAGAAGAGAAGTGAAAGGCAAAGGAGAAAAGGAAACATATACCTATTTGAATGCAGAGTTCAAAAGAAGAGCAAAGAGAGATAAGAAAGCCTTCCTTCATGATAAATGCAAAGAAATAGAGGAAAACAATAGAATGGGAAAGACTAGAGATCTCTTCAAGAAAATTAGAGATACCAAGGGAACATTTCATGCAAAGATGGGCTCGATAAAGGACAGAAATGGTATGGACCTAACAGAAGCAGAAGATATTAAGAAGAGGTGGCAACAATATACAAAAGAACTATACAAAAAAGATCTTCAAACCCAGATAATCACAATGGTGTGATCACTCACCCAGAGCCAGACATCCTGGAATGCGAATATGTGGACCTTAGGAAGCATCACTATGTACAAAGCTAGTGGAGCTGATGGAATTCTAGTTGAGTTATCTCAAATCCTAAAAGATGGTGCTGTGAAGGTGCTGCACTCAACATGCCAGCAAATTTGGAAAACTCAGCACTGGCCACAGGACTGGAAAAGATCAATCTTCATTTCAATCCCAAAGAAAGCCAATGCCAAAGAATGCTCAAACTGCCACACAGTTGTGCTCATCTCACACACTAGCAAAGTAATGCTCAAAATTCTCCAAGCCAGGCTTCAACAGTACATGAACCAAGAACTTCCGGATGTTCGAGCAGATTTAGAAAAGGCAGAGGAATCAGAGATTAAATTGCCAACATCTGTTGGATCATTGAAAAAGCAAAAGAGTACCAGAAAAACATCTACTTCTGCTTTATTGACTATGCCAAAGCCTTTGACTGTGTGGATCACAATAAACCGTGGAAAATTCTGAAAGAGATGGGAATACCAGACCACCTTACCTGCCTCCTGAGAAATCTGCATGCAGGTCAAGAAGCAAAAGTTAGAACTGGACATGGAACAACAGACTGGTTCCCAATCAGGAAAGGAGTATGTCAAAGCTGTATATTGTCACCCTGCTATTTAACTTTTATGCAGAATACATCAAGAGAAATGCTAGGTTGGATGAAGCACAAGCTGGAATCAAGACTGCAAGGAGAAGTATCAATAACCTGAGATATGCAGATGACACCACCCTTATGGTAGAAAGCCAAGAGGAACAAAAGAGCTTCTTGATGAAAGTAAAAGAGGAGAGTTAAAAAGCTGGCTTAAAACTCAACATTCAGGAAGCTAAGATCATGGCATGATCCATGTCCCATCACTTCATGGCAAATAGATGTGGAAACAGTTGAAAAGCTGACTTTAATTTTGGGGGCTCCAAAATCACAGCAGATGGTGACTGCAGCCATGAAACTAAAAGATGCTTGCTCCTTAGAGGAAAATTTATGACCAACATAGACAGCTTATTAAAAAGCTGAGACATTACTTTGCCAACAAAGGTACATCTAGTCAAAGCTATTGTTTTTCCAGTAGTCATGTATGAATGTGAGTGTTGGGCTATGAAGAAAGCTGAGTGCAGAAGAATTTATGCTTTTGGACTGTGGTGTTGGAGAAGACTCTTAAGAGTCCCTTGGACTGCAAGCAGATCCAACCAGTCCATCCTAAAGGAAATCAGTCCTGAATATTCATTGGAAGGACTGATGGTTAACTGAAACTCCCATACTTTGGCCACCTAATGTGAAGAACTGACTCCTTGGAAAAGACCCTGATGTTGGGAAAGATGGAGGACAGGAGGAGAAGGGGATGACAGATGAGATGGTTGAATGCCATCACCAACTCAATGGACATGAGTTTGAGTAAAATCTGGGAGTTAGTGATGGAGAGGGAGGCCTGGCATGCTGCAGAGGTCACACAGAGTCAGATATGACTGAGCAACTCAACTGAACTGACATAGCCTTCAGAGGGCTTGCCAGTGGTAAAGAAGATGTGGGCGATCCCTGACACAGAAGATGTGGGTTCGATCCCTGATTCAGGAAGATTCCTTGGAGAAGGAAATGATAACGACAACCTACTTCAGTACTCTTGCCTGGAGAATATGATTAACAGAGGAGCTTGGTGGGCTACAGTCCTTGGGGTCACAAAAAGTTGGCCACAACTTAGCTACTGAGCAGCAACGACAATAGCCTTGAGAACAAAAGAATCTTCCAAACACTCATGAATAAAACACAAAAGAATAGAAATGACTCAAATTTAAGACATCTGTCATCCTAGAGGACTAACACTGAATTATTTGGCTTCCAATCAAGGCCAAACCTTCCTGCTCTTTACATCTCGTCCTCTACTCTCAACACTGAAGGGAGCAGAGCTCTTTTCTGTGGAGGAGGAAGAGAAGGGCAGTGAGATATAGAGTCAAGTAGAAGTGAATTTAACTCGGATGACCATTATATCTACTACAGTGGGAAGAAATCCCTTAGAATAA
This sequence comes from Ovis aries, assembly GCF_016772045.2. Taxonomy (NCBI): domain Eukaryota; kingdom Metazoa; phylum Chordata; class Mammalia; order Artiodactyla; family Bovidae; genus Ovis; species Ovis aries. Next base: position 145,565,629 of record NC_056055.1, on the reverse strand, counting down.
ATGGAGTAGCCTTCATGGTCAACAACAGAGTCCGAAATGCACTACTTGGATGCAATCTCAAAAATGACAGAATGGTCTCTGTTCACTTCCAAGGCAAACCATTCAATATCACAGTAATCCAAGACTATGCTCCAACCAGTAACACTGAAGAAGCTCAAGTTGAACAGTTCTATGAAGACCTACAAGACCTTTTAGAACTAACACCCCAAAAAATGTTCTTTTCATTATAGGGGGCTAGAATGCAAAAGTAGGAAGTCAAGAAACACCTGGAGTAACAGGCAAATTTGGCCTTGGAGTACGGAATGAAGCAGGGCAAAGGCTAATAGAGTTTTGCCAAGAGAACGCACTGATCATAGCAAACACCCTCTTCCAACAACACAAGAGAAGACTCTACACATGGACATCATCAGATGCTCAACACTGAAATCAGATTGATTATATTCTTTGCAGTCAAAGATGGAGAAACTCTATACAGTCAACAAAAACAAGACCAGGAGCTGACTGTGGCTCAGGTCATGAACTCCTTATTGCCAAATTTAGACTTAAACTGAAGAAAGTAGGGAAAACCACTAGACCATTCAGGTATGACCTAAATCAAATCCCGGATTTAAGGGACTAGATCTGATAGATAGAGTGTCTGATGAACTATGGAATGAGGTTCATGGCATTGTACAGAAGACAGGGATCAAGACAGTCCCCATGGAAAAGAAATGCAAAAAAGCAAAATGGCTGTCTGGGGAGGCCTTACAAATAGCTGTGAAAAGAAGAGAATTGAAAAGCAAAGGAGAAAACGAAAGATATAAGCATCTGAATGCAGAGTTCCAAAGAATAGCAAGGAGAGATAAGAAAGACTTCCTCAGTGATCAATGCAAAGAAATAGAGGAAAACAACAGAATGGGAAAGACTAGAGATCTCTTTAAGAAAATTAGAGATATGAAGGGAATATTTCATGCAAAGATGGGCTCAATAAAGGACAGAAATTGTATGGGCCTAACAGAAGCAGAAGATATTAAGAAGAGGTGGCAAGAATACACAGGAGAACTGTCCAAAAAAGATCTTCATGACCAAGATAATCACGATAGTGTGATCACTCACCTAGAACCAGACATCCTAGAATGTGAAGTTAAGTGAGCCTTAGAAAGCATCACTAGGAACAAAGCTAGTGGAGGTGATGGAATTCCAGTTGAGCTATTTCAAATCCTGAAAGATGATGCTGTGAAAGTGCTGCACTCAATATGCCAGCAAATTAAGAAAACTCAGCAGTGGCCACAGGACTGGAAAAGTCAGTTTTCATTCCAATCCTAAAGAAAGGCAATGCCAAAGAATACTCAAATTACCGCACCGTTTCACTCATCTCACACACTAGTAAAGTAATGCTCAAAATTTTTCAAGCCAGGCTTCAGCAATATGTGAACTGTGAACTTCCAGATGTTCAAGCTGGTTTTAGAAAAGATAGAGAAACCAGAGATCAAATTGGCAACATCCACTGGTTCATGGAAAAAGCAAGAGAGTTCCAGGAAAACATCTGCTGCTGCTGCTGCTGCTAAGTCCCTTCAGTCGTGTCCAACTCAATGCGACCCCATAGACGGCAGCCCACCAGGCTCCCTCGTCCCTGGGATTCTCCAGGCAAGAACACTGGAGTGGGTTGCCATTTCCTTCTCCAATGCATGAAAGTGAAAAGTGAAAGTGAAGTCGCTCAGTTGTGTCCGGCACTGTACGACCCCATGGACTGCAGCCCACCAGGCTCCTCCGTCCCTGGGATTTTCCAGGCAAGAGTACTAGAGTGGGGTGTCATTGCCTTCTCCGAGGAAAACGTCTATTTCTGCTTTATTGACTATGCCAAAGCCTTTGACTGTGTGGATCACAATAAACTGTGGAAAATTCTTTAAGAGATGGGAATACCAGACGACCTGACCTGACTCTTGAGAAATCTATATGCAGGTCAAGAAGCAACAGTTAGAACTGGACATGGAACAATAGACTGGCTCCAAACAGGAAAAGAACTACATCAAGGCTGTATATTGTCACCCTGCTTATTTAACTTATATGCAGAGTACATCGTGAGAAACGCTGGGTTGGATGAAGCATAAGCTGGAATCAAGATTGCCAGGAGAAATATCAATAACCTCAGATATGCAGATGACACCACCCTTATGGCAGAATATGAAGAAGATCTAAAAAGCCTCTTGATGAAACTGAAAGAGGAGAGTGAAAAACTTGGTTTAAAACTCAACATTCAGAAAACTCAGATCATGGCATCTGGTCCCATCTCTTCACGCTCGATGAATGGGGAAAACAGTGGAAACAGTGTCAGACTTTGTTTTTGGGGGCTCCAAAACCACTGCAGATTGTGATTGCAGCCATGAAATTAAAACATCCTTACTCCTTGGAAGGAGAGTTATGATCAACCTAGATAGCATATTAACAAAAGCAGAGACATTACTTTGCCAACAAAGGTCCATCTAGTCAAGGCTATGTTTTTTCCAGTAGTCGTGTATGGATGTGAGAGTTGGACTGTGAAGAAAGCTGAATTGATGCTTTTGAACTGTGGTGTTGGAGAAGACTCTTGAGAGTCCCTTGGACTGCAAGGAGATCCAACCAGTCCATCCTAAACATCAGTCCTGGGTGTTCATTGGAAGGACTGATGCTGAAGCTGAAACTCCAATACTTTGGCCACCTCATGCATAGAGTTGACTCATCGAAAAAGACTCTGATGGTGGGAGGGATTGGGGGCAGGAGGAAAATGGGACAACAGAGGATGAAATGGCTGGATGGTATCACCAACTCAATGGACATAAGTCTGGCTAAACTCTGGGAGTTAGTGATGGACAGGAAGGCATGATATGCTGTGATTCATGGGGTCTCAAAGAGCTGGACACGACTGAGCGACTGAACTGAGCTGAACTGAACTGACTGAAGTAATTAGAGCAAGAGATATCTGGGAAACTAAGACACAGGACATTCTTCCTTTCTGAAATTATTAATGAAGAGTAATTGCTGGTTATGACATGCAAAGGACGAGCAGTTTAGGATGTACACTTTAGTACTGGAATGTTAAGCCAAAGAAAGACTGAACTCAGAAAACTGGAAAATACAAGCATATCCAAGTGACTTCCACCTCTGTTAAATATACAGAAAATATCACAGAACACTTACTATTAGATTAATAGGAGCTGCTGCTGTGGCTAAGTCGCTTCAGTCGTGTCCAACTCTGTGCATCTCACAGATGGCAGCCCACCAGGCACGCCATCCCTGGGTTTCTCCAGGCAAGAACGTTGGAGTGGGTTGCCATTAATAGGAGCATATTCTAGTAAATCACTTTCTAAACAAAATGCAGGCTAATTAATGCCCAGTACATACATCCAACTGACAGCTTATGCTATTGAACATTTATTTGATCAGTCAGAAGAAAATGGAGGCAAAATCACTGAGTGATAAGGTTCTTATTTATTTGGTCTTATGCCTTAGAATAATGTTTGGCTACTGTTTCACTTTTCACTTTCATGCATTGGAGAAGGAAATGGCAACCCACTCCAGTGTTCTTGCCTGGAGAATCCCAGGGACGGGGGAGCCTGGTGGGCTGCCGTCTATGGGGTCACGCAAAGTCGGACACGACTGAAGGGACTTAGCAGCAGCAGCAGCTGTGTTATCTTCATGAGACTCAGAGATGTTAAGTGAAGCTAGTTTTCAAGTGTCACTCTTGGCAAGTGAGATATCCCTTTTATAAAAATATCTGCTGGGCTTTGACACTGAGACTGAAGTGTGTGTCCATATAACTGCCAGAATGTGAATATGTCTTTGTTCATCCTGATTCACAGATCCTTCAGTCAACAAAAGTGCTTTACAGATGAGCAATTCACAACTGCAAAATCAAAGGTGGTGCATCAAGCTATCTTTCTCCAAGGACCACTGATCATCTTACCTTGAGAAACCAGTAAACTAGACGTTGTTATGCCATTTCCAGATCTCTGTCAGAATGTTTGTGTGTGACCATTGTCATTCTCTGAGAGAAGAATGTTTCGTGGAAACCAATGATAGCACCAGATTAGCCACTGATTCACAGGAAAACATATTCCATTCCCCCCACCCCACCCCTCATCTAACAGCAGTATGTATCTACAGAAGTCAGGAAACTTTATTTCTTTGGGGGTTTATGAAATGTTACCTTGTGAGCTGACCTTGACACTTTATTATTGATAATACATATTTTAAACCATAACTTCTCTATTAGGTTCTCATATGATACTGTTTTTCATTTTTAGTAACAAAAGCAATTTCAAATCAGATCTCTATAAAACAGTCCAAAACCTTGGTATATATGGTTATGGCCAAGCAGTCACATGATAGAGCCTCTAGATATATTTAATGAATTTTTTCATACTTGATAAGGCCAAAATGATATTTGTACACTAAACATACTTTTATATTTTCCCCATGTCTCTTCTGGGGGCAAGTTCTAAATCTAAAAATAAAAAAGGAAAGAAAATCAGAAAGTTTGCAAATTGCTGGAACAGGGATGATTCTGGCTGACAGGAATCATCCCAAAATATTTTTGTAAATATCAGGAAGTCTTCCAAACAAGTTTGAGCTCAATGTTTTGGCTCAGCTGTCTAATCCCTAAGCAACATAGGCCATCAAGGAAACAACCTGCATTTTCAGACATAACAGTAAGAAAGAACTTATGCCTGTTGCTGAGTACTCAGTGTCTTGTGTAGCATGTTGAAAACTACCTCTCTTCAATTTACAGGCGCCCTAGGCTAATTTAACATGTCAAAGGTCCTAATTTCTAATTTGCTAAGCAATTTATCACATATTACCTTCACTCTCTCAAGTCAGATCAAATGCTACCACCAAATCATGGCAATGAATCTAGATGTGAGGAACTTTGTGGTTAGTTCACTGGGAGAATTTATCATTAAATATTAGAAATATACCTTCAATTCAAAATATAAGGTTTATATTATATTACATAATTATTTGAGTAATATTTGTGGAAAAATATGCAAAAAGGAACAGGGAAACACATAACATATCTTTCCCAAATCAATTAAAGTTAAATTAAATGTTATTTAGAATTCAGCTTCATGTAATAAAACTCTCGGGTTATGCGTAGAAATATTTGAGAGCACTTAGAAATTTTGCACAATTTTTTTCCAACAGAAAGATGTTCTGAAATAACAGAGCATATGTCTAAATTTAAGAGACAGAGATTTCCTCTTTATCTAAACTGTGTACTGTTTGTGAGTGCTTCCCTCATAGCTCAGTAGGTAAAGAGTCCACCTACAATGCAAGAAACCCCAGTGTGATTCCTGGGTTGGGAAGATCCGCTGGAGATGGGATAGGCCACCCACTCCAGTATTCTTAGGCTTCCCTTGAGGCTCAGCTGGTAAAGAATCTGGCTGGAATGCAGGAGACCTGAGTTCAATCCCTGGGTTGGGAAGATCCCCGGAGAAGGGAAAAGCTACCCACTCCAGTATTCTGGCCTCGAGAATTCCAAGGACTGCATAGTCCATGGGGTCAGAAAGAGTTGGAAACGACTGAGCCCACTTTCACTGAACTGTGTAAGGGGACAAAAGGCAGACAAAGGAGGAATTATGCTCTCATTGTTTGCTTAGTGAGGACAACTGACACCTGAAAATCACTACTTCTGGAGTCAGACAGCTTGGATTCATATCCATGATCTGCGGTTTATTAATGACAATTTTGTAAGTCAGTATAAGTGGGATAGTACAGAATAGTTCAGTTCAGTTCAGTTCAGTTCAGTTGCTCAGTCATGTCCGACTCTTTGTGACCCCATGAATCGCAGTATGCCAGGCCTCCCTTTCCATCACCAACTCCCAGAGTTCACTCAGATTCACGTCCATCGAGTCAGTGATGCCATCCAGCCATCTCATCCTCTGTCGTCCCTTTCTCCTCCTGCCCCCAATCCCTCCCAGCATCAGAGTCTTTTCCAGTGAGTCAACTCTTTGCATGAGGTGGCCAAAGTACTGGAGTTTCAGCTTTGACATCATCCTCTCCAAAGAAATCCCAGGGCTGATCTCCTTCAGAATGGACTGATTGGATCTCCCTGCAGTCCAAGGGACTCACAAGAGTCTTCTTCAACACCACAGTTCAAATGCATCAATTCTTTGGCACTCAGCCTTCTTCACAGTCCAACTCTCACATCCATACATGACCACTGGAAAACCATAACCTTGACTAGATGGACCTTTGCTGGCAAACTAATGTCTTTGCTCTTCAACATGCTATCTAGGTTGGTCACAACCTTTCTTCCAAGGAGTAAGTGTCTTTTAATTTCATGGCTGCAGTCACCATCTGCAGTGATTTTGGAGCCCCCCAAAATAAAGTCTGACACTGTTTCCACTGTTTCCACTCTTTCCCCGTCTATTTCCCATGAAGTGATGGGACCAGATGCCATGATCTTCGTTTTTTGAATGTTGAGCTTTAAGCCAACTTTCTCACTCTCTACTTTGACTTTCATCAAGAGGCTTTTTAGTTCCTCTTCACTTTCTGCCATAAGGGTGGTGTCATCTCCATATCTGAGGTTATTGATATTTCTCCCTGCAATCTTGATTCCAGCTTGTGCTTCTTCCAGTCCAGTGTTTCTCATGATGTACTCTGCATATAAGTTAAATAAGCAGGGTGACAATATACAGCCTTGACATACTCCTTTTCTAATTTGGAACCAGTCTGTTGTTCCATGTCCAGTTCTAACTGTTGCTTCCTGGCCTGCATATAGGTTTCTCAAGAGGCAGGTCAGGTGGTCTGGTATTCCCATCTCTTTCAGAATTTTCCACAGTCTATTGTGATCCACACAGTCACTATCTCACAAATGTGGTGATGGGATAGTTACTATCTCACAAATGTGACAATGGAACTGCACCACTGGTTGTTATTTTAAGTCCCAAGAACATGCATGGTAAAGAAGATGATAAAAGGATGATGTTCCAAAACTCTACAACAAAGTAATGATAGTCTTCGAGTAGAAATGGTGACAAGTCATGAGAAGCTGGAAATTGGATATAGTAGTGTGTGAGTGAGCAAAGAGGGATGAAGATACGGTCAGTCACTCAGTTGTGTCCAACTCTTTGCAAAACTATGGACCACAGCCTGCCAGGCTCCTCTGTCCGTGGATTTCTCCAGGCAAGAATACTAGAGTGGGTAGCTATTCCTTTCTCCAAGGGATCTTCCCAACCCAGGGATCAAACCCATGTCTCTTGCATTGCAGGCAGATTCTTTATCACTAGAGCAACCTAAACAAAGAGAAGAAAGTATTAATTAGGGCTTGTAACAGGTAGGTGTATGTTTTATATTTAAGGCTATTTGTTAGGTACTGCACAAAGCACATGGTGCCAGAGAGAAAGAGTATTTTTTTTTAAATATTCACTAATTTATTTAGATAATTTTCTCTCACATAATTATCTACCTCATCATTTAAGAGTAAAGTGTTAATAATGAAGACTAATCAATTTCTATAAGTTACTCCCTGAATTTCCCTGCATTAAGTCATTTAATGTTATTAGGACAATCTTTGAAAAGAGAGCTGGATTCAAATTCACACTTTTCCTGTTATTATACCTTGTATAATACTTCTGAGCCTTAGTTTTCTGTCTGTAAAATGGGAAATATATACTTTGCTGAGCTATTATAAAGACGAATGAAATACTATATTAAAGCACTTAATACAGTGCCTAGTAATGGTAGAAACTCAACAAAATTATTATTATCCCTCCCATTAATAAAGTGACACATTAATAAAAAGTTTACCAATAAGAAGTGACACAAAAATCATCTCTTCTATCATCTAATATAAAATTCTAAGAATTAAAAATATTTTCACAAATTAAGCTTATCTCAGTGGCAACAGACATTTGTGCATCCATTAAACAAATTTTACTGAACACATGCTATGTTCCCAGCATGGGATGATAAACAAAATGACTTGGTCTGTGATCTACTGGTGATTTGAATCTCTTGAGATTAAAAGTATGCTAAAAGACAACTACAGTAAATGGTGATTAGTGCTACCCCTGGAGGTGTTGATGTGAATGAGCACCTAACCCAGACATGTAAGGAAAGCTGAGTTTAGATATCCTCATTTAGTTCAGTTCAGCCGTTCAGTCATGTCTGAGTCTTTGCGGCTCCATGGACTGCAGCAAGCCAGGCTTCCCTGTCCATCACCAACTCCCGGAGCTCGCTTAAACTCATGTCTATTGAGCCGGTGATGCCATCCAACCATCCTCTCTCATCCTCTCTCATCCTGCCTTCAATCTTTCCGAGCATCAGGGTCTTTTTCAAGGAGCCAGTTCTTCATATCAGGTGGCCAAAGTATTGGAGTTTCAGCTTTACCATCAGTCCTTCCAATGAATATCCAGGACTGATCTCCTTCAGAATGGACTGGTTGGATCTCCTTGCAGTCCAAGTGACTCTCAAGAGTCTTCTCCAACACCACAGTTCAAAAGTAAAAATTTTTTAGCACTCAGCTTTCTTCATAGTCCAACTCCCAACATCCATACATGACTACTGGAAAAACCATAGCTTTGACTAGATGGACCTTTGTAGGCAAAGTAATGTCTGCTTTTTAATATGCTGTCTATGTTGGTTAGATATCCTAGGTAAGGGTTAAATAAGGAAAGAGAAAGATTCAATTTTTCTAGGAACAATACTGTGACGGCTGAGAAACCAAGCAATGTTATACATTCAAGTGACAGAAAAAAAGACAATCATGTTTGGATTTGAAGAATGTGTAAAAGAAGTAATAAATGAAATTGGAGAGAGAATTTTCAGTTAATATTCCAGGGTTTTATAAATCTTTAGGAATGTGACTTTTTTCAGAGTAATATACAAAGAATAAATTAGAAATAGACGCATATTATCCAGCAACCCTACACCTGTTTATTTATGCAAAAGAATTAAAATCAGGGTCTCAGAGAGATACCAGAACTTCCATGTTCATTTCAGCACTATCCACAATAGTCAAAATGTATAAATAACTAATAGTTTCTCTGGTGGCTCAAAGGGTAAAGAATCAGCCTGAAATGCAGGAGACCCAGGTTTGACCCCTGGATTGGAAAGATCCACTGAAAAACAAAATGGCAACCCACGCCAGTATTCTTGTCTGGAGAATCCCCATGGACAGAGGAGACTGGCACAGTCCATGGGGTCACAAAAAGTTGAACATGACTGAGCAACTAACACTTTCATGGCCTTTGGGGCTGCTCTGGTGGCTCAGTTGGTAAAGAATTCACCTGCGATGCAGGAGACCTGGGTTCGATCCCTGGGTTGGGAAGAGCCCCTGGAGGAGGGCATGACAACTCACTCCAGTATTCTTTCCTGGAGAATCCCCATGGACAGAGGAGACTGGTAGGCTGCAGTCCATGGGGTTGCAAAGGATTAGACATGACTGAAAGACTAACAGAAATGACTAAAGGGCTTCCCAGGTGGCACTAGTGGTAAAGAACCCTCCTGCCAATGTAGGATATAAGAGACATCGGTTCAATCCCTGGGTCTGAAGATCCCCTGGAGGAGTGCACAGCAACCCACTCCAGTATTCTTGCTTGGAGAATCCCATGGACAGGGGAGACTGACAGGCTGTGGCCCACAGGGTCGAAAAAAGTTGGACACAACAGAAGCGACTTAATGCATGTGCATAAACAACTAAGACACCTATCAACAGATGAACAGATAAAGAAAATATCATATACATACAGTGGGATATTATTCTGTTTTAAATTAGAAAATTCTGCAATATGCAACAACATGGATGAACACTGAGGACATAATAAGTGAAATAAGTAAGTCACAGACAAACGCTGCATAATTCTATTAACAAGAGGTATCTAAAATAGTCAAATTCATAGACTCAAAGATCAGGATGGTGTTCACCAGGGATTCAGAGAAAGGGTAAATGAGGAGTCGATAATCAATGGGTATAGTTTCAGTTAAGCAAGATAAATAAGCTTGAAACCTCTGTTGTACAATATTGTACCTATAGAAAATATTGTATTTAAAATTTTGTTAACAAGGTAGATCTCTTGTTAATTGTTTATCAAAACAGTTTTTTTTTAAGGAATGGACACAGTTTAACATAAATTATATTTTCTATAAAACTTTTTCAAAAGCACATTTCACAAATCTAGAAATTCTAATATAGAGCCCAAGATTTGAAATCTCCCATGGAAAGAACGATAACATACTGGCCACCAGAACGTGACACTTCTAAGCCTTTCAGCTCTGCATAATATAATGTTTGCTGCTGCTAAGTCGCTTCAGTCATGTCTGGCTCTGTGCGACCCCATAGATGGCCTCCTACCAGGCTCCTCTGTCCCTGGGATTCTCCAGACAAGAACACTGGAGTGGGTTGCCATGTCCTTCTCCTTTGCATGAAAGTAAAAAGTGAAAGTGAAGTCGCTCAGTCGTGTCTGACTCTCAGCAACTCCATGGACTGCAGCCTACCAGGCTCCTCCATCCATGGGATTTTCCAGGCAAGAGTACTGGAGTGGGGTGCCATTGCCGTTTACCTTGAAAAAAATTTTAATACCAAGGTATGCCATTTGCTTTTCTCATGGGTTAATGGTAACTTTTGTCTACTCAGATGGAATGTATCAGAAATAAGATGTTTTCTTTTGTGAGTTAGACTATCAACTGAACAGGGTTAGAACTGTTCAATTGGAAGCCACTCAAATGGTGACACCAAACTTGGACACAAATGCTGACCTCTGTCTTGCTCCTAAAACACGACTTCTTTCTCCACAGCCAATAAGGCCATGTTTTTATTTCCTTCAATAACACATGATAGATTTCAGTGAGAAAAAAGTAATTCTGCAGCAAATTCTGCAGGCAAGGAATTGAAGAAAATGGGAGGTCCTGTCCATTAGCTCATTTTAAATCCAGGATAAAAGAAAACTGTGGCTTTAAGAAGAAATAGAGAAACAGGATCAAACTCATTTTGGATTTTAACTTTAAAAAGTCTTACTTTCTGCTGATTCAGTTGAATAAAGTGTTTTGCCCTTTGCCTTTCACTCTTTTCAGCTCTAAACTTTTTGCTGTCATTCTATTCTATATACTGACCACTTACATTTCTTATTTTGAAATGTTCACTGATTTTTACAGGGGGGAAAAAAAACCTATCAGACACATTATTAGCATCTTGAATAACTGAAGAAAGTAAAGGACTTGAAATTTTGTTTTCTGAGATTTTATCTATTTACCCATCTTAGAGAATTTGTGAACACAAAAGGTTACAAGGAATACAATTCAAATCTTACAAACTTTGCTACTTGGCTTGGTATTCACACTAATCAGCTTATCTGATTATCCTAACTCAAATTTTCTTTTATCTCTATTAGCCATTTCAATCTCTTAAAGATTTCCCATAAGTTGTTAATACTTCCCTTTAGGCTTTAGTTTCTGTTCCCACAATCATAGATTCAAATTAAGTGGTGAAAGCCTTTGCTAATTCAATAAAGGATATTTCAGTAGCAAATAATGAGAGATCCCTAAAGTACTATAAAATGTTACATTAAATGTAGCATCAATACCTGCACTGGCCAAACTCTCCACAGATGAATCTTCCCAACCAAAGATCTGTTCCCTAGTGTAAGGACGGTTCTTAGGAAAGTGGGAAATACGCTGAGTAACAGCATGGAGTCAGCACATGCAAGATACTTTCTCTCTCAGTAATTCCTGCTCTGTAGTGGGATTGACTTAACATTCATATTAGTTGTCCTCAAACTCCTCAAAGTTCATGATCCTTAGTAACTTTTCTTCTCTGGTCAACTAAAAACCCAATGTTTCCAATTTCCCTGTGAGCTTTTCTCTGTGGCTCTACTTAAAACCTCTTTAAAATACTTTTTTAAATTGCATTCAATAAATACAACAAATAATGATTGCATCATCCCTCAAAAAATTCACATGTTGACAGACTTTAACTTATAGGCCAACTAAGAAAATCAAGAAAAAAGGTTAAACAAGAAACCACAATTTGAACAGAGAAGCTTAACAATTTCAACTATATACTTACAAAACTATAATGCTTGGATCATTAGCTTGTAGTAGTTGATTGAATTCAGAATTTCTCATAAATTAACCATTTCCAGTACTGTTACAAGAGAAGGCAATGGCACCCCTCTCCAGTACTCTTGCCTGGAAAATCCCATGGATGGAGGATCCTGGAAGGCTGCAGTCCATGGGGTCACTGAGGGTCAGACATGACTGAGCGACTTCACTTTCACTTTTCACTTTCATTCATTGGAGAAGGAAATGGCAACCCACTCCAGTGTTCTTGCCTGGAGAATCCCAGGGACTGGGGAGCCTGGTGGGCTGCCGTTTCTGGAGTCGCACAGTCGGCCACGACTGAAGTGACTTAACAGCAGCAGGAGTAATGTTACAAAACCAAAATAACATCTTTAAAAGTTTTCAACTCCTCTTTAAGAACATTTTTACCTCTCCTTACCCTGTGCTGTTTCTTATGAAATAATTGAAAACAGGAGTGGCTTTCTCTGTTTAAATTGATCATTTGCTGTGATTTTATGTCAAGATAAGGCTGGGCTTTCTATTTTTGTTCCATTGATCTATATGTCTGTCTTTGTGCCAGTACCATACTGTCTTGATGACTGTGGCTTTGTAGTAGAGCCTGAAGTCAGGTAGGTTGATTCCTCCAGTTCCATTCTAGTTCTGTGAAAAATGTGGCTGGTAGCTTGATAGGGATTGCATTGAATTTCTGGAAATATAAGCAAAAATAAACAAATCGGATCTAATTAAAATTAAAAGCTTCTGCACAGGTGAAAAGACAGCCTTCTGAATGGGAGAAAATAATAGCAAATGAAGCAACTGACAAACAACTAATCTCAAAATATACAAGCAACTTCTGCAGCTCAACTCCAGAAAATAAATGACCCAATCAAAAATGGGCCAAAGAACTAAATAGACATTTCTCCAAAGAAGACATACGGATGGCTAACAAACACATGAAAAGATGCTCAACATCACTCATTATTAGAGAAATGCAAATCAAAACCACAATGAGGTACCACTTCACACCAGTCAGAATGGCTGCGATCCAAAAATCTGCAAGCAATAAATGCTGGAGAGGTGTGGAGAAAGGAACCCTCCTACACTGTTGGTGGGAATGCAAACTAGTACAGCCACTATGGAGAACAGTGTGGAGATTCCTTAAAAACTGCAAATAGAACTACCTTATGACCCAGCAATCCCACTGCTGGGCATACACATGTACCCCAATGTTCATTGCAACACTATTTATAATAGCCAGGACATGGAAACAACCTAGATGTCCATCAGCAGATGAATGGATAAGAAAGCGGTGGTACATATACACAATGGAGTATTACTCAGCCGTTAAAAGAATTCATTTGAATCAGTTCTGATGAGATGGATGAAACTGGAGCCAATTATACAGAGTGAAGTAAGCCAGAAAGAAAAACACCAATACAGTATACTAACACATATATATGGAATTTAGGAAGATGGCAATGATGACCCTGTATGCAAGACAGGAAAAAGACACAGATATGTATAACGGACTTTTGGACTCAGAGGGAGGATTTGGAGAATGGGAATTCTAACATGTATACTATCATGTAAGAATTGAATTGCCAGTCTGTCTGACGCAGGATACAGCATGCTTGGGGCTGGTGCATGGGGATGACCCAGAGGGATGTTTGGGAATGCATGTAAGAATTAAGGATTTTAAAATTTAAAAAATAAAAACTAAACCTGAAAAAAAAATTGATCATTTGTAGGCAATTTTCACTTAAATAACTAGCCATGATGATATTAAGTCTTCAAGACATGTACTGACTTAGGCATACTCAGAAACAATAAAGGAAGGAAGAAAAAAAATTAAAAGACCGGGTGTTCCTTTGCTCACACCTATGGCAGGGAGAAAGAGCTCTGAGAACAGATCATGAAACAGACACAGATGTGAGAACATGTGGTTGCTACCAGCAGCTGCCATTCAGTGATGTCCATGGAGATAAAGTTCATAATGTATTACACCTTGAAATTATATAAATCACAGAAATTTTAACAACTAGGCTGCAGTTTCTCGCTTTTTGTTAAGTGGAGTCTCCTGGTTAAGAAAAGTGAACAGTTCATAGCTGTGTGAGCATACGTTTGGTGTTTGGGTTCTTGTGTGTTCATTTCGTGTGACTACGCATATATTTCTTAGCTTCTGCTGTCATATTCACACTGTCAGAGATAAATTGAAATCGCCCCTGAAGAAACTCAAGCAAAACAGAAGCGAAAAAGAGATGGAAGAGAGGAAAAGGAAGAAAAAGAGCTAGAATGTTTTGGTATTTATTTTACTTAGAGTGCTGTAAATGAGTAATAATGAAATATGCTATGGACAGAGAAGCCTGACATGCTACAGTCCATGGGGTCGCAAGAGTCGGACACAACTTAGCAACTAAACCACCACCACATACACGTTACTTCAATATTTAAGAAGAAATTCAATGAAGGTGGTCAAAAGGTACAAACTTCCAGCTATAAGATAAATAAGTACTAGAGATGTAATGCACAACATGATCAGTATAATTAACATTGCTATATGTGAAGAGAGTAAATCCTAAGAGTTCTCATCACAAAGGAAGCATATTTTTTTATTTCATTTTGTATGTACGTGAGATGATGAATAATCAGTAAACTCATGGCAATTATTTCATAATGTATGGAATTATGCTGTGCACCTTAAACTTATACAGTGCTGTAGGTCAATTATATCTCAATAAAACTGTCAGAAATTAAAACAACAGCTATTTCCAAAATATTATTTCTATATATAAAGGGAAATATCTGTGAAGTCTCACACTTAAAGAATTACGTAACTCTTCATGGTCTGGAACATGAAATAACTCTATAACAAAAGGCTCCCCAATGTTAAAAGCAGATGAGATATCAGAATGAGGGTATTCTGGGAGCATGATTATAGTTTATAAACCATCAAGAACCTGATTATGTTTTCCTCCTACTTTAGGAAGCTATGTTGTCAGATGGATTCCTAAATGTAAAACACTCATATCCCTTTTGGTTCTGTAAGCTGACTCCAGTTTCTCCAAAATTTTTGGACAAAATATTTCTGATCTTTTCTCCCCTGGGTTGTTTACAACGAAGCCATCTGCTGTAACCTCTATATACCAGTGTTAGTACTGTTCTCATGTTATCTCAGCACCAGTGACAAGGTACCTAACTGCCTGACTTTGTATTGCACATTATTGTTCTGAATTAACCAGACAGGGTAGAGGAAAGTTTAGAAAGCAAACAATGAAATATTTAAAGATTAGTGAAAACAGGAGAATAGCTTAGAATAACGTTGCTTAGAATACTTCATTTCACCTTTCCAAGCCAAATTCACAAATCCTTATCCAAAACCTTTGGCTCCATCATGTTTCAGGATAAAGATTTTCTTTTTTTTCAATTTTGGAAAGTTAGATGGTGTCTTTACTACCTATTAGGGAAGGCTTGCAGCAGGTTCTAGGCAACATTCTACAATCAAGCACATTAATAAAACTGCAACAAAATCGTTGAATAATCACACTAAGTAGAATAAAGAATGTAAATAGCCACACAATTGCTCTTGGCCAGTTTTTGCTGCCAAATGAGTTGATTTTTTTGGCTTTGGATGGGTTGTATACCAGATTATGAATAATGAGTGGCAGACCCATAACTGGTTTTCTTCTAGGTATTTTGAAGGTAATTCTTGAATAATAGCTGCAAATATTAATGCAATGTACTAAAATCCCCAAAACTTGTTGGCTTGAGTCCTTAACATTTATTTATTGAAGTCTTCTATTTGAATAGAGTTTTATTTTTTACTCAGAATGTGTGAAAGTGTAAGTAGCTCAGTTATGTCCAACTCTTTGTGACCCCATGTATGATAGCTCACCAGGCTCCATGGGATGTCCTAGGCAAGAATACTGGAGTGGGTTGCTATTCCCTTCTTCAGGGGATCTTCCCAACCCAGGGATCGAAGCTGGGTCTTCTGCACTGCAAGCAGATTCTTTACCGCTGAGCCATGAGGGATCAGTTACTCATAAAAGGAAAACATTTTTTGATGTCTTCAAGTAGCTTAAGGATTACAGTACAGGTGCCAGAGTAGCTATTCTCTATTTCTCCTAAAGATAGGATCAATTAAAGTGACATAAGGCTTCAGAACATTGGACTGGAAGAACATTTACTAGCACACTATGACTTTCAGGAATTGTAAGATGTAAAAGGAAAGCATAGATGCTTAGAAAACAGTCCTTCCCATATACAGAAAGAGAAGAAAAATACAGACCATTGTCTTTGTGGAATGCTTATATTTAGTTTATACTTAAGGGAATGGGCTTGCTGTATTTTTGAGACAATGATAACGTTTTAAACCATGTATCCTAATGTGGAGAGACACATCATTGTCACATCATTAATATCTACATTTTTCCTGTTTCCTTACTTAAGTCATTCCCAGCATCCAGAATGTATCCATATCACCATCAGTACAAAATGGTAGCCATTTGGCTAATCTAACGTTTTCACTTACAAGTTTTTATATTTATTGTCTTTACATGTGGTTAAAGTGTCTTATTTAAGAAAAATATGTCATTGACAATAGCAGAGTAATGACACAGTCATTGCTTCAGTTTGGCTATATAAATTATTGTGATTTAACCTACAGTATTAATAAAAATAAATGATATTATTTTTGGTTCATTACTGCTGATCTAATAAAATGTAATGAATTAAGAAATTTCCTGAGTGAAACAAACTCATAAAAATAACACTTTACTAATAGTGCTGTAATGCTCAATGTGAATGAATAAAGAAAAATAAGCATTATAACAAAAATATATCTTTAAGAACATGTCTTCCCCATTTCTTTCATCCCCTGTCTTTTAGTGTGAATGTATGTTTTGATGGCATCCATGGAGATCATTATCAGGAAATATAATCTCAAAATGGTAGCTTGTTTATATGAAAATTTAAATATCAATTCCAGGAACTTAAAAGTTTCTGGGTAGCTTATATGAATTTAAGGAGAAAGACATATTGCATATTCTAGGGATGCTTATGGCACCCCACTCCAGTACTCTTGCCTGGAAAATCCCATGGATGGAGGAGCCTGGTAGGCTGCAGTCCATGGGGTCGCGAAGAGTCGGACATGACTGAGCGACTTCACTTACGCTTTTCACTTCCATGCGTTGGAGAAGGAAATGGCAACCCACTCTAGTGTTCTTGCCTGGAGAATCCCAGGGACTGGGGCGCCTGGTAGGCTGCCGTCTATAGGGTCGCACAGAGTTGGACACTACTGAAGCAACTTAGCTGGGATGCTTATGTGCCAAGAACTAACTCTTATTGATGAAGCAACATTCAGAAAAGGAAAATCTGCCCCGTCTCACTTTTGTTGTATTCTAGAAGGGTCACAAGCATGGGCGGCTGTGATGGGGCACAATTGCAGCTGAGAGGAGCTACCCCACGTCTGGGGTCAGGGGCGGAGGCTGAGAGGAGCTACCCCACGTCCGAGGTTAGGGGCAGCAGGCGAGAGTGCCAGGCTGTGAGAGCGCAGGAGCAGCCGAGAGGCCAGGGGCAACGGCCCAGAGGAGCAACCCCACGTCCAAGGTCAGGAGGGGTGGCGGTGAGGAGATACCCCTCGTCCAAGGTAAAAAGCAGTGGCTGCACTTTGCTGGACCAGCCGTGAAGAGATACCCCATGTCCAAGGTAAGAGAAACCCAAGTAAGAGGGTAGATGTTGCAAGAGGGCATCAGAGGGCAGACACACTGAAACCATACTCACAGAAAACTAGTCAATCTAATCACACTAGGACCACAGCCTTGTCTAACTTAATGAAGCTAAGCCAAGCCCTGTGGGGCCACCCAAGATGGGCAGGTCATGGTGGAGAGGTCTGACAAAATGTGGTCCACTGGAGACGGGAATGGCAAACCACTTCAGTATTCTTGCCTTGAGAACCCCATGAACAGTATGAAAAGGCAAAATGATAGGATACTGAAAGAGGAACTCCCCAGGTCAATAGGTGCCCAATATGCTACTGGAGATCAGTGGAGAAATAACTCCAGAAAGAATGAAGGGATGGAGCCAAAACAAAAACAATACCCAGTTGTGGATGTGACTGGTGACAGGAGCAAGTGTCCCATGCTGTAAAGAGCAATACTGCATAGGAACCTGGAATGTTAGGTCCATGAATCAAGGCGAATTGGAAGTGGTCAAACAGGAGATGACAAATGAACGTCAACATTCTAGGAATCAGAGAACTAAAATGGACTGGAAGGGGTGAATCTAACTCAGATGACCATTATATCTACTACTGCAGGCAGGAATCCCTCAGAAGAAATGGAGTAGCCTTCATGGTCAACAAAAGAGTCTGAAATGCAGTACTTGGATGCAATCTCAAAAATGACAGAATGATCTCAGTCCTTTTCCAAGGCAAACCATTCAATATTACAGTAATCCAAGTCTATGCCCCAACCAGTAACGCTAAAGAAGCTGAAGCTGAACGGTTCTATGAAGCCCTACAAGACCTTTTAGACCTAACTCCCAAAGAAGATGTCCTTTTCATTATACGGGACTGGAATGCAAAAGTAGGAAGTCAAGAAACACCTGGAGTAATGCGCAAATTTGGCCTTGGAATGCAGAATGAAGCAGGGCAAAGATAATAGAATTTTGCCAAGAGAATGCACTGGTCATAGCAAACACCCTCTTCCAATAACACAAGAGAAGACTCTACACATGGACATCACCAGATGGTCAACACTGAAATCAGACTGATTATATTCTTTGCAGCCAAAGATGGAGAAGCTCTAGACAGTCAACAAGAAAAAGACCGGGAGCTGACTGTGGCTTAGATTATGACCTCCTTATTGCCAAATTCAGACTTAACTGAAGAAAGTAGGGAAAACCACTAGACCATTCAGGTATGACCTAAATAAAATCCCTTATGACTATACAGTGGAAGTGAGAAATAGATTTAAGGGACTAGAACTGGTAGATAGAGTGCCTGATCAACTATGGACTGAGGTTCGTGACATTGTACAGGAGACAGGGATCAAGACGATCCCCATGGAAAAGAAATGCAAAAAGGCAAAATGGCTGCCTGGGGTGGCCTTACAAATAGCTGTGAGGAGAAGTGAAAAGCAAAGGAGAAAAGGAAAGATACAAGCATCTGAATGCAGAGTTCCAAAGAATAGCAAGGAGAGATAAGAAAGCTTTCCTCAGCAATCAATGCAAAGAAATAGAGCAAAACAACAGAATGGGAAAGACCAGAGATCTCTTCAAGAAAATTAGAGACACCAAGGGAACATTTCCTGCAAAGATGGGCTCGATAAAGGACAGAAATGGTATGGACCTAACAGAAGCAGAAGATATTAAGAAGAGGTGGCAAGAATACACAGAATTGTCCAAAAAAGATCTTCATGACCCAGATAATCACGATGGTGTGATCACTCACTTAGAGCCAGACATCCTGGTATGTGAAGTCAAGTGGGCCTTAGAAAGCACTGCTATGAACAAAGATAGTGGAGGTGATGGAATTCCAGTAGAGCTATTTCAGATCCTGAAGGATGATGCTGTGAAAGTGCTGAACTCAATATGCCAGCACATTTGGAAAACTCAGCAGTGGCCACAGGACTGGAAAAGGTCAGTTTTCATTCCAATCCCAAAGAAAGGCAATGCCAAAGAATGCTCAAACTACCACACAATTGCACTCATCTCACACGCCAATAAAGTAATGCTCAAAATTCTGCAAGCCAGGTTTCAGCAATACGTGAACTGTGAACTTCTTGATGTTCAAGCTGGTTTTAGGAAAGGTAGAGGAACCAGAGATCAAATTGCCAACATCTGCTGGATCATGGAAAAGCAAGAGAGTTCCAGAAAAACATCTATTTCTGCTTTATTTACTATGCCAAAGCCTTTGACTGTGTGGATCACAATAAACTATGGAAAATTCTGAAAGAGATGGGAATACAAGACCACCTGACCTGCCTCTTGAGAAATCTGTATGCAGGTCGGGAAGCAACAGTTAGAACTGGACAGGAAACAACAGACTCGTTCCAAATAGGAAAAGGAGTACATCAAGGCTGAATATTGTCACCCTGCTTATTTAACTTCTATGCAGAGTACATCATGAGAAACGCTGTGCTGGAAGAAGAACAAGCTGGAATCAAGATTGCTGGGAGAAATATCAATAACCTCAGATATGCAGATGACACCACCCTTATGGCAGAAAGTGAAGAGGAACTAAAAAGCCTCTTGATGAAAGTGAAAGAGGAGAGTGAAAAAGTTGGCTTAAAGCTCAACATTCAAAAAACGAAGATCATGGCATCTGGTCCCATCACTTCATGGGAAATAGATGGGAAAACAGTGGAAATAGTGTCAGACTTTATTTTTGGGGGGGCTCCAAAATCACTGCAGATGGTCACTGCAGCCATGAAATTAAAAGACGCTTACTCCTTAGAAGAAAAGTTATGAACAACCTAGATAGCATATTGAAAAGCAGAGACATTGCTGACTAAGGTCCTTCTAGTTGAGGCTGTGGTTTTTCCTGTGGTCATGTATGGATGTGAGAGTTGGACTGTGAAGAAGGCTGAGCGCTGAAGAATTGATGCTTTTGAACTGTGGTGTTGGAGAAGACTCTTGTGAGCCCCTTGGACTGCAAGGAGATGCAACCAGTCCATTCTAAAGGAGGTCAGCCCTGGGATTTCTTTGGAAAGCATGATGCTAAAGCTGAAATTCTAGTACTTTGGCCACCTCATGAGAAGAGTTGACTCATTGGAAAGGACTCTGATGGTGGGAGGGATTGGGGGCAGGAGGAGAAGGGGATATCAGATGATGGGTTGGCTGGATGGCATCACCGACTCGATGGAAGTGAGTTTGAGTGAACTCCGGAAGTTGGTGATGGACAGGGAGGCCTGGCGTGCTGTGCTTCTTGGGGTTGCAAAGAGTTGGACACTACTGAGTTACTGAACTGAACTGAACTGAACTGAGAAGAGTCACTCCAACTTTCTCTTAGTGGTTGGCTGATTTTGAGACTAAAGTCTCCCGCTCTCTCCCCACCTCCCTCCTCCCTAACCTCAGCCCCTGTCCAATTCACACATGTTCCCACAAACAATCATTGCAGGAACACTTGGTCTGTTCCTTCTCATGCCAAAGATGAAGACATTATTTAAATTTTATATTTCTATATGTCTTTTACTTCAAAATATAATTACATGAATTTTTTCCATACCATTTAAGATCCTAACTGAATTTCTACATTCCTTGATAATACATTTCTCCTTTTTTTTTTTCCTGTTTAAAAAGTGATGAATGTTAATTGTGAAAAGAGAAAACAGACACGACTCAAAATTCCCCTGCTTCGTAATAATCACTTTTAATATTTGGTAAATTTTTACTCTTTAAGCCGCACATTCTGATGTGCAAATAACCCTACTCTTTCTGTTTTATCTGTAACTATTCTTCATTCATGGTTTTGAGTCCCCATTTCACCAGACTGGCAGACAGACAAATTTGACTTCAAACCTCCAGCATTAGGGTTCTGTCATGGTACCTGGGTCACACACAGCGTCAAGACAGCAAGGATACCATTGGCTATTGATTATACAGGATACTACTTAAGAGTGATCATGGCTGACTGTTAGTGTCATCACTGAAAAAGTCAGGAAGAGTGAGAATCATATAAAAGGACACACTCACACCTAAAACCATTTATTTGAATGAAAGACAGAGACATAAACATCTGGTAATATCCTGATATGGGACCAAGACTTTACTGATGACTATCTTATCCTTGAATGCGTTTTCATATACTCTGTTCTGTATGGTCTACAGTTTCAAGTATTGGTTTCTTAAAAGTAATATGAAAACTTAGAGATTTCTGTAATCTGAGTGAGGATTATTTTTAAAATTTACATTATCCCACATTTTAAATATATTGTGTCACAAGTGTGTAATTAAATTCAATCTGTTTTTAGAGACCATTATTTAATCTTTCCTAGTCATCAGTTTTATTTTTTTCAGAATAATACTTCCTTTTCACACTTCAATTCCATAAGATTATATAAAATTTAATTAAATTAATTACAAGTGTAAATTCAAGTGGCATAAAGAGATCTTTGAACACTTACATAACTCATAATTGGTAAGCAGACAGTTTAATGGGTGAGAGCAGAAGTAGGAAGCCTGAAAATCTCAAGCATTCTCGGTGTGGTGCAATTCTGTGACTAATTTTACAGAGGGAATAATAGTATTGAGTTAATCCAGTGAGTTGGTTAAACAAAAGCTAATAAAATTCTGTCTACTTTCCATTAATTGAGCCATGGTTTTAATAGAATTATTTTAATTTTTTTCCATCTAATAACACATTATATACATAGGCCACAGGTTGAAAAAGTCCTCAGAAATATAATTTCTAATACTTTCATGAGATTTCTTTAAACTGCTGCCTCTAACACAATTTAATCATTCCACAACTGGTTGAAATTAGAATATTTCAAATAATGATTTTACATTTATTGTTAGAAAGATTTTAGAAGTGTAATTATTGAAGCAGGTGAAATACATATTTTAAAATACTCTTAATATATATTTCCAAATTACTCTTGAGAAAACACTTTCTCAGTCAGTTCAGTTCAGTCGCTCAGTTGCGTCCTACTCTTTGCGACCCCATGAATCGCAGCACGCCAGGCCTCCCTGTCCATCACCAACTCCCGGAGTTCACTCAGACTCATGTCCATTGAGTCGGTGATGCCATCCAGCCATCTCATCCTCTGTCATCCCCTTCTCCTCCTGCCCTCAATCCCTCCCACCATCAGAGTCTTTTCCAATGAGTCAACTCTTTGCATGAGGTGGCCAAAGTATTGGAGTTTCAGCCTCAGCATCATTCCTTCCAAAGAACACCCAGGACTGATCTCCTTTAGGATGGACTGGTTGGATCTCCTTGCAGTCCAAGGGACTCTCAAGAGTCTTCTCTAACACCACAGTTCAAAAGCATCAATTCTTCTGTGCTCAGCTTTCTTCACAGTCCAACTCTCACATCCATACATGACCACTGGAAAAACCATAGCCTTGACTAGACAGACCTTTGTTGGCAAAGAAATGTCTCTGCTTTTGAATATACTATCTAGGTTGGTCATAACTTTCCTTCCAAGGACTAAGTGTCTTTTAATTTCATGGCTGCAGTCACCATCTGCAGTGATTTTGGAGCCCCCAAAAATAAAGTCTGACACTGTTTCCACTGTTTCCCCGTCTATTTGCCATGAAGTGATGGGACCAGATGCCATGATCTTCATTTTCTGAATGTTGAGCTTAAAGCCAACTTTTTCACTCTCCTCTTTCATCAAGAGGCTTTTGAGTTCCTCTTCACTTTCCGCCATAAGGGTGGTGTCATCTGCATATCTGAGGTCATTGATATTTCTTTTACACACCTACTATTAGAGGCAAAGAGCCTTTTTCTGGAACATTTTCCCAGACATTATTTTGTCTATTTTTAATAATTTGATAAGCAAAGTCTTCTATTTCCCTTTAACTCTAATTTTAATTATTTGCATTTGAACACTGATGCATTCTGTTCAATACTTATTGTTTCACATTTTTCTACTGAAGTTTATTAATTTTCATATTGATTTGTATATGCGCTATTCATATATAGAAGACTGAACTCTATTACATTTTAAGAAATATTTTTTTAGAAATTTTTATGTTTTTAAAATTTCATTTGTTATTAATGTTCAGAAATATTATATATATATTAATTCATCAATCTTCTTTGTGGTATATTTTTTAAAAATCTAAATGGATGTTCAGCCTTTTGAAATCAAATAGATACCCATGTTTTCTTCTACCTTAATTATTAAATGATTATAATATTAAGCTAACTTACTAAAATAGCAAGTTAAATATATTACATATTGTTTGTTAATTACACACATATATAAAAATCAGGCTAATATATGCCTTCTATTGTTGTTATTCAGTCACTAAGTCATGTCCAACTCTTTGCAACCCCATGGACTGCAGCATACAAGGCTTCCCTTTCCTCCACTATCTCCCAGAGTTTGTTCAAGTTCATGTCTAATGAGTTGGTGATGCGATCTAACCATCTCACCCCCTGGCATCCTCTTCTCCTTTTGCCTTCAATCTTTCAATGCCTTCTATACTGAGTACTTAATAATCTGCCTATTTTTTTCTTTTTACAATCAATGACAAATTAATCTCTTTTCATGCCAATGTATCTTATTTCTGTTAATGCCTTATATACAGATAAACATTTCTGGGGCAAAGCTGGATAATTAAGACAAAACAATCTCTATTATAATTTTAATTTTTTTAGGTCTTTAACTTTTCAACCCTGTTTTATGGATTTCTGAGTACAAGTTTTGTCCTACTTCTGTTAAACATATCTAATTATTTTACTTTTTGACACTATTGTAAATATTATTTTAATTTTCAGAAAGTAATTGCCTGTATATAGAAAGACAATTGATTTTTTTGTACTTTATTCTTGTATCCTAAGCCCTGCTCAACTCATTTATTAACTCTGATAGCTTTACAGTGGTTTTATTAGAATTTCATGTATATTAGTTCATTTTGTTTTCAAATATATCTAGTTGTACTTCTTCCTTTATAGTCTGGATGATTTTTTTTTCCTTAAATATCCATTCTAGAACCTCCAGTACAATATCATATAAAAGCAGTAAACGTACACACTCTTATGTTTTTCCTGATCTTTGGAAGAAACATTTCACTTACAATATGATGAGACCTGTAGGATCTTCACAGATGTTGGTTATCAGGTTGAGTACGTTCCTTCTACTTTGACTGCCTTTTATCACCTTGTTGGATATTGTCAAATGCTTTTTCCTCATCTGTTGTGATGATAATATGAATTTTGTACATTATTCTATTAATAGGGTGCATTACATCAATTTATTTTCAGATGTTAAATCTGAAATCCTAGCATAAAACCCATTTGATATTGTTATGCTAACTAATCTTATACATTGCTGAATTCAATTTGCTAATATATTAAAAATAATTTTTTGCATGTAAAAAATTTTGGTCTGTGGTTTTCTTTTCTTTTCTTTCTTTCTTCTTCTTTTTTTTTTTTTTTTGTAGTTTTGGCTTTGAGATAATACTAGCCTCATAAAATAAGTTGAGAAGTGTTTCTTCTAGACGTTTTTAAGTCTCTATCTGATAGTATAGCCCATCTAGCTCATTTACAGCTGTTTTCATGGTATAACTTTTTCTATCCTTTTACTTTCAAACTACTTGTATATTTGACTCTAAAATGTGTCTCTTATGGACAGGATATAGTTGGGCCCATTTTTTAAAAAAAAATCTAATCTCTCAAAATCTGTCTTTTGAATGGATGACTTAAATCATCAAATTTAATATTATTATTTATGTGATTGGATTTAAAGCTGCATTCTTGCCTTTGGTTTTTTATGTGTCCCAAGAGATTTTCTCTCTCCTCTTTCCTAAGTGTAAAGATTTGTAGTGTGATATTTTAGGTTTTGTAATGATTTTTTTAAGTTATATTTTTGAGTCATTTTCTTAGTGAATTCTCTTCAGTTTACAATGTGCATACTAAATTATCCCCTCTAGTTTATATTGACATGTACAATAAAATATAGAAATTTTATTACTATATAGCTCCACTCCCTCCCAATTTTTGGTGCTATTACTGCTATTCTTATTATGTCTATATGTAACAAACTCAGCAGTACATACTCTTTTAAGGAAGCTGAGAGGAAATGAGAGCAAATGTATATTTATAGTTTGCTGTACTAAGCTTTTTATTTACCGTCTCTGGTTCTCCTCGATCCTCTCTGTGAACTTAAGTTACTATGTGTAGCTGTTTCTTTACTGGAATACAGTTTTGTTCCCACCTACTTGTTTGTGCTGTTATTGTCAAATATATTGCATTTCTGTAATGCTAAACAATACAATTACATTCATAATGTTTTATGCAGTTGCTTTCTAAATCAGTCAAGTGGAGAAAAGATTAAAACGTTATGCAATTACACCATCATTGTGTATTACCTACATAATTACCTTTATGTTGCTCTCTATCTTTTTTCCTTTCATGTGGCTTCAAATTACTGTCAGATGTCACTTGCTTCATGCTTGAGTAACTTTCTTTAGTACTTCTTATAAATTAGTTCTGCTAATAACAACTTCCCTTTTTGTGTTTATCTGGGAATTGTTATTTCTCCTTCATTTTTGAAAATTAGCTTTGCTGGCTATAAAACTCTTGGTTTTTAACTTTCAGCACTTAGAATATGTCATCCTTTCCTATGGTTGCCACTGTTTCTGTTAAGAATTTCACTTTTAAAATTACTGGTGTTCCCTTGTACATGATGAGTCATTTTCTCTTGTTGCTTTCAAGATTTTTTTTTTGAGTGTGGCTTCAGCATTTTGGCTGGAGAAGGCAAAGGCACCCCCACTCCAGTATTCTTGCCTGGAGAATCCCATGGACGGAGGAGCCTGGTGGGCTACAGTCCATTGGGTCACAAAGAGTCGGACACGACTGAGCAACTTCACCTCACTTTAGCATTTTGGCTATGGTGTGTCCATGTGCAGAAGTTTTTATGTTAATCATACTTGGAATTTTTTGAGTGTTTTGGCACATAGATTGTTTTCCATCAAATCTGAGAAGATTTTAGCCATTATGCCTTCAATTATTTTTCTGAGCCTTTGTCTTTCTCCTCTCTTTCTGATACTCACATTATGTCCATGTTGATACATTTAATGAAGTCTGACATTCCTCTGAAGCTCTGTCTTATTTTACTTATTCTTTATTCCTCTGTATTCTTCTGATGCATGACTTCTATTGCTGTATCCTCAAGTTTGATGTTTTTTTTTTTTTTTTTTTTTAGACAGTTCAAATCTGTTTCTGGGAACTTACATTGTGTTTTTCTTTTTTGCTATTGTATTTTTTCCACTTCTGATTTTACCTTTATATATATGCCAAGTCAATTCAGTTATGTCTGACTCTTTGTGACCCTATGGACCGTACTCCATCGGTCTCATCTGTCCATGGGATTCTCCAGTCAAGAACACTGGAATGGGTTGCCATGCCCTCCTCCAGGGGATCTTCCCGACCCAGGGATTGAACTTTTGGTCTTTTGAATAATTTCTATATCTTTCCCAATATTTTTCATTTAAGGAAACATTGTCACTGTACTTTTCTTTAGTTCTGTAAACATGATTTCCTTTAGCTTTTGAATACATCTATAACTGTACTTTGGTGTATATTTCTGTTAAGTCCAATATCTGCACTTCTCAAGAACAATACACATTGCCTGCTTTCTTTTCCTATGTATGGGTCAAGAAGTCCTGTTTCTTTTCATATCTCATATTTGTTTTCTGAATACTGGACACTTTTGATAATATATTCTAGTGACCAGGTACTATTGCCCTCAGGAATTGTTTTCTTGTTTGTTTGCTTCTTTGTTTGTGACTTGGCTGAACTGATGTTACAAAGTTTATTTCCCCTGCAGTGCCCTTCTCACAATGCTCCTAATCAGACCCCTTTACTTTTTTTTTTTTTTCTTTAGGCTTGTTTCATAGGGATTGCCCATGCGCCAACACAAGCTACTTATTGGCCAAAGTTCAGTCAGTTCAGTTCAGTCGCTTAGCAGTGTCTGACTCTTTGCGACCCCATGAATCGCAGCACACCAGGCTTCCCTGTTCATCACCAACTCCCGGAGTTCACTCAGGTTCATGTCCATCAAGTCAGTGATGCCATCCAGCCATCTCATCCTCTGTCGTCCCCTTCTCCTCCAGCCCCCAATCCCTCCCAGCATCAGAGTCTTTTCCAATGAGTCAACTCTTCTCATGAGGTAGCCAAAGTACTGGAGTTTCAGCTTTAGCATCATTCCCTCCAAAGAAATCCCAGGGCTGATCTTTAGAATGGACTGGTTGGATCTCCTTGCAGTCCAAGGGACTCTCAAGAGTCTTCTCCAACACCACAGTTCAAAAGCATCAATTCTACGGCGCTCAGCCTTCTTCACAGACCAACTCTCACATCCATACATGATTACTGGAAAACCATAGCCTTGGCTAGATGGACCTTAGTCGGCAAGTAATGTCTCTGATTTTGAATATGCTACCTAGGTTGGTCATAACTTTTCTTCCAAGGAGTAAGCGTCTTTTAATTTCATGGCTGCAGTCACCATCTGCAGTGATTTTGGAGCCCCCAAAAATAAAGTCTGACACTGTTTCCACTGTTTCCCCATCTATTTCCCATGAAGTGATGGGACCAGATGCCATGATCTTCATTTTCTGATTGTTGAGCTTTAAGCCAACTTTTTCACTCTCCTCTTTCACTTTCATCAAGAGGCTTTTTAGTTCCTCTTCACTTTCTGCCATAAGGGTGGTGTCATCTGCATATCTGAGGTTATTGGTATTTCTCCCGGCAATCTTGTTTCCAGCTTGTGTTTCTTCCAGTCCAGCATTTCTCATGATGTACTCTGCATAGAAGTTAAAAAAGCAGGGTGACAATACACAGCCTTGACATACTCCTTTTCTGTTTGGAACCAGTCTGTTGTTCCATGTCCAGTTCTAACTGTTGTTTCCTGACCTGCCTACAGATTTCTCAAGAGGCAAGTCAGGTGGTCTGTATTCCCATCTCTTTCAGAATTTTCCACAGTTTCTTGTGATCCACACAGGCAAAGGCTTTGGCATAGTCAAGAAAGCAGAAATAGATGTTTTTCTGGAACTCTCTTGCTTTTTCTGTGATCCAGTGGATATTGGCAATTTGATCTCTGGTTCCTCTGCCTTTTCTAAAACCAGCTTGAACATCAGGAAGTTCACAGTTCACGTATTGCTGAAGCCTGGCTTGCAGAATTTTGAGCATTAATTTACTAGCGTGTGAGATGAGTGCAATTGTGTGGTAGTTTGAGCATTCTTTGGCATTGCCTTTCTTTGGGATTGGAATGAAAACAGACCTTTTCCAGTCCTGTGGCCACTGCTGAGTTTTCCAAATTTGCTGGCATATTGAGTGCAGCACTTTCACAGCATCATCTTTCAGGATCTGAAATAGCTCTACTGGAATTCCATCACCTCCACTAGCTTTGTTCGTAGTGATGCTTTCTAAGGCCCACTTGAATTCACATTCCAGGATGTCTGGCTCTAGATGAGTGATCACACCATCATGATTATCTGGTTCGTGAAGATCTTTTTTGGGCAGTTCTTCTGTGTATTCTTGCCACCCCTTCTTAATATCTTCTGCTTCTGTTAGGTCCATACCATTTCTGTCCTTTATCGAGCCCATCTTTGCATGAAATGTTCTCTTGGTATCTCTAATTTTCTTGAAGAGATCTCTGGTCTTTCCCATTCTGTTCTTTTCCTCTATTTCTTTGCACTGATTGCTAAAGAAGTCTTTCTTATCTCTCCTTGCTATTCTTTTGGAACTCTGCATTCAGATGCTTATATCTTTCCTTTTCTCCTTTGCTTTTCACTTCTCTTCTTTTTACAGCTATTTGTAAGGCCTCCCCAGGCAGCTATTTTGCTTTTCTGCATTTTTTTTCCATGCGGATGGTCTTGATCCCTGTCTCCTGTACAATGCCATGGACCTCATTCCATAGTTTATCAGGCACTCCATCTATAAGATCTAGGGCCTTAAATCTATTTCTCACTTCCACTGTATAATCATAAGGGATTTGATTTAGGTCATACCTGAATGGTCTAGTGGTTTTCCCTACTTTCTTCAATTTAAGTCTAAATTTGGCAATAAGGAGTTCATGATCTGAGCCACAGTCAGCTCCTGGTCTTGTTTTTGTTGACTGTATAGAGCTTCTCCATCTTTGGCTGCAAAGAATATAATCAGTCTGATTTCGGTGTTGACCATCTGGTGATGTCCATGTCTAGAGTCTTCTCTTGCGTTGTTGGAAAAGGGTGTTTGCTATGATCAGTGCGTTCTCTTGGCAAAACTCTATTGGCCTTTGCCCTGCTTCATTCCGCATTCCAAGGCCAAATTTGCCTGTTACTCCAGGTGTTTCTTGGCTTCCTACTTTTGCATGTCAGTCCCCTATAAAGAAAAGGACATCTTTTTTTGGTGCTAGTTCTAAAAGGTCTTGTAGGTCTTCATAAAATCGCTCAACTTCAGCTTCTTCAGCATTACTGGTTGGGACATAGACTTGGATTACCGTAATATTGAATGGTTTGCCTTGAAGATGAACTGAGATTATTGTGTCGTTTTTGAGATTGCATCCAAGTACTGCATTTCGGACTCTTTTGTTGACCATGAAGGCTACTCCATTTCCTCTGAGGGATTCCTGCCCGCAGTAGTAGATATAATGGTCATCTGAGTTAAATTCACCCATTCCAGTCCATTTTAGTTTGCTGATTCCTAGAATGTCGACGTTCACTCTTGCCATTTTGTTTGACCACTTCCAATTTGCCTTGATTCATAGACCTAAGATTCCAGGTTCCTATGCAGTATTGCTCTTTACAGCATCGGACCTTGCTTCTGTCACCAGTCACATCCACAACTGGGTATTGTTTTTGCTTTGGCTCCATCCCGTCATTCTTTCTGGAGTTATTTCTCCACTGATCTCCAGTAGCATATTGGGCACCTACTGACCTGGGGAGTTCCTCTTTCAGTATCCTATCATTTTGCCTTTTCATACTGTTCATGGGGTTCTCAAGGCAAGAATACTGAAGTGGTTTGCCATTCCCTTCTCCAGTGGACCACATTCTGTCAGACCTCCCCACCATGATCAGGGGGCATGGCTTAGTTTCATTGAGTTAGACAAGGCTGTGGTCCTAGTGTGATTAGATTGATTAGTTTTCTGTGAGTATGGTTTCAGTGTATCTGCCCTCTGATGCCCTCTTGAAACACCTACTATCTTACTTGGGTTTCTCTTATCTTGGGCGTTGGGTATCTCTTCCCAGCGCAGGCAGTCACCACAGGCACACTAAGTGCAGGCGGCCACAACCGGTGTGCGGCCGAGAGGAGCTACCTCACGTCCGAGGTCAGGGGCAGAAGCCAGGAGGACCTCATGCTGAAGGGCAGCGGCCAAGAAGAGTTACTCCATGTCCGAGGTCAGGCGCAGCGGCCGAGAGTGCCTGGCTGCGATGGCGCAGGAATGGCCGACTGGAGCTACCCCACATCTGAGGCCTTGGTGGCGGCCAGAAGGAGCAACCCCACTCCAAGGAGCGGTGGCTGCACTGCGCAGGAGGGCCTAGAGGAACCATCCCCGTTTGAAGGTCAGGAAGGGCGGCGGTGAGGAGATGTTGACCAAAGGTTATGCTTAAATCCCCTCAGGCAGTTACCTTTCACCATTGGACCTGAAAATTGACGTCATAGTTCAGAGAATCTATTTTCCTATTCCACACACCCTGCCCCCACCCTCTTGCCTCCCAGACACATGGTGCTTTTTCATCCAGAAAAAAGGTGTGTGGAGGCTCCCTCTCTGAGGTTTCCTGGAAGGGCACAGTCTTGTACATATAGAGTTTTCCAGACTGCTAGGGATGAGTGTAATTTTATTTTTCAATCTGGTTTTCTGAGAGTGCCTTCTAGGCCAGAATACTTTATTATTAAATAGCGTTTTGTCAGAGGTTGTATTTAATGCCAATGTGGCTTCCCCCTGTATTGATAGTTCCATGTGTCCCTTGCAGCATGCCATCTCATCTGCCTGATCTCACTATGAATACTCCTGAATGATTGCCTGAGTGTATGCATGCACAGTCTCCTCAGTCACGTCCTACATTTGCAACTCCATGGACTTCACTATCCATGGGATTATCCCAGCAAGAAATACTGGAGTGGGTTGCCAGGTCCTCAATGAGTGCCATCAGCCAAATAAGCATACCCTTTTTCCTACCAGAGTTGTCTATGATCAGAGAAGGGCTCTTGTTTGCTATCTCTAGAACACTTCTGGCTGCGCTGATGTGTTGCTTGTATCAGAGGTAGTGACTACTCTCAGTTTTCCACCAAGATACAACTTTTTTTCTTTTTTTTTTATTTTGAGGATACTCTTAAGCATGAAGTTCTCTACTCTCTATTTCAATTAAAGTTAGTACCTTCAAGTAAAGCTGTGAAGATCTTTGTTCTTATGATCTCTCTCTCATATCCTGCAGCACTATACCAGATCTTGGGTCTGTGACCTCTTTTCCCTAAGATGACGTGTGTGACACTGGTGTGAGTGGCAATCTTTAGTCTTCTCTTGCTGCTTCTTCTGACATGGAACTTCCATCCTATGGGTGAGCTGGGCAAAAGCTATCAGGGTCCTAGTATTTCAGCTGGGTAGAGAGAGAGCTTTATTTTCAGCTGTAGCTGCCCAGGACAGAACTTCTGCAACATAGGGCTGTAAGGGTGTGGGATGCGATGAGAAATGCCAGCAACTTGCCCCTACTGGGGTGAAAGAAGAGAGTCACACTGGGAGTGGTTGGGGAAGGTAGTCCCATCTTCTAGACTGCACATGGCCAGGGCAGAATTTCTATAACACGGGGCTGATGTGTGTAATTAGCAAGTCATGATTCACGTGCCACAGACATTCACTGTTCCTACTGACATTTAGTAGATTTTCTTCTATGCATATTTCTTCATTTGTTGTATGACCTTAAGGAAATTTCCAGAAACTTTGGAAAATAGCTTTCTAATTTCACCAATTCATTTATTGTTTTCCTGGGGAGGGCATCTGCCATATTCTTTATTCCCTCAGTTTGGAGGTCAGATGCCATTTGATTTTCTTATTGTGTTCTGGTGAGACGTCTGATTTTTTTGTTAAGATTTCCAGACATTGGAAATTTGTTTTGTTTTACTTCACTGAGAATATTTATAAATATTTTAAAATTCTTTCCTGTTAGTTGCAACATTTGGTCCATCTTGGACTCAGACAATTGCTTTTCTCATTTTGAATATGTTCCATTTTCTTGGTTCTTCATGTATCAATTTTGGATTGTATCTTGAACATTATCAGTGCTGTCTAGGTTCTGAATTCTGTTGGTTTAATCCAATGAATATTATTTCCATGCTTTTAGCAGATAATTTTCAAGGCTGAATTTGAACTGCAACTATATTTGTAATGTTGCAGATTCAGTCTCAGTTCAGATCTTCTGAATGTCCCTGGATTGTTTAGGGTCTGTTTCTCACATGCAAAGGTATTCCTTTACTGTACTCAGTCTGGACTAGAAGTTACAGAGGTGAGAATTTACTTATATGGCTTCCTACTCTCTCTTTTCCAAGCAATTATGAACCCTCTACCCAAAGCTGTCTGCTTCTGTTTCCTCTCAAACACGTTCTAGCTCCTTTTTCATTATGTTCAAATTTTATATAGTAGATATTTTATGCAGACAGTCTTATCCAGTAGTATCTTATTCTGTCATACCCAGTATGTGAAACATTTAGGAGAAGAATTTTAACCAAAATTCAGTCTTTTTTATAGATATAGTGGCTTCATAGATCCAGTGCTTGACAGTAACATAGCCACTCCTGCTTTTTTTTTTAAAATTAGTCTGAGGGTATTATTCTTCTTCTTATTATTATTTGTTATTCTTTTACTTTTAAGTTGAAGTGAAAGTGTTAGTTGCTCAGTTGTCCGACTCTTTGCAACCCCATAGACTGAGTCTGCCAGGCTGCTCTGTCCATGGAATTCTCCAGGCAAGAATACCAGAATGGGTAGTATTCCCTTCTCCAGGGGATCTTTCTGACCCAGGGATTGAACCCAGGTCTTCTGCACTGCAGGTAGTAGATTCTTACCATCTGAGCCACCAGGGAAGTCGTTTCAAGTTATGTCTTTATAGTCAAAGATTTTTTATTTGTAGACATTATATAATTGAGCCTTGCTTTTTAAAATCCAATATAGTTGACTCTGTAGTGCTTAACAGTTTGCATCTAATGCAATTATCAATAAAGTTCAGTTTAAATCTTGCTATTTATTTTCAGTGTGTCCAATAAGATGCTTGTTTCTTTTCCCTTCTTTGTCTTCATTTGTATTAATTTATTTTATGATATCACTTTTATCTCCATTTTATTAGTTATACTCCTTTATTTATACTTCAAGAATAGTATAAGAAGCTTAAAATTCAATAATTCCATTTCTCCACTCCCAGGCCATACTAGTATTTTTATACCTCATGTTCTTTCCTATTTACAAAGTCACAATACATGCTATTATTTCTGAACACTTCTCATTAATAGGAAGAATGTCTTATTTTGATATTTTCCCACATTTTATTTTTCCCACACATATTTACCATTTCTTGCATTCCTCCTACATTTGTGTAGAGCCATATTTCCAACTATTATAACTCTCAGTTATGAACTCCTTTAAAGTTCCTTGTGGTGTTGGCCTACTAGTAATGAATTATCTCAGATTTTGCATAGCTAAACTTGTGCCTTTTTTAAAATAATGACAATCTTTTCTGGGTACAGTGTTCTAGCTCTTCTCCCTCTTTGTCGTCTCATTCTTCTTCCAATGATTTGAAGATATTTCACCATTGTGTATTGAATTTTTGGTTTCCTGTCATGAAAGATGCTATTTTTATATTTATTCTTCTATACCTAACTCCCCACTCCCCACCCCCGGCTGCTTTTAAGGTTTTCCTTTCTATTCACTGCTTTTCAGCAATTTTTTTATGGTGTGATTTGATGTCATTTTCCTCATGTTTTTTCTTAGAATTTGTTTAGCTTCTTGAATTTGTGGATGTGCAGCTTTCAATCTGGACGCCATTTCTTCAAGTCCCCCATCTCCATCTGAGACTCAATTTACATACTTGTTTAATATCTTAATGTCAGCAGCTCATTGACACCATGGTGATTTTTTTCAGCCTTTTTCTTTTTACATTTATTTTGAATAGTTCCTAGCCAAATCTTTCAGTTAATTTTTTTTTACTCGGTGTCAAATCTGTTGCTAATGTCATTCATTTTTTTTTTTCAAAAATTGCAGTTTTTATCTTTAGAAATTAGAGATGGGTCTTTTATATATCTTCTACTTCTCTCCTTATCATGCTTACGTTTTCTTATATATTCTTGTTTAATGCCCTTGTCTACGATTTCTATCATTTTCATCATTTCTGGGCCAGTTTCTATTGACTCTTTTATCTTTTGCTACTAGTCCTATTTGCCTCAGCTCTGGTATTTTGCAGCACAGATTCTAGCCAACTTTGCCTCCCAGCATTTTGAACTCTTCAGCTAAGCAAGACGGCCGGTCTGTTCAGTTCCCCCTTACTGCTCCATGTTATGGAAACTTTCTCTAGACAGTAAATTGGGGTATTCCTAAGACTCACTTGATTTGTTTCCTTTTCTCTTCAGGGATGCCCTTCCTATTCTATTCACTGTCCAATGTCTTAAAATTGTAGCTTTACTTATTTTGTCTAGTTTTGTATTTGGTTAAGGTTAGAGGGTAAATAAAATTTCTTTTGCTCTTACATGGGCAGAAGTTGAAGACTGAGTTTTGGCAGTCTTAATGTAATTTTGGTTTTTTGGTTTTTTCCCCCTTCCCACGTTTTTTGTTTGCTTTTGTTTAAAAAAAAAAAAAACCACATCTTGAACTTAAAAATTCTAATTTTTCATCTTTACTCATTATACAATTTCTTTCTTCAAACCTTATTATTTTTCTTTAGTGCTACTTTCCTACTGGCTTCTTATGTGAAATTATTTAATCTATTTTGTTTGTAAATAATATCTTTTAGCACTTGGAATTTCTTTGTGTTCAAGTTTTAGCTTCATTTGACAACTTTACACACCTAAATATTTTATTTTATAAATTGTTCTGTTATTGTGTTAGTAATTTCTTGTTTAACTTGTTAGTAATTTCTTGTTTAAAACATTGGTAATGTTTTAAAATGTCCAAGTGGATAAGTTTCGCTAATTTTTAAATTTATAAGTTTATAATTTATCCTCTCCAATTTCAAAATGTAATAATTTGTTAAAGTATACTTTATTAGTTTTTATTATCTGAGAGGTTAAATTAAATATATAGGTTCTATTTGCATACGTATAGCTATAGACATATAGATATATATTAGTATCTGGTGGGGCATATATTTAACCAGTGGGAAATGGGAAAGAAAGTTCAAAGTTACATTCCATATGGTTTGTAAGATGATCTCTTGCATTTAGTAAGCAGTGATCCCTAGTTTTGGCTGCTATACTAATGCATTACTGTATTGGCTCTCCTTCATTCTTTTAATTGCCCCCATCATCTTCCTAGTTGCTCTTTGGGATCAAATTCTCCCCAGAAGTACACACATTTAAGCTTTGTCTCAGATTCTGCTTTCTGGGTACTCAAGCCAACTGATAGATAAATTTGCTCATTTAAAACCTCTCATGGCTTTCAGTACACTTAGAATGATATGTAAGCTACTTTCCTTGATTTACAAAACTGTACATGTTCTGACTTCATATCTAATCATATTTTAACACAATCTCTTTGTCCACTAAGATTCGGCCATCATGCTTATTTGCTCAGTCATGTCTGGCTCTTTGTGACTCCATGGACTGTAGCCATCCTAGCCTTCTTACCATCCTCTGAACACAGTGAGCTTGTTTCTACCATAAGGGTTTTGGCACTAATATTTTTTCTTAGAATTCCCCACTTCTCTCTGAAAGGCTGGCTCCTTGCCATTTCTGTCTCAGTTTCATGTGACTTTCTTGGAAAGAACTCCCTTGACCACCCAATCCTTAAAGCGGTTACCATTTACTTTCTATTACACAACTTCCTGTAATTCTCCTAGCACTTATCAATATCAGCTCTTTGGGATTTTTGTCTGAATTCCTTATGCCATATGTGATTAAATATTAGATTAATCTTAAAATTAATCTTAAGATTAGAGACCCAAACTCTATAGTTCACTGTTTGCACAATGTCTGGCAGAGTAAGCACTTAATAAAAATTTGCTTAATGAGTGAATGAATAAAATCACCATCTGAAACTTAATCATCTATGTAGATTACAAAATATTGCTATGGCTTAAATGAGTTCTTTAAAGGTATTTTCCAGTATTGGTATCATTTCTTATGATATCCAACTTATTTTGCATTTCTCTCCACTATGTTTTCTTTCTCATCCTCAACTCTGCTTGTGGGTTTGGTTCCTTTTTCATAATGGGTCTAATGATTATTGTTTGGTTAGCAAGGTTTCCCTGGTGGCTCAGATGGTAAAGAGTCTGCCTACAGTGCAGAAGACCTGGGTTCAGTCCGTGGGTTGGGAAGATCCCCTGGAGGAGGGCATGGCAAACCACTCTGGTATTCTTCCCTGGAGAATCCCCATGGACAAAAGACCCTAGTGGGCTACTGTTCATGGGGTCACACAGAGTCAGACATGACAAGCAACTAAGCAGCTGCAGCAGCAAGTCCTGCCAATGGAGAGTTAATACCAATGGTATGGAGTTTGCCTTTAATCCCAAGGACATGAGATGCCATTTCTGACCTTAACTGAAGATATCAAACTGTTTCATAAAATTATCTTCAGTTCAGTTCAGTTGCTCAATCGTGTCCAACTCTTTGCAACCCCATGAATCCCAGCACTCCAGGCCTCCCTGTCCATCAACAACTACCAGAGTTCACCCAAACTCTGTGTATTGAGTCAGTGATGCCATCCAGCCATCTCATCCTCTGTTGTCCCCTTCTCCTCCTGCCCCCAATCCCTCCCAGCATCAGAGTCTTTTTCAATGTGTCAACTCTTTGCATCAGCTGGCCGAAGTATTGACGTTTCAGCCTCAGCATCAGTCCTTCCAATGAGCACCAGGACTGGTCTCTTTTAGGATGTACTGGTTGGATCTCCTTGCAGTCCAAAGGACTCGCAAGAGTCTTCTCCAACACCACAGTTCAAAAGCATCAATTCTTTGGCACTCAGCTTTCTTCATAGTCCAATTCTCATATCCATACATGACCACTGGAAAAACCATAGCCTTGACTAGATGGACCTTTATTGGCAAAGTAATGTCTCTGCTTTTGAGTATGCTATCTAGGTTGGTCATAACTTTTCATCCAAGGAGTAAGCATCTTTTAATTTCATGGCTGCAATCACCATCTGCAGTGGATCTGGATAAATTATTCTTAGCTTCTCTCTGGATCTGTGTGGCATGCTATCCTTCAAACTCCTTTCCTCTTTACTCACCTAAACTGTTATTTTCTGTTTATTCATCCTCAATTGAGCAGTGCATGTGTGCCCAGTCCTCAACTGTGTCTGACTCTTTGAGACCCCATAGAATGTAGCCCACCAGGCTACTCTGTCCATGGGATTTCCCAGGCAAAAATACTGAAGTGGGATGCCATTTCCTTCTTCAGAGGATATTCCCAACCCAGGAATCAAGCCCATGTTTCCTGTGTTTCCAGCATTGGCAGACAGATTCTTTACGACTTGGGTGACCTATCAAAATTCAGTGTTCATCATGAGACACTGCACTGATATATTACCCTTTTCCCCAAGACTATCAATTCAAGTACTTTCCCATTCTCAGATCTAGACATAGTCAGTACACTGAAGTGCATGACTTCCATCACAACTTCTACTATCTGCAATATATTCAGTTAGTGGAGGTTATCGTGACCTGACCTGAACCCTTACACTCTTGTTGCCCAACACTCTGGACAGATGGAGCACATATTATAATCCTTAGTATGTATTATGTTTTCAAGGCCCATTCTAGCCCTATGTTTATTTTTTCCCTTCCTGGCATTTTATTGCAGATTGTATAGCTGCCAGGATAGTCTACCAGAATTCTAGCTGCTTAAAAACAAAACAAAACCACCTTTCTAGTTGCTTTGGTTGGCACTGACCTTGTGTTTCTGAACCAGGAAATGGAGTCTGAGAGAGATGAAAGGTGTTCCTGACAACTTTCAAGAAAACAGGATTGCTTCTTTTCTAAATTATACCAAGAAAGCATTATCAGTTGTTTGTTTCAGTAAAATTTAATCTTTAATACTATTGGACATTTTATCCAGATTCTGGCAACAAGATGATGATCAGCTACAGTTTTTAGGATTGATATGAGTTTTCTAATTTTCCTGTATCTTCTTAAATATCTTAGTGGGCTGCATCTAAGCCATCAGCTAGAAGATTCCATTAAATTATAACTTCTATCTGTCAATTTTTAATCACTCTTGGAGGTTTAATTTTATTTTTTTCTATATTTGTTTCCATCCTATTCTTCCATTCAAGGATTAAAAGTGTGGTAACACATGAAGAAACTAGAGATGAGAGAGAGCCAGAAAACTTGTACTTTTTGAGTTTATAACATGTGCCAAGCATAGTGTTGTATGATTTAGTTTAATTCTCCTTCAACCATTAGAATTAGGTGAAGTTATCCTATTGCACTGAAAAAATGAAAGCTTAAAGACATTAGGTAATTTGTGCAAGGCTGCACAACTACATATTTGTTCAAGTTTTATCTGGATGTACTGTAAAAATTGGAATAACAAATTGTTAAACATCTGTTCATTCATAACCCACAGCTTTTACTTCCAGATTTTAAATGAATTGTTTAACAGAAAAACAAAACAAGAATTCCCTCTTTCTAATCCCTTTGCTTTTATTTGAAGATATCTCCCTCTTTATTTTGTGACAGAGACCCATACGTAATAAGTAACTAGATATGAAATTACAACCTACCATACAAACTGAAAAAGGATGTTCACGATATATATGCAATACCTTTCTGTATCCTCTGATTATAAAATGTGTTCCTCTCATTTTTTACCCTATTAATAAATTTCCTGTCCAGGGACAGGACATCTAAATTATCATTTTTTAAAAAAAGACCCCAGTATTCAGGAGAGTTGCCTGGTGCCTCAGTCTGTAAAGAATCCACCTGCAATGCAGAAGACTCGAGTTTCATCCCTGGGCCAGGAAGATCCCCTGGAGAAGGAAATGGCAGCCCAATCCAGTATGCTTGCCTAGAAAATTCCATGGACAGAGGAGCCTGGCAGGCTACAGTCCATGGGTTCGCAAGAGTCAGACATGGCTTAGTGACTAAACCACCACCATTTTTTACCTTATCAACAAATTTCCTGTTCAGGGACTGGACATCTAATTTATCAATTTAAAAAAAGACCCCAGTACTCAAGCAGCATGCAAATTTAATAGGAGAGAATCTCTGCCCCAACTCTATGATAAGGAAAAAGCATTTATCTCTCAAGAGCGCCAGCTTCACTGAAGGTTTTTCTGGAAGAACTGATCATGAGCAACTTGGGAGGAGGCAGATCTTATGCTTCCAGTGTAATTGAAAGGCAGGAGGCAGGGGTGTGTATGTGGAAAGTTTCAGGAGAAGGGCTGGAGGCAATAGTGTAAGAACTCACTGTGAATCTACTATAGAGAGAATGTCACTTACAGGCTTGAGATTAGAACAGATAAGTGGAGTGAGTCCTGCTAATGGAGAGCTTTGAAGACAACAGTCAGGAGTTTATCTTTGATCCAGAGGGCAATGGATGCCATCCCGGAACTTAATGAATAGGCTCCTTTCCAGGCAGCGCAGTGCCCATGCAGGGCTGTTCTATGGCACGTTTACTCCTGGAATGCTGCAGCCAGTAAAAAGGAGGAGAGACAAACAGGCAACTACTAAATTCAATGAGGAGGGGAAAGCGGTCCATTTTCATGTCATTGATTTCTACAGTTTGTTCACCTGTTTGTTGAGGGTCATTTCATTTACTTGCTATTCCTTTTTTTTCCCACTGCTCAGCACTTCTCCCAAGTATTGCTTGGTTATTGACTGAGTGTGACATTTTATGTGTAAGTTGGGTAACTGGGGGAGGAGGAGCGCATAATGAAGGACACTAGGCTCTGTTTAGTTAGTTATTCTACTCGTGCATAAAAAATTCATTGACCAGAAAGGGTTAATGCCCCTCCAAATGGCTTAACTTAATCCCAGAGTGCAATTGGCTCATTTAGAGGATTTGGCCCATTGAGTGCATGTTAGGAGAGAAGCTGAAACACCTCTTCACTAAGTCTGGTGCAGTGAGGTTAAACCCAAGGGCATATAACAGGTCAGTAGCAGAGTCAAGAATAAAATCTCAGCCTTCTGAACCCCTTGAAAGTGCTCTCTTCACTTGACTAAGTTTCTTTCTCTTACAATATATGAGAAAAAAAAATTAAGGAAAGAGAAAAAAGTGAAGGCATCAAATAAAGATGTATGTATAGTAGAATTTTTCAGACATACAGAAGGAAAGAAATTTGGAAATAGATGAAACAGACTTCAAGAGCAAGTTAAGCAAAAATTTTCCAAATGCTTAAAATGCAGCAGGGCATACACCTCTGTTTAGGGATTGTACATGGAATGCATTATGCCCTGAAGGGTGAAAGCAGTCATCTCTCCTTTGATCAGCTAACAAAATATTAAAATTAGCATGGTTTCTGAATTACATACAGAGAGTATATCCTGAAAAGGCATACATATAGATACAGATGGTAAAAATAATGGCTGTTAAAGAACTAAACAAATAATTGTGCATATGGGTAGTATAATGGAGAGGTGAAAAATGCTTGGAGAATCAAAGGCCTGAATTTACACTTATGCTCTGTCACTTTTAGTCAGTTCAGTTGCTCAGTGATGTCTGACTCTTCGTGATCCCATGGACTGCAACATGCCAGGCTTCCCTGTCCATCACCAACTCCTGGAGCTTACTCAGACTCATGACCATAGACTCAGTGATGCCGTCCAACCATCTCATCCTCTGTTGTCCCCTTCTCCGTCCACCTTCAATCTTTCCCAGCATCAGGGTCTTTTCCAATGAGTCAGTTCTTTGCATCAGATGGTCAAAGTATTGGAGTTTCAGCATCAGTCCTTCCAATGAATATTCAGGACTGATTTCCTTTAGGATTGACTGGTTAGATCTCTTTGCAGTCCAAGAGACTCTCTTAGTCTCAAGACTCAAGACTCAGAGACTGAGAGACTAAGAGGCTAAGAGTCTAGAGTCTCATCACTTTTAGTAGTGGTGATCAAAGTCATTTAATCTTTTAGGCCTCAGATTCCTTAATTGAGGGACTAGGAGCAATGATTAAACTAGGCACTTTGTAGTATTTCTTGCAAATTAAGTGAGGTAGTTTATATAAGGTACTTAGGACAGTGCCTGACATACAATAGATACTCTTTTTCCCTTAAACAAGATATTAATATTATGGATATCTTCAAGTATAATTCACACAAATCAGTCCTAAATTTCTTTTTTTTCCCCCTAGGCAAGAATACTGGAGTGGGTTGCCATTTCCTTCTCCAGGGGATCTTCACAACTCAGGTATCAAGCCCATGTGTCCTGCATTGCAGGCAGATTCTTTAATACTGAGCCACCAGGGAACCCTCAGACATTCATTCAGTATGTATTAGCTCTTATTAAAGCTTACCAAAGGGCTATCTAAGTTGAGACTGTTGTGGATGGAGGTCAAGTAAGATTTTAGGGTGATAACTTATAGTTTTCATTTATGTTTTCTGTCGCCAGCACCAAAGGTAAAGAGCAATGTAATCATGAGCTTTTATATCTGAAACTAGGGAAACTGAATATAATTTTACAAAATAGAAAACCAAGGGAGAATATCCAAAGAAACACACACAAAAAACTGATGAAACAAATGTAGACAGCTTAATTTATGTTCTAAGGGCACAGCATATATCAGCATTAAAAAAAAAAATTTAAGGGCTATCTTAAAGTTCTGTATGGCCTAGCATATCTGTTCTCTCTTCTACATCAGAGTTTAACATTTTATAATTAAGTGGTCAGTGATGTGGTATAAACTGGGAAAGGAGATTATTAAGATATGTATTTATTTAGATCAGCTCTATATCCACAGACAATATGAATTGAAGACTTATGAATTTGATGAATAAAAACAATTAAAAGATAATTGTGGTCAAAATATGCTTTAGTTCAAAAAGACTTCTGAATCCAAATTATCTAGATAACTGCCTGCACTATTTTGATGCTATTGTTTCATTTAAGGCATTATCCTAGGTAGCAACTGCAGAGAATTCCTTTGTTCAGTTAGTTACACCGGCTACCCAGACTTCAGCCCAATAGCCTTGCTTTATCTCAGTGGAATAATCTGTGAAGATCCACTGAAACTGTATAAAAAATTCCATATGTTTGTGTACATGTATGCATTTCTTTGGGAACAGAGTACATAGCATTTATCTGATCTTTGAAGGAATATATGACAACAAAAAGCTGGACACCATTAACCACAGGGTTCTTCATTGTGTGCAAGCATTTTCTGACCCAAGGTTGCATTTTTTCTTTCAGTGACTTGTGCTTCTGGACACACGTCCATGCCTAGCCCATACCCTAATCATTATTCTCGCTTGATTCTCTTATTCCTGGTTTCTTATCTTATTCCACAACCTTAGCTAGCCAAAGTCAGGACAATATTTTTTTCTTTTCTGATAGCTTACTTCACAGTGTCTGTAGCTACATGGAAAATGGATTTACTTGAATATATGAAATTTACCTAATCCAGATGAAAAATCTCTGAGGGAGGGGATATCAAGCTTACAGACTGAAAACAAAAGCAGCCAAGACTTTCTCCACTTTAGGGGGCCAAAAGATAAGATTCTAAAAGGCAAAAGGAGAACAATGAGTTGCACTGATTCACACCCTACCTGATATTGATATTGAACTTTTTATAGGTTTGTCAGAATGCCCATATTTTTCACAATGGGGAAGACAGAGTTTAGATGATGGAGTACGGGTACAGTTTATAACCCCTTAAACACTGAGATGAATGCTGTGTACAAGAGAGGAAACGTGTAAATACTGGGTGGATTAATTGGTCATATTCCTCCCTTCCACTTTTTTGCCTCTTTATCTTCATCTGTTAATTTCCATTAAT
Organism: Ovis aries; assembly: GCF_016772045.2. NCBI lineage: Eukaryota > Metazoa > Chordata > Mammalia > Artiodactyla > Bovidae > Ovis > Ovis aries. Next base: position 145,521,851 of record NC_056055.1, on the reverse strand, counting down.
ACCACATATATGATTTTTTTTTAAATTTTCTAATCAGTAGAAAGATAACTTTCCTCTTCTTAGCAAGTAACTTTTTTTCTTCTGGTCATGTCTGAATTATCATAAGTTAAATGTTTTGCACTATTATCGCCTACTTGAAAGATACTTTTCTAGGCTTTATTTTCAAAGAAGTAGTCAGGCAGTTTAAAATCTAATGGTGAAATGCACTGAATTGCTAGGTTTCAGTAATAAGGAACACTTAAACTGCTTTTCCTTCCCATTTCCAAGTAAAAGAAGTCTCTAAACTATGGTTCTTAATAGGAGTAGTTTCACACTCCCATCCCCATCTCAGATAATATTTGGGTAAATTTGGATTGTCACATCTAATGCTTGTGCTCCTGGTATATAGTGTGTCAATCTTACAGTGCATGGGACAGCCCCCTATAATGGAGAATTATCCAGTCCAAAATATCAACAGTGCCGAGGATGAGAAACTCTGCCCAGCGTCTCACTCACCAGGCCTTATGCTCTTTCCCCAGAAAAGAGGAGCAACTTATTTGGTTTGCAAGTGTGAAGTGGACTTGCCTGCCACGCTCTGTCCCTTCGCTTTTCTCTCTGGAATCCCACAGCCTACAGAGAGGGTGGATTTACACCTGCTGACAGCTGTGTGATAAAGTTGATCGAGCCGGCTGTGTTCCACCTCTGCAGACGGCAGGGGTTTTGTTTGTTGTCTGTTTGGTGGTAATGGGAATGGGGTGACTTCAATTCAGAGGAACCTTAGCAGGACTATTAGGACTTATCTAAGCTATGTCCTTCACGATTGCTTTTATCAGTAATAAAGCTGACATTTTGATCTCTAACTGCTTGACTCCTGTATCATTCTCTGTAAATTGGTTCTGATCTCGGGTTGGGAACAGTGGTGTTATTTTTTGACCCCCTAGAACCCAAAATCTGTTACTGTCTGGTGGTTCAGGAACTTAATGGCTTACCTCTAGGATTCCTGGACTTCCCTATCAGAGAATCTCACTCAGTAAGTAAGATCCAAAATGTAATGCCAACTAATTAGTTTAAGACACAAGATAAGGTTGAGATGATCAAAATAAGAATACTAGATATCAGTTTCAAGCCTTCTTTTTTCTAATGTAGTGTTTTTGCTTTTTCATAGGTAATATAAAGGAAAATTTATTACAAAGATGACCTTATAGGGTTTTTCTTTTGTCTCTGAAAATAGCAGTTAATTCCTTACTCAGAAAATCTAAATAAATCCTATCATAGCTGTATGCATTTTATAACTACCTCCATGAATTTTTTTCACTGGTGACAGATCAGCTATATTGAACTTTGGGAAATAAGAAGCAAAGTAAAAGAGGTCACTTAGGGTTTGTAGCTAAAATAAGAGAGGGTAAAGTTATTCAAGAGAACACCATGCTTCTAATATGAAACAGATTCTATGAGGTATTGTCATTAATAATGAGATTGGTTGCCCAAAGTCAAGATACTAGTTCCTTGGTTGGTGGTATATCTGTATGTGAGAAGAATATACTGTTCACATGACGCTGCAGAGGGCTGTAAGTGATTTTAAAAAGAAGGATGTTGTACACAATACCAAATAACCTAAACCCATTCAAAATCAGGCCCTATCAGTCAGGATGGCTTAGAACAACTCAGGTGGGTTCTGTGATGCTACACATCTGCTGTGACCCTGTGCTCCTTGTAGCCAAGCAGGGGCCCAGACTGTCAGAGGGCTCACCTTCCACAATCTCTTTGACAAAGCCAAGGGAAGATGAAGAGTCAGCCAGTGGTTTTTAACTCTCTTCCAACAAGAGACGTATATTTCTGGTTGAGGCAAATCAACAATCACATCTAACTTCAGAGGCAGTGGGTAGTGTCCCAGTGGCTTAGGGGAATAAAAAATTCTCCTGCAATGCAGGAGACACAGGAGATGTGGGTTCGATCCGTGGCTCAGGAAGATCCCCTGGAGAAGGGAATGGCAACCCATTTCAGTATTATTACCTGGGAAGTCCCATGGACAGAGGATCCTGGCAGGGTCTCAGTCCTTAGGGTCTCAGAGTCAGGCACAACTGAATGACCGAGCGCCAGTAATCCTACCTCATGCTTGAAAGGAGAGGATTGAAATATTGCGACTGGCTCTCCTAATGATCGCATAAATTGTTACCAAAATTCCAGTACAAACTAATGATACTTCTCATCACATATTTAATTAATTTTTCACTATTGACTGTCATAATTTACAAAGTGCCTGAATTTACCAAATAATCAGGGTATCAAAAAATACTTTCATGTAGCCAAGACTTTTGTCGTCTTCGTCTTGGATGGTGTGGTGTTTACTGTTTTGTGTCCCAGAGTCTCTGAGGCCTGTTCAGCCATAGTGATTCCCGTCTCTGTTCGTGTCACACACCACATGTACTAACATGGTGTGACACACCATTTGGGAAGACCTGCAGTGCTGTGACCCCATAAGCTCACAGGTGCCCAGCCTGAGCTGCTGCGGCGTCCCTATGGCATTTTCCTAAGAAAGTTTTAAAGGCACATACAAGAGTACTCCTTGATATTTCTTTTACTTATGTCTTCATTTCTAGTGCTACAGATTGAAGGGAAATATGATGGAAATTGGTAGCTGCTGCAGCAAGACTGCAGGGAAATGAAAGATTTTACCTGTCTAACTTGTTGAAAAGGCCTCTTTCCAAGTCAAATTTCCAAGTTAATTTGAAGATGAACATTGAATGTATAAAAAGAACTCTTAGGTGACTAGGGTTCTGTTTTAGACTGTGTGTCATTTGGACACAATTCTCAGTCTCTCTGAACCTCACTGGTAATCTAGCCTTTAGGCAGGAGAGGGAATGTATTCTGCCCTTGTTCATATTGTTCTCATAACTCTCCAATGCGATGTGTTTGTCTTCTGGGCAGAGTAAAGGCTGTGGTTGGAGAGGGCTGATGGACTAGAGGAGGGAGAGGAAAGGCAGGTGCAAAAGAGAAAGAAGAGGGAAAAGAAGGAAGAGGAAGACAACACAATGGCCATGCAGGTCAGTGGAAGTTCATGACACAGCATCAAAGAAAATTTGCACTTGAAACAGGAGACTGTAAGATTTCATGCACACTGTCCAATCCTAACAGTTAGGAAAGGAACACAAGTTTCTAAACACTTCTGTGAAAGCCAAGTTTATGATGGTTTTAATGTGATGTTCTAAATTATGTTTTTGCCATTAGGCAAATGATCCAACACAATGTGATGACTTTATATTTTTCTTACTTAGTCACCAAAATCTGGACATTCTTGGTATCTCTATACATACAAGAGGTGTATTACTCTACAGTCTTAGGAAATACTGGACCCTAAACAGACAAATCCCAGCTTTGTTCTTTCACAGTGATAACAGAAGCACTGGAAGCAATGGGATCAGGGGAATTAGAGGAAATGCTCATTAAAACAAATTTAAAAGGTCTAATGATTAAAATATTGATTAATTAGCCAAACATTGATTAGCAGTCACACTTTATCAACTACAAAGTTTCTAATTACTGCGCTATTATTCCATAGATTGACCTGTTCTCTCTTGTCACTTATGATGAAGAACAATTTTTATTAAGTGGGTTTTGGATTTTTGACCTGTAAAATTTTAATAGGGAGTGCAAAGTGGGTGTCGTGTGTGGTTTGGCATTTTATTCACCAAGGGGCTGATGGTTACTGTCTCCACTTAACAAGAAGCACACAAAGTGCAGAGGGACAAGAGCACTTAGGGATTAAAATCTTACCATCTTCCCATTCAAGGGGAAAAACAAGCCACATGTTGATCCACTGAGTGAGGAAAGAGGAAAATGTTTGCCCTTCTGATTATGCACAGAATGGCTGATACACTCAACCAAAGTGTATCAGTTACAGATTGTCCAGAAAGACAAACACACAATGAGTGATATAGAATGAAGAATTTGTTATAGAGATTTAATTTTGTGCACTTTGGGCACAGGTTGAATCATCTATGCAAGGCTGTTGCTCTTGCATCTGCGACTGGGCATGGTCTCAGCAGGGCAGACAGGTGGGGATAAATGATGGACCGGAGGTAGGAGAGGAAGGATACCCTGGAACTCACATCTGTCTCTCACTGTCTCCAGCTTTAGTGATACAGATCACCTCCAAGAGAGGCCGGCTCTCTTTACCAGGGAGCTGCCTGTGCACATGGTCCAGGATTCACGTGTGCTCAGCCACGCAGTCATGCGTGTCCGACTCTTTGCGACCCCACAGACTGTAGCCCACTTGGCTCCTCTGTCCATGGGATTCTCCAGGCAAGAATACTGTAGGGGGTTGCTATTTCCTTCTCCAGAGGATCTTCCTGACCCAGGGATCAAACCTGCATCTCCTGCATTGCAGGCAGATTCTTTACTGTCTGAGCCACCGGGGAAGCCTATCCAGGATTCAGAGATGCTGAGAAAGGAGATTCTGTAGGAACTAGAAGAGCTTACAGCCCTGCTATTGCTCCGCACCAACACAGTACTTCAGCAGGTCAGGACAGCGAACTGCCTCAGTGCCTGCACATACCTTCAGAATGGAGAAATAGTTGCCCTTTTACTTCTAGCTTCCAGATCTTGCAGGTCAGTTTCTCTTGCAGCTCATCCTAACCCACGGTAATCAGGAAAGGCAGTTGTGGGAAACAGAATTTCAACTTAACTAAGTTGACACAGTACAAAGCCACCACAAAAAGCAAAAAGGATTCTAATCCCAGTTATCACAGACAGCAAGATCTGAACTCCTAAAGGCACGTCATACAAGAACAGACATCAGGTGCCACTGTGAAGGAGATTTGCCACCAAACTAACAATATTTTCCCTTTTAGGAAGAATTCTTTTTCACTGATACCAAGGAGGAAAAAACAATAACAACTGATTCATACAAGGCCAATCAAAACAGTCCATTTAAAATATTCCAACTGGGCCACTTCTGGACATCTTGCAAAAGATCTTGTTGATCTCAGTAACTATTTAAATCTTCTAAGGCAGTACTTATGCCCTGATTCGCCAAAAGAAAAGGTCAGCACGGCACATAGGGTTACAATCTCAATATAACTGTCTGGAAGTGCTGCTCCAGGTTTACTCCTGATGAGATCAGCTGGAAGGCCAGAAAGCAGATTTACAGCATGAACATAAATGAGCAGGGGGCACACCTTTCTGATCATTCATATGCTTGACAGGCAAAATGTGCTTATGACCTTATTGCCAAATAAGTAACAGCACATAAGCTCCTTGCAGTCAGTGGGAAAATGACATCCTGAAGACAATTCAGAGCTGGGCATTAGGCTAAGGAGATCAACAGCCACAGTCTGGGAAGAGGCAGGAGGGACTCCTACAGGCTCAGCTTCTGGGCTCCACGGAGGGGCCGTTTCAGGCACAGCTGTCTTATTGAAGCAGTTGAAAGGGAACTGCATTCTATCCAGGTAAGAAGTACCTTACTGGCTTCTGTGTGTGAGAAGACCAAAAACAAAGCCTATATGCCAAGAAAACCAGTCGAAAGTCTGAAGAACTCTTCACAGTTCTCCCACTTTATGTATCTGAATGTACATTGGCACATAGGAAGGGAGAGAATCTGTTAGTCACAGTCGTGTCGGACTCTGCAGTCTCATGGACTGTAGCCTGATGGTCTCCTCTGTCCATAGAACTCTCCAGGCAAGAATGCTGGTATGGGTTGCCATTTCCTTCTCCAGGGGATCTTTCTGACCCAGGCACAGAACCCAGGTCTCCAGCATTGCAGGCAGGTTCTTTACCATCTGAGCCATCAGGGAAGCCATAATCAAGGAGGTCTTTTGCTATTGCAGTTTCACTGGTCTCCTGCAGTTTTGGTGACACACTTTACTCAGTACTGGTCCAAAGTTAAAATTGCAAAGTGGAATGAAATGTTCAAGAAGTTAATTGGATAACTCCAAGTTATCTGGCACTTAAGAGTGATTTTTTTTTTTTGGCAGTGCCATGCACCTTGTGCAATCTTAGTTCACTGACCAGGGACTGAACTTGTGCTCCCGCAGTGGAACCTCAGAGTCCTGGCCACTGGACTGTCAGGGAATTCCCTCAAAGTGCTTTCTGATCCTGAATTAAGATTTTCTGCTCCTAACATTTAGACTTGCAAGAAAGTGAAAGTCGTTCAGTCAGTTAAGTCAGTCAGTTCAGTCGCTCAGTCGTGTCCGACTCTTTGAGACCCCATGAATCGCAGCACGCCAGGTCTCCCTGTCTATCACCAACCTCCGGAGTTCACTCAGACTCATGTCCATTGAGTTGGTGATGCCATCCAGCCATCTCATCCTCTGTCGTCCCCTTCTCCTCCTGCCCCCAACCCCTCCCAGCATCAGGGTCTTCTCCAATGAGTCAACTCTTCTCATGAGGTGGCCAAAGTATTGGAATTTCAGCTTCAGCATCAGTCCTTCCAATGAACACCCAGGACTGGTCTCCTTTAGGATGGACTGATTGGATCTCCTTGCAGTCCAAAGGACTCGCAAGAGTCTTCTCCAACACCACAGTTCAAAAGCATCAATTCTTCGGTGCTCAGCTTTCTTCACAGTCCAACTCTCACATCCACACATGACCACTGGAAAAGCCATAGCCTTGACTAGATGGACCTTTGTTGGCAAAGTAATACCTCTGCTTTTGAACATTCTATCTAGGTTGGTCATAACTTTTCTTTCAAGGAGTAAGCGTCTTTTCATTTCGTGTCTGCAATCACCATCTGCAGTGATTGTGGAGTCCAAAAAAATAAAGTCTGACACTGTTTTCACTGTTTCCCCATCTATTTCCCATGAAGTGATGGGACCAGATGTCATGATCTTCGTTTTCTGAATGTTGAGCTTTAAGCCAACTTTTGCACTCTCCTCTTTTACTTTCATCAAGAGGCTTTTTAGTTCCTCTTCACTTTCTGCCATAAGGGTGGTGTCATCTGCATATCTGAGGTTACTGATATTTCTCCTGGCAATCTTGATTCCAGCTTGTGCTTCATCCAGCCCAGCGTTTCTCATGATGTTCTCTGCATATAAGTTAAATAAGCAGGGTGACAAATATACAGCCTTGACATACTCCTTTTCCTATTTGCTCAGTCATGCCAACTCTTTGCAACTCCATGAACTATACAGTCCATGGAATTCTCCAGACCAGAATACTGGAGTAGGTAGCCTTTCCCTTCTCCAGGGGATCTTCCTAACACAGGGACCGAAGCCAGGTCTCCTGCATTGCAAGAATACTGGAGCGGGTAGCCTATCCCTTCTCCTGAAGATCTTCCTGACCCAGGAATTGAACTGGGGTCTCCTGCATTGCAGGAGGATTCTTTACCGAGCTATCAGGGTAGCCCTTAGACTTGCATATATGGTCACAATTATGTGAAGTAGGATATGCAAGTAAATGCCTGCTCTTACATTTACTATCAGAGAAGGCAATGGTAACTCGCTCCAGTACTGTTTCCTGGAGAATCCCATGGATGGAGGAGCCTGGTAGGCTGCAGTCCATGGGATCGCTAAGAGTAGGACACGACTGAGCTAAGAGTAGGACACGACTGAGCGACTTCACTTTCACTTTTCAGTTTCATGCATTGGAGAAGGAAATGGCAACCCACTCCAGTGTTCTGGCCTGGAGAATCCCAGGGACAGGGGAGCTTGGTGGGCTGCTGTCTATGGGGTCGCACAGAGTTGGACAAGACTGAAATGACTTAGCAGCAGCAGCAACACTTACTATATGCAGAAAGCCTAAATATTAATTCAGAGCTAAACACTGGAAAAGACTCGAGAATCCTTTGGACAGCAAGGGGATAAAACTAGTTAATCCTAAAGGAAATCAACTTTCAATATTCATTGGAATATCTGACGCTGAAGCTGAAGCTCCAATACTTTGGCCACAAGATGTGAAGAGCCAACTCATTGGGAAAGACCCTGATGCTGGGAAAGATGAGGGCAGGAGTAGGGAGCGACAGAGGATGAGATGGTTGGATGGCATCACCAACTCAATGGACATGAGTTTGAGCAAACTCTGGGAGATGGTGAAGGGCAGGAAACTCTTGCATGCTGATGTTCATGGGTTGCAAAGAGACACAACTTAGTGACTGAACAACAACAAAACATTAATAGATGAGCAGTCACAACACTACCTCAGAATGAAGAGTCATAGCAGTCTCCCATTTTTCTAGTGAAAATATGGAAACAATGTCAGAGAAGTAGCATAGATTGCAAACTTTGAGGCTACTGATGGTATAATATCGAGGCTAAATTAGGAGACAAAACATCCTGGCAACAATAAAAGAAAGAAGATAAATTATCTCTATTAATTTTTTATGTCCTTTTCCTATTTTAATGTTGGGTTTTATTATTGTTTATGAATTTCGGAGAATGGCTTTCATGTTAAGATAGATATAGATATATAGATATATCTATATAGATATCTATATCTATTGCTGGATATAAATATCCAGCAATCAGGTCCTTCAGGGTCTACCCCAGCTGTACTCCCCAAGATCATTCCATTCCAAGGACAACCTATAGTTGCTGACTGAGCAAGGTCAAGGTATAAAGCATGACCATTTCAGCTCAACATAAGACACTAATGGGCAATTTTTGCTCCATAGCCTCATACTCAGTTGGTATGTGTTTGCTGAAGTGAAGTGGAGTGAACTTGCTCAGTCGTGTCCGACTCTTTGTGACCCCATGGACTATAGCCTACCAGACTCCTCCCTCCAAGGGATTCTCCCTTCATGGGATTTTCCAGGCAACAGTACTGGAGTGGGTTGCCATTTCCTTCTCCAGGGGATCTTCCTGACCCAGGGATTGAACCCAGATCTCCTGTATTCCAAGCAAACGCTTAACCTCTGAGCCACCAGGGAAGCCCTAGGACTACTTAAAAAAACAGGAAAGTATGTCTCAGTGCTGGAGGCTAGAAATCCAAAATCAGGATGGTGGTAGGGTTGTTTCTTCTGAGGGTTCTTGGAATAATCTCTTCCATGCCTCTCTCCCACCTTCGGATAGTTCAGGCATTCCTTGGCTAATAAATGCATAGTTCAATCTTCTGTCTTCACATGCCATCCTCCTTGTGTCTCTGTGTCTTCACATAGCTTTTTTCTTAAAAGGACAACATTCATTTGGCTTAAGAAACCATTGTACTCTTGGGGACTCTCCTGGGATTCCAGCAGTTAAGAATTTGCCTTCCAATGTTGTGGGTACTGGTTTTATCCCTGGTTAGGAAGCTAAGATCCCACATGATTTGTGGCCCAAAATCAAAACCTAAAGCAAAAAGAAAAATTCCTTGGTTTTCTGGGGCTACTAAGAGAACAATTTATTAAAAACAAAAGAGAGAGAGAAATGATTTTACTCCAGTGTGACCTCATTTTAACTTAATTGACTACATCTGCAAAGGCCCCATATCCAAACAGAATCATGTTCATGGTTATTGGGAGTTAGAACTTCCAATATCTTTTTGGAAGGAGGGGATAGACACAACTCAATGCATAAGAGTTAGTCAAGGTTCTTCCCTGCAATTTGACTTGTCTCTGTCTAGTTCTGTTTATTTCATCTTATTTTCTTATCTTCACAGGTTTTGTTCTTAAGAAAAATCTTACATTTAAAATATTTCAGCTTCTGCTTTGAAAAAACCCAATCTGTGACTTAATATTCAGATTATCGTTGTTTTTAGGTAGTTAATTATTATTGTTACAAGTTACTTCAAAACTCTTCACTGATTCTCACTTATTCCCATAACAATATTGCTGTTGTTTAGTTGCTCAGTTGTGTCTTATTCATTCTCTTTCTATATATATTTCAGATTATTTTCCATTATAGGTTATTACAAATTATTGAATATAATTCACTGTGTAATCCTTGTTGCTTATCTATTTTATGTATAGCAGTTTGTATCTGTTAATTCCATACCTCTAATTTATCCCTCCATCTTCCATTTCCTCTTTGGTAATCATAAGTTTGTTTTCTTTCTGTGAGTCTATTTCTGTTTTGTATGCAAATTCATTTGTATTATTTTTTAGATCTTACATATAAGTGATATCATATTTGTCTTTCAGTGACTTCACTTAGTATGATATTCTCTAGGTCCATCCATGTTGCTACAAATAGAAATATTTCATTTGCGGCACCCCACTCCAGTACTCTTGCCTGGAAAATCTCATGGATGGAGGTGCCTGGTGAGCTGCAGTCCATGGGGTCGCTAAGAGTTGGACACGACTGAGTCACTTCATTTTCACTTTTCAGTTTCATGCATTGGAGAAGGAAATGGCAACCCACTCCAGTGTTCTTGCCTGGAGAATCCCAGGGATGGGCGAGCCTGGTGGACTGCCATCTATGGGGTCGCACAGAGTCGGACACGACTGAAGCGACTTAGCAGTAGCAGCAGCATGGCTGAATAACACCCCACTATAGTGTTATATAATGTCCCATATATATATGGGTTATCTATCTATCTATCTATCTATCTATGGGTTATTTCCATGTCTTAACTGTAGTAAATAGTGCTGCTATGAATATTGGCATGCATGTATCTTTTTAAATTAGAGTTTCATCTTTTCTGGGATTGCTCGATCATATAGCAGCTCTATTTTTAGCTTTTTAAGGGAACCTCCATACTGTTCTCCATAATGGCTATACCAATTTGCATTCCTACCAATTGTGTGGGAGGGTTCCTCTTCCTTTGCACCCTCTCCAGAATTTATTATCTGTAGACTCTTTGATGATAGCCATTCTGACCTGAGTGAGGGAATACCACATTGTGGTTTTGACTTGCATTTCTCTAATAATGAATCATGTTGAACATCCTTTCATGTGCCTATTGGCCAGATGGATGTCTTCTTTGGAGCTTATTGATATATCTCATGATCAACTCATTTTACTCCCCGCCTCACTGTGACCTTTTATTTACCTGCCACTGTACCCTTGAAAAAAATGGAGACCATGGAACACTTCTGGGTTCTCATTTATCTCCAAAATTAATTGTCTCAATAAGCTCTTTTTAGACTCAGGGCTTTTATTGCTCCTGAGGCTTACATTAAAGCTTAAAATTAACATAAAAAAGTGTAGTTAAATATAGTTAAAATGTAAAACCAGATTTTTGTGGTCAACTGAACCTTAGAATTTAGAATTGTTCTATATTTAAGATCAAATTCAGTATAGCATATTATATAAAAACATGAAAATTTGAAGAGATATTTATATTTTTATGAACTTTAAAAAATCAATTAACCATTAATTTGTTGCAAATAAACTGGATGATTATTATAAAACACAATACATATTTCTATTACTTAAAATTTATTCTTAAGAAGTGTAACATTAGAACTTTGGGTTGCATGTAATAAAAATACAACCATATTTTGATTTAAGAAACAAGAAGAATTTAAGGATATGGTGATCTTCACAAAACAAGGACAAAATAACTACTACATCCAAGAACAGAAGAAGCATTGACTTCCATTCTTCTTTAAACTTGTTTAGCCTTTTCTTTCTCTTCCCAGACCAGCTAATGCTATTCTTCTAGTTTTTTGAGCAGGGAATATGGCTGTTGACTTTTCAAGAATTGCATATAGTAGAGCATTAAATTCCTAGAGAGAAACTGATTTTGTAGATGTCTTCCTTTTTCTAAATGCTATGAAATTGTCTGATGGGTTCAGCTGGTTTAAAGTACCTACTGCTGGACAACTGTTTGTAGCCAGGGGATGGTAACTAAGGAAGGAGCTACAGTTTGTCTTACTTGGGTTAAGAGTCCTTCCTTGAACCTATCAACTGAAACCAGAAGTCATATGCCTTCATACTACAGGGCAGTGTATATTATATTCAGGTGACGAAAGGGGAAATATGGGCACTTTTTCAAAGGAAAGAAAATACTTTCCCAAAGAAATAGGAGGTAGACATGTTGGGTCAATAAAGTCAATATAGTAGCACTCATATGCATGAGCACTTAACAAAAGTGTTCTCCTTATGAGAATGAGGATGAATCTTGTCTAGTTTTTTTTAAATGATGATCTCATTTTAACTTTTCAAGTAAACATTGCTGAGCTTGCTTCTGATTTGAATTCACAACTGTCATCTGCACGTGGAGAGGTAATATCTCCATTTTTCTGAAGAGAAAAATGACGGTACTTTGCCACTCTTAGTGGAGTTTGGGGACCTTTTGGTTGCATGTGACAGCCAACCCATTTCAAGCAGGTATAAGTAGAAAGGGAATTAAATACAATGTTTCTTTTAAACTTTTTTTTTTAATAGATATTTACAAGTAAGTGGTTTAGATTCATTGGAAATATATTGAATCCTTGACAATTGAGAATTAGCCATAGACGTTGAACTTACCATCCTGGAGGTGAAAAAGAGTGACTGTGGGATCCTCCAACAAATCTGGGTAAGGAAAACCTATGAGATGATAAAAAATATATAATATTATCAGAGTCTACCTGTGAGGATTAACTCCCTGCTGAATTTGTCCCTTCCCTGGAGAAAATAAAGAGACAACTAGTCAATATCAATCAAGCAAACTCAATTACCTGAACCTCCATGAGGTTTTCAACATTGAGGTAGCATTCTTTTGGCCATTATCTTTGTTTTTGCCTTGGCAATTCCTAGATAATGAAACAAAGTATTATTCTGATTGTTAAGAAGAGGCCTGGGCTCCACCTGACCTCTTTGAGAGTTCTCTGGGGCCATGATACAGTCTACAGAGAGCAGTGAAGATAATGGAAAAAAAAAAAAAAAACCACAAAAACTAATGCTCTCCAAGGCCCTGACATGACAATTTTTTTAAAAAATAAAAGCTTGTCAGACTTAACCCTAAAACTAATAATAATAATACATTTCTAGAAAATGGGTTAACATTGTTAATATAGATAGAAAACATTATTTCATCTCCTTTTTTCATTTCTAGTTATACTAAAACTTTGTAGAAATGCTCCTTATAGATTTGACTATGTATAGTGTTGGCCTCAGCCTTTGGTCCTTATTATGTATGTGCAGCTAAGGATTAGGATCAAGAGTTCTCTGACATTGCAGATCTATATTCTGAGTGACCATAAAATTGTGCTGCCAATAGCCTTTACTTTTACAGCTCTGCAGAGAGAGGAAGAAAACAAGATTAAGAGAATTGAGATGCTGTGATAGAGAGCATCTTAGGCTCTCCAAAACAGTCCATCAGTCTATAAAACTAGAAATATATGTATATGTTCAGAACAAAACCGTTATTGCCAGCATCAATGAAAGGAGTTTTGAAGGGACTGTACCTTAGCATTCAACTGGATACAATTCAATGGTTTCAGGTGCTGACTTGTCAACTAACAACTTTTAAAAAGCTCTTTGTTGCTTTACAAACGTGAAGTGGTGTGATTCCTCCGGGAATTCGGAACAAGCAAACATTTTTGTTAGACGTGGCAGTGTTTTACAGGAATATGTTATTATCATTGGTTTTAGTGAAAATCCTGAGAGGACGTTTTACTTAATATGTAAGGGGCTTGGCAAACCATTCCATCTGGAGTACAGGAATCATACCTATTAATATGAGAATTACATACAAATCCTCCAAGGCGTGGATTGGAGAATAAACTTCAGACTGTGCATATGCTGCAGCAATATTAACATGATAGATTTTCAATGCTCTGCAGGATCCATTACTGTGTTTTGGGCCAATAGTCCATGAATTTGAAGGATTTATACAATGGACCATAACAGCTCCATAGGTACAATTATGTCCCATCAGATGAAAAAATGTCTTTTTAAAACCTTCCTATTAACCTGTTTGCTCCATAGACCATAATCCTTTGAAGGTTAAATTACATACATAGAAAAATGGGCCAAATCACCTCATTTTGTGTTTTAAAATGTATTTATGGTGAAAAAGCTCTCCAAAATGGGAGAATAGAAATTGTACCCAAGAGTACCATCAAATCAAGGTGATTTTTAAATGTGAGTGCCAGGCACTACTTGCAATTTCTGCTCAGGAGAGAACTCTTGATAGCCCAAAGATAACACTTACTCCTTTATGTACCATTTACATTCACAATCATCTAAAAATAGATCAAACAATTGAATACAATCTGAGTAGTCAGATAACACAAGGTAACAGCTCTCAAAACATGGGCAGGCACAAAGAATCATAATAAAGCTGTAACTTACCAATTAAATGGTAAAACATGCTAAAATCCTTTACTATCTATATCTTATGTATACTTGGTACTTAGATGAGAAAAACTAGAGCACCCGATTTTTGAATTATTAACACAGTTTTATTCCTTTCACAAATACTATTGAACTGAGTATTGTGCTCAATACATGCTAAGTATTTAGTGCGTTTTAATGAATGTATCCATGGGGTCTAAATAATTAATTTAATATCTCTCAGATAATAGGAATCTTCTGATAGCACTTCCTTAAACCATTTGAGCGACTGTAATGAGTTACTGGAAACAAGTGCTTGATGATCAGGGCATTGTTATACCCTTGTAGTAAACCACAGTTCAGTTCAGTTCAGTGGCTCAGTCATGTCTGACTCTTTGTGACCCTATGGACTGCAACACATCAGGTCTCCCTGTTCGTCACCAACTCCTGGAGTTAACTCAAACTCATGTCCATTGAGTCAGTGATGCCACCCAACAATCTCATTCTCTGTTGTCCCCTTCTCCTCATGCCTTCAATCTTTCCCAGAGCCAGGGTCTTTTCAAATGAATTAGTTCTTTACATCAGGTGGCCAAAGTAATGGAATTTCAGCTTCAACATCAGTCCTTCCAATGAATATTCAGAACTGATTTCCTTTAGGATGGACTGGTTGGATCTCCTTGCTGTCCAAGGGACTCTCAAGAGTATTCTGCAATACCATAATTTGAAAAACATCAATTCTTTGGTGCTCAGCTTTCTTTATAGTTCAACTATCACGTCCATACATGACTACTGGAAAAATCATAGCTTTGACTAGATGGACCTTTGTTGGAAAGTAATGTCTTTGCTTTTTAGTATGCTATCTAGGTTTGTCATAGCTTTTCTTCCAAGGAGCAAGTTTCTTTTAATTTCATGACTGCAGTCACCATCTGCCGTAATTTTGGAGCCCCAAAAAATAAAGTCAGACACTATTTCCACTGTTTCCCCACCTATTTGCCATGAAGTGATGGGACCAGATACCATGATCTTAGTTTTCTGAATGTTGAGCTTTAAGTCAACATTTTCACTCTCTCTTTCACTTTCATCAAGAGGCTCTTTAGTTCTTCTTTGCTTTATCTGAGGTTATTGATATTTCTCCTGGCAATGTTTATTCCAGCTTGTACTTCATCCAGCCCAACATTTCTCATGATGTACTCTGCATATGTTAAATAAGCAGGGTGACAATATATAGCCTTGACGGACTCCTTTCACAAGTTGGAACCAGTCTGTTCTTCCACGTCCAGTTCTAACTGTTGCTTCTTGACCTGCATAAAGATTTCCCAGGAGGCAGGTCAGGTGATCTGGTATTCCCATTTCTTTAAGAATTCACACAGTTAAAGGCTTTGGCATAGTCAATGAAGCAGAAGTAGATGTTTTTCTCATACTCTTTTGCTTTTTTGATGATTCAACGGATGTTGGCAATTTGATCTCTGGTTCCTCTGCCTTTTCTAAATCCAGCTTGAACAGCTGGAAGTTCACAGTTCACATGCTGTTGAAGCTTGGCTTGGAGAAATTTGAGCATTACTTTGCTAGCATGTGAGATGATTACAATTGTGCGGTAGTTTGAGCATTTTTAGGCATTGCCTTTCTTTGGGTTTGAAATGAAAACTGACCTTTCCCAGTCCTGTGGCCACTGCTGAATTTTCCAAATTTGCTGGCATATTGAGGGCAGCACTGTCACAGCATTATCTTTTAGGATTTGAAATAGCCCAGCTGGAATTCCATCACCTCCACGTGCTTTGTCCAGTTGAATTCGCATTCTAGGATGGCTGGCTCTGGGTGAGTGATCACACCATTGTGATTATCTGGGTCATCAAGATCTCTTTTGTATAGTTCTTCTGTGTATTCTTGCCACCTCTTCTTAATATCTTCTGCTTCTGTTAGGTCCATACCATTTCTGTCCTTCATTGTGCCCATCTTTGCATGAAAATTTCCCTTGGTATCTCTAATTTTCTTGAAGAGATCTCTAGTCTTTCCCATTCTGTCCTTTTCCTCTATTTCTTTGCATTGATCACTGAGGAAGGCTTTCTTATCTCTCCTTGCTATTCTTTGGAACTCTGCATTCAAATGGTATATCTTTCCTTTTCCCCTTTGCCTTTCGTTTCTCTTCTTTTCATAGCTATTTATAAGGTCTCTTCAGACAACCGTTTTGCCTTTTGCATTTCTTTATGGTGAACCACAAACCAGTCTCTTATCCCAGCTTCTTAGAACCAGTCCTATGATTTTCCCAACTACTTAGAACCAACCCTAACCAATGCTCTCCTTTCAAAGTTAAGTACTGAAGGTATAGGCCTATTTAAGATTTGCAATGTATAGGCTCAATTATTCCATTAAAAACTTTGAAATAAGAATAGTGAATATGTCAAGGCTGAGAAAAGTTTTTTTCTCTCAACCGGGTACTTTGGTGAATGTCTTTTCACCACTGTCCTTACTTGCTGTTCTGCTCCTTCCTTTGAATTCCTGCTAGTGACATGCATAATTTTCCCATAAATTTTGAAAAAGTACTTTGAAATCTTTGGAGGAATGACAGGATGCATACAAAGAGAAATTAAAAATAAACATACTGTGGTTGCCAGGGTAAAGGATGGGGGAAAGCATAGGTGAGTTTGGGATCAACGTGTACACAGTGCTGTATTTCAAATGGATAAGCAACAAGGATCTACTGTACAGCAAGCTGCACTCTGCTCAGTGTTCTGAGGCAGCCTGGATGGGAGAGGAGTTTAGGGGAGAATGATACATGAATATGAATGGCTGAGTCCCTTTACCATTCGCCTGAAACTATCATAACTTTGTTAATAGGCTATACTCCAAAACAAAATAAAAAGCTTAAGAAAAATAAAAAATTAACGTACTATAAACCTAAGCAGGAACAGAAAATAAACACCTGTCCACTCTTCCAAAATCCTCTTCTCTTTAGCAAATATGGAAGGAGAAAGAATGGATGAGACAGTAAAAAATGACTATCAAAATTTTATCCTACAATATAAAAATATCTAAGTTTTCTCACTCACATGAGTGAGTCTTCTATATCACTGAGTATCAGCACACAGTTTGGTAGTATACATCCTTATAGCCTTCCTGTCTCATGGTGCAATTTTTCTTGCGATGGAGATCTGTTGGTAGACTTGAATTATAATGCGGGTCCCTTTTAGTCTGTATGCTATGCCAGCTCATTTGTGAGCTTATGCATTATTAAGTATATTTTGGTAAAAGAAAGAGAAAGTAGCTCAGCCATGTCCAACTTTTTGCGACCTCATGGACGAATACTGGAGTGGGTAGAATACTGGAGTGGGTAGCCTTTCCCTTCTCCAGGGATCTTCCCAACCCAGAAATTGAACCAGGGTCTCCTGCACTGCAGGTGGATTCTTTACCAACTGAGCTATCAGGGAAGTCCTTACTTTTAAAGGGATCCTTATCAAACCTAAATGTAAACAACCAGTGCAACTGCATTGCTTTCCTTGATAACATTTTCCCCCAATAGTAGAGAGATTAAAATGGGAAAGTTTTAAATAATTTTTTCCTGCTCTTTTCTATACTAGGCATGCAAGAGGCCCATTTTCATCCAACTTGGCTCTTTTTTAATAAAGATACATAGGAGTGAGAGGAGTAAATTGCTGTTGTAAAGAATTCCAAAGCTGTTGGCTTTCTCTGTGTCTTCATTTTAGGCTGAAGGCCCCCTATCACAACTTAGTAGGGATATGCTCTCAAACACTCTGTCTCCCTGAGCATTTATGTTCTACACTCAAGAAGCACATCTGAGGTGTGAATAGGCAAATCCGCATGAGTAAAATGCCTTGTGGTTCTACTCTGACTCCTAAGATGTAATTTGGCATAATGTAGAGCCTGAGGAAAGGAGCATGAATCTTCCATAAAGAAGCTACATGATTTCCTTCTTTCTCTCTTAGCTTGGAGGCCCATGAAAATGTTTTCCAAATGGAAAGGGTGAAATTACATTGGGTGTTACCCAAATCTGCTTAATGCCCTTGGAGTAATGTCTTCATTTCTTCTACAAAGGGACCACTCATGTGATTAGGCAATAGAGTTTTGTTTTTGTCTTTATTTTCATTTTTATATCTAGTTATGAATGTTTGACAATAGAAATGCCAATGGGCACAAATTCAGGAATATAAAATGTTATCTTTTGACATTGGGCCTGACATAGTCTGCTGAAAGGATTTTAGTTTATTTTGTTCCTTTGTAAAGCACTAATGGCAAAATTTTTTAATGGGTTAATCAGCTGAATGTAGGAGTTTTGCTACAAAATATTTCCCATTTTACTGTTAAGACTAAGTTTATTAAAGGAAGATGATACTGAGAGTTTGACATTAAAAAAAAAAATTCAACTTTTACATTCCAGGCATTCATGACTGTGACCCAATTTGAGCTTTGGGCACTAGACTAGCATATGGGTTGTGCGCAGCACTGCAGAGGATGACATATTAGAGGGAGAAAGCTAACCCTGGCTCCCCATCTTCTCCCAGGCAAAATTATGCACCAGCCATACAACTGAGTATTAGGCAAACCTAATGCTGCCCTTGATGGGACAAAGAGTATCAGATTCATTAGTACTATAAATAATATAATCAATTGGGAGTCCAGTGTGTCAACCATACGTTAGCAACATTTGCTTTTCAAACTTCTCCCAGCAATTACTCAATTGGTATTTATAAATTATAATCACACACACAGATGAAGGAAACTTGCTGGAGCAATTACCTATGCTCTAATGATTTCACCTTTCAAGACACTAGTAAAAGTAAGACATCAAATAAAACTAGTCTATCTTTCTCTGTAGCTTGGAGATTGAGAGCTATTTAATGCTTGAAAACAGGCATTAGTGGTCCAGGATAAGTCATGTGCCAATCCCAGTAATTTACACTAAACAAAAAGAAAAGAAATAAAGGAAAGGATGAAGAAACATGAAAACTAGAACCACAAGAAGACAGCCAGCATTTAATTAGCATAGGAAACTTGCAAGCAGATATCCAGAAATCTGCCTGCACTGTTCATAATCAGATTGCAGAAACCACTGTGAGCTTAGCCTATTGGGACTACTTTCCAAACCAGAGTCTGAAGACATGGTGTGATGTCAAAAGAGTTATTCCATATAAATATACAACTTATAATTCCTTTATTTCATATACCAGGGATACCCCAACCATCTTTTTAGATTTCGGACACAGCCTGGTTCCCAAGAAAGATAAATTTCCTCCTTTTCCCTCAGGTTAAAGATGGGAATGAGGTTTGGGGAGGAAGGAGAAGTTAAGGGAGAGGAATTGAATCTTTTGGAAAAGCACTAGTACAAATATCCTATGATGCCCTGCCCAACTGAGTAATTGAAATTCTCTGTGAAGCTGCCACTGATATGTTTATAAACCATTGTAAAGCATAAATGATTTTTTAAATATAAATTTTTAAATTTTAATTGGAGATTAATTACTTTACAATATTGTCTTGGTTTTGCCATACATCAACACGAATCTGCAAAACATGATGATTTTGATGTTGCAAGCCATCTAACAATTACCCTGTGCAACTGATATAGCTCAGTGATAATAAGTGTTTTAAAAGAGAGATGTCACCGCTTAGCTGAGTCCCGTACAAAGTGCCACCTTTACGTTGTCTGCTGCTTGTTTTCGTTTTGTGTGTGTGTGCATGTATTCAGTCATGTCCGCCATTTTGCAACCCCATGGACTGTAGCCTACCAGGCTCCTCTGTCCTAGGCTATTTCTAAGGAGAAGCATGCGGATCAAAGAAAAGGGGGCCAAGAGTTCAGCCACTCTAATGGCTCATGGAGGTCCATATATGAGCCTGGCGATTGTTCTTTCATTGGCCTAATATGCTCCCCACATTTTTCTCATGGCTCATTCAGACTTCTTACTCAAATTTCTCTTCCTGATGATCTTCCTATTTCTCTACTGCCTCATTACTCCATTCTCTTACCATGCACTATTTTTCTGCATAACACATATTATCCTCTGAATTTATCATGTTTATTTATTTGTACACAATTATATAAATTGCACAAGAGCTGGAATTTTGTCTCTTGTATTCACTGCTTTTATTCTCAGGATCTGCCATATAGGAAGCATACAGTGTATAAATTGTGAATGAATGCACTTATTATTCATATATAGCAAGAATTATAGCAACTAATTATTGTCTCAAAGGTTGTCTTCCTGGATGTAGTTGTAAAACCTTAGAACTGTTAAAGATGTATTGACATTCTTATTTCAATAGACTGCATATTTACCTCTCAAATGCGGGCAGCAAGATATTTAACACTAGATATACAAAAATACTTACATATGAAAAAAACAATGAGGGAAACAAAACATTGCAATGTATAATGTAGTTGGCTGACTTTGACCCAAGATAATCAAACCCCACCCAAATCCTATCTACTCAGATTCTTGCCTTATTCCCATTCTCATAAAAACTCTTCATGTGTTTATTTATTTGTACAATATCTGAATTGAAAGGAGTCCCATTTTAAAATTTTATCAGTTTGTGTCATAACCTTAACGTCACTTAAAGCTACACCTTTAGGGAGTCTATTTAGTATTAAAATAATTACTTAAGAATAACGCCTATATTTTGGAATTTTAGAAATGTAATCAGGGTAGACAGCCACTACTTTGTGCTACAAATCTGAATGTGAAATTTCAGAAGTCCTCCTTGCATTAAAAATGAATTAACTGTGTGATTATTAATTGTGCATATTCCAATCCCTTTGTGCTGTACTGCATGTTTCTTGAATCTCATTTGAATCCTTTGGCTAAGTAATGTGTCAAGGGGGGTACGAGCCTGAATGCCTGAGTTATTTAAAAGGCAGGACAGCTCTTCCAGATTAGAATACCAATGAGTGGGGTTAAAAAGGCTCTACTGTAGTTGGAGGGCAGCTCTCAGTCTGAGAAGTACCTGAAAAGGACCTCTATGGACTAATTTTCAGAATCACATTGTAATGTGGGCTCATGTCAATCATCAGAACAGACAGCTTCATCCCATGATATAAACTAGTTATACATTCAAGAGCTGCCAGAAGATCTTCATTAAAAAGGGACTTAGCATTAAAGGAAAAAGGTTGTTTTATTATAATACTTCAAACACAGTTTTTTGTTTTATATGTTGTCAGAATTCTTTTTTGTTCTTTGCTGCAATATCAAAAAAAGTACCACAGAAGATGGAAAACATTAAATATTCCATTTTTTAATAGGAATCAAGGAAGCTTTCTGGTTTAAGGCATTAAAATCATATACTTTTTTCCTAAATTTATTCATGGCTTTGAATAACAAAAAGAAATCTCTAGATGTAATAGGAGGATGTTTTTAATCTTTTGTAGGAAGGGATTTGCAGGGCTGACTACTCAAGGTAAAATATCTACTGGCAAAGTATATCAGTGAGAGCTTGATACATATAAATTTGTATAAAACCTTTGGGCTCTCCACAAGCTTCCAGATACCAGTTAGATATTACAATTGATGTCATTAAATTTTAATATAATTGTGTTAGGAGGAAAACAGGAACAATATCCATGTAAGTAAATCATTGACACTATAATCTAGTATTTAAAGAAAACAACAGGGGTTTAACAAAACAAATAAATGTATCTTTTTACCTATATTCAAAAGTGTCATATCAAAATTTTAATTTAAATATATTTGTACAAGTCAGGTAACCTATTCAAAATATCCAGCATATATACATATTTGCCTAAATCATCACATTTCAAACACCAAAAAGTCAAAGCAAATAGCTTGGTAAATGGAGTTAAAACAATTACAGAGTCTCTTGCAAGTAAGATATTTGTCTCAAAAGGTACAATAAGCTCTGTTTTCTGTGCACTTTTAATGAAGAAAATGCAATATTGTGACTCATTTTCTCTCTTGAAACTGCCAACTCCAGAACACATAATCTCAAATTGGTCTCATTATTTAAATGTGTCCCTGATAGATGCATCAGTATTTATTTACAAGTAACTCATGTTAACTACAATTTACAACTTTTCCTTATGACAGGATCATGCTATATGTTAATTTTTAGTTGCTTCCCCTCAGGAGTCTACCTGGAAGCACAATCATTAAAACTACCAGTGGAAGCCAGGGAAACGTCCTGGTGGGGATATTCTCCCACCATGAGGAAGAATATGGCTTAATTAAAGGTCTTTTGGTGCTCAAAGACCAAGTGCTCATAAGAAAGCACATGTCTGAAGCCTCTGTCTCCACTCCTTCTCCCATGAAATGACTTTTTATGCACAATTACTCATTTTCCTCATCATCCTCATATAAACAGGCTCTAAAATTCATAGCATAGAAAGAACTGAGTATCTTTTCAATGCTTTTACTATTCACAGTGTTCAGAGCATTGAGGGTGGTAATTTTATCACCCAAAATTTGAAAGAAATCATAAATCAAATTTTTGTCCAATCCCCACAGTACTATGGAGAGATGAAAGATGGAAAGGGGAAAAAAGGGAAATATTATAGAGCTTGTACATTTTTAACCCACAGATTTATCCAGTTTCTAGGGAGATATAGCTTTATGCCACTGAATAGATTGCTGTTTTATCTATACTCATAATATCCAGCAACTGATAACTCAAAAATACATTTTATCAAATAAATGATGTCATATGGTGTTCACATACTATTTTGATTATAAATTAACAAAAAAATGCTAGAATCATAGAAATTGGAGCTGCATGTAACCTGGCGTTCAATTTGCTGCTCCTTGCTACTGGATTCTGGACAAATAATGTTAATTCATTGAATTTTGTAGTTTGTTCAAAATGTTTCAATACAAAAATCATTAAAAAGATTAAATACTGTTCTTAAGTTAAATGGTTGAGATTCATGGTTAAGACATATGAGTTATGAATATATAATTAAAATTTTAAAAGCCTGTATTATTCATATTACAGTTGTATTTTCATTTCCATGAAAATATCTTATGAATTTTTTAATTGATCTTCTCCTTTATAGTTAAGAATATGTTTATGACCAAATATTCACAGTGGTCTGAAATAAAGTGTTTTCTTATACTATTATATTTTCATATTTTAACACATTTGAACAATTTTAAACTTAAAAAATGTTTATTGAAATATTTAAAATTTTATTTTTGTCTAAGTTTTTCCTATTTAAGCATCTACAGAAAAATAAGAGGTGAAAATGGTGCAATTTTAATACTTAGTGATTCTGTTCTATATTCTATCATCATATAAGCCCCACGAAAACTTTTTAATCCTAACACATGGATCTGATACCAAGATTTCTAGTTACTAGGTAAGTATATTTCTTGAAGGGTACCTTAATATTCATCATTAGTACATTTGTTGATCAATCAGGTATTTTTAATAAGTAGTTCAAAGACCGTTGGTTTTAGCATATGAAATGACAAAAACACTTCATAGGTCATGGGGAATAGAAAATATCTTTAATACCAAAGGTTTGTTTTATTGTATTTATCTTGGCTGCAGGATCATAACTCCCTGACCAGCAATTGAACCTGGGCCCCTGGCAGTGAAAGTGCAGAGCCCTAACCACTGGCCTGCCAGTGAATTCACCAGAAGGCTTATTTTATATGGGAACATTTTCTAAGAAAATCTCAATATATTTTATTTTCCCCACTGAGCTTCTATTTACTGTTTCTATTCCCCAGCACTTTCTGGTTAAACATAATTGTTGAATGAAAGCAGCAAAAAGAATGACTCGATAGACCTCATAATTATTTAAACAGCAAAGGCAAAACTTGGATAAAAGGGAAAATAATGTGGCTGCGTTCTGTGAATCTTTGGGGTGATAGTGCAAGCCCAATTTGTTGGGATCTATGAAAACACCTTAAGAAATTTGTAAGAGTCATACAAATGTATTGAAATATATGTTTGGATTAATAGAGGTTAATATTCTATAGAACTAGAGAGAGTAAAGACCTGAATTTCTTTATTT
This sequence comes from Ovis aries, assembly GCF_016772045.2. Classification (NCBI taxonomy): domain Eukaryota; kingdom Metazoa; phylum Chordata; class Mammalia; order Artiodactyla; family Bovidae; genus Ovis; species Ovis aries. The sequence goes on along the minus strand of NC_056055.1, from coordinate 145,497,776 downwards.
CAGGTGTTTATACATAAATATTTGTTACATATTATATATAGAAAGCATCAATACAATAAGATACACAAATATATATTTTTACATATTAATTGCTGTATTATATAGATTTATTTCATACACTATGTATTTCTTAATTCTTGATGTCTGAAGCACTTTCTTATAGTGTAAATCTTTTCTTTTTGAAGTATAGTTGATTTACAATATTGTGTTAGTTTCTGGTGTACTGAAACACTTTCTTAATATTTAGTAGAGTTGATGAATTTTGAGTATGAGGAAAGAAATATGCATATATATATATTTATACTCACATTTATATCCATACCTACTATATATTCCCTGGCGGCTCAGACAGTAAAGCGTCTGTCTGCAATGCGGGAGACTGGGGTTTGATTCCTGGGTCGGGAAGATCCCCTGGAAAAGGAAATGGCAATCCACTCCAGCACTCTTGCCTGGAAAATCCCATGGATGGAGGAGCCTGATAGGCTACAGTCCGAGGGGTCGCAAAGAGTCGGACACGACTGAGTGACTTCACTTTCACTTTCCTTTCACTATATAACTCACATTTATGTACATACATGTAAACACACACATATACATATATATATATACACACACATATTTACTTTAGGGGAAACATATATGTATATATTAAAAAATACTTAAATGTTTATATACATTATAAACACACATAAATGTTTAAATGAAATAAATATGATATATTGAAAGATGATGGTGGTCAAAAGCAACAGTGATTTACATAAATCAAAATGTAGAATGAAAAATAAAACATATTCAGATTTATTAAAATACATCTTTTGAGCCTACTATGAAAATATTATCAACTTTTGTCACAAATTTAAAAGGATGGGAAAAGTAGAGGACAGAAGAATGTAGGGAGAGGGAGATGTAGAGTCAGAGACACATAAACACCGCTGACCCAACCTGACAATACTTTATTGAGCTTTAGGAAGCTTTCAGTGACAGTATTCAAAAAGGGTTTCCATGTAGCAGCAGTAAAGACATCATCAACAGCCACTTCAGACAGTTCAGATAGAGTTCCCCTTTGAGGATGGAAAGAAGTGATAAGTGGAATGCTGCTGTAAGCATCTGGACTCAGAAGGATTTCTCAACTTTATATATTGATGGCCAAGCTGAAAGAATGTGCAGCAAGGTGAGAATCTTGCTTGTGAAACAAAAAACCAAGGAAAGGTGGTCAATAAAAAGGTGAGAAGGAGTGCAGTTGGATGATTAGAAACCTTGAAGTTAAATGGCATTTTGCAATTCATTGTAAAAGAAAGAACAAAAACCACTGAGACTGAACAAGAAGAATCTCAAAAGAATTCTCCATTTACAAATGTGCCTACAGAAAAGCGAAGCATATGAAAAGAAAGAGGCTTCGAGTCTGATTATACTTCATCACAGCTTTCAGATGAAGAGTGAAACGTTGTTTAATCCTCTATAGATATTTTCAGGCATGTGTGTAAATAACGAAGTTGAAAACAGTTTACTGATTCTTAAAATCTAACATCTATTGAATAGTATGGAGTCAGATTTTTCTTTTAAGTCAAATAACAGTATGTGATATGAGTAAAGCTCTTCCAGAATTAGTATCTCTACAGATAACTTTTTTAAACTAGCGACACATGAAGAAATTGAGGTGAATTTCATGTTCTGAAATTTCTCATTTTTTTGTTCTACATGATAGTCACAAACTGTGACTTCTTTATTTATGTATTTATTTATTTATGGAGATGCCTGTATGTATGTAAGTGCTTGTTTATTTGTAATATGTCAACACAACCCTTTTTAAAAATATCTGCAAGTACCACTTTTTTGAAATACGTGGGTGAATTTTTTCAGGTTTTTTTTTTTTTTTACCTTTTATGAGGTGGTCGATTTTTCTGCTTTGTCTTTTGATTGTTTGGGGGAAGGATAGTATTATTAATCAATGAAATTGATCACATTAACCAAATATGGACAGAAAGAAACAATATTTCCTGTTATATTTCATTGCAGAAACAGGGTCATATTCCACTTTCTCTTAACAGTAAAACAAAATAAAACATATGTCTCAAATATTTAAGTCAACTAAGACAATGCACTTTGAAGCAGAATATGCTTCAAATTATAGCATTCTAGTTCCCCATAATTCTACTGGGACAGGGCTGCTATTTAAAGAAACTCTGTGGTTTGAGAAATGACGATATGACAAAGAAATGTACACAATCCTGAAGGGAACCAAAAGGACAGATGCTTCAGGCTATCTGAGCTTCTGTTAAATATGAGAACCAAGGGGCATGAACCTAAGCTAGAGAATGGCCTGGCACAAAAAGTGCTTCCAACTCTTTTGCAATTGCCCTTTGTGGAATAAACAGCCCAGAAAAATATAACAAGCAGCAGACACAACAAGAACATGGACAAGCGGCTCTGGACAGAGCAATGGCAATTTAATGAGCAGAAACCCTCAGTGTTCTGTTTTCAGGTTAAGTATGTATATGGATGCTCTGAAAATCGGCATTTTCATTAGAGTTAAATTTGTTCTAATATTTTTAGGAGTTCAAAATCATACTATTAAAGCCCAGATATTCATCCATTAAACATTCACAGCTAAAGAAAATCCTTTGGGGAATTATTAAGAAATAAAATATGTTTGTATCTGGGAACAATTTTTTTACACACATTTAGCTTTATATTTTTAATAAAGAACTAGCCTGCTTTTATTCCCCAAACTGAATACATCTGTTAAAAATTATTTCTTTAAAAGGTCTGTTATTCAATCTTTTTACTCTTAACAGAACAGAGAATGTTACAGAATTAACCAAGACAAGTATTAATCTTACTCTCTTGAAACACTTAGGAAGTCATCAGGAATCACACTTGTTTAGAATTGTTACAGTTAGGAAGGCCTTAGAGTGAGCTCCCTCATTTTGAAGACAACGTAGAAATGTGAAGTGATTTACCTCTGGTTTTTGTGATCGGGGCATCCAGGTTCTTAATCCATCATTCTTTTTCTTTTATTAAATAGGATGAGGTACATAAAGTGCTTAGCACACTGCCTGGCACAGATGTAGCACTTGATAACTGTTGCTAAAGCTACGTAGAGAGCAATAGATAGAGATGATTGCACCCAAAGATATACACACACAAACGTATATACAAATTCTGATGGTAAGAAAAGTGGCTGAGCAGAAGTAAGAATAGTAAGTTTTATGTTATTTATCAAAAGTATTTACATCAATCAAGTGCTATTTTCAGTAACTCAACACTAAGCCAGTTATATGACAGAATTTCCTTCAATGCCTTTATTATTATACAGGATAGTAGGTGAGTCTCTGCCAAAGAGGCCTTGTCTTTCATCTTCCTATGCCAAGCACCTCTCATAACAGGCTCTCAATAAATGGTGCTCTGTATGGATGAATCAAATGATAGAAAATAAACAACCATGAAGTAATAGGCAAATTCTAACTAACTCAGAAAACTCAAATATGAACAGTCAGAATTTGCTTTTAACAAACAAAGAAATGCATGTGGCACCCGTCACTTCCTTACTGCTATTTTGCCTACAGAGTTGTGGACTCATGTATCTTATTCATGATTATTTTGGGAGCCAAAGCATATCTTCCAGTGCAAATGAATGTATGAGGGCAGGTTCTCCCTGGTCTCTCATTAGTTGTCAAGAGTGACCTAGAGGTATTTAACCTTAAGGACAGAGTTTTTCATTTGCATAGTTTTGTCCTGATCTCTGTCCTGACTAACCAGCCCAGCTTGCCAGTCTGGGAGTCAAGATGAGCAAGGAGAAAAAAAAACCTAATTAAGCTAGTTTATATACTTTAACATGTCTGGAAAATGGTAGAATTAATGGCTGCAAACCATCTCTGATACTCTAGTCAAGGAATCACTTTTTTTTTTTTTTCATTTTCAAACTGTGCCTATGGGAAGGAGGGAAAGGAGAGGCCCTGTGAATTCAGCCCCACATTTCCCTTTGTGGTGGCTGTTAAACCAGTGCATTAGCAAGAAGGAGAAAGGATAATAAGGTTAGTAATTGGCAGGGCTGTCCAACTACAACTCCCCTCTCTCCTACCACTTGGCCCTGCCCAATTTATCTCTTCCATAGCCCCTTGATGCTTCATCTCTTCTCCAAACTTTTTAAAAGTTGCCCCCTGTATCTGGTAGCTTGTTATGTAAGGATATTCATCAAAGCTCCAACCTGAATGTTCTTCCACTTGTTAAATCAATATTAAAACAAGAAAGAACCCCTAGTTTAAAGCATCCGCCTTGCCATTCCCCCAGCTGGAGGGCCACCGCCAATGGTAAGTGGTGAGGGAAAAGTATAATTAAAACTTAACTTTCAAAAAGATCTCATAGTTTATGCTCAGTAAGAAGCTCTTTTCGCCACATGAACTTTCAGGTGGCTGTTCTGAACAAAATAGGTGTGGATTCCTTTTACATGAAACCCTTAAGATAACTTTAACATGGTCCTTTGCAGTTTAATTTATCATAAATTCTGGCACCATTTATCACTAAATGCAAAATGATGAAGAAATGGCTCTATTAAATCTGAATAACTATTGAATTAAAAAGCGGTTAAATGAGTTGAAGCACATAGCACAGTTAACAATATGTGGAAGTGTGTTTGGCTGGAATAAATTACTTTCATAGTCATCATTTGAAGAGTCTACCTTTGGAGAAATATGTTCAAAACTTCGCATCTTGATTCCTTGACTAAATCATATGCACTGTTAATGTACTTTTAAATTTATTTCACAGAAAACAGGAGGAAATGCCTGGTCTGAAACTCTTCGGTATCAAAACAAAATTTCTCTATTCCAAAGTTGAAGAAAAAGACACTTTAAAATAGGTATGTGAAATAAAATAACAGATTTAAAGTAAATATATTTTACTTTCCTAACTCTTAATCTTTCAGAAATGGCTTTGTTATAATGTATCCATGTATTTTAACATTCTAATATTTTTCAATGGCAGTTCTCCAAAGAGAAGTATTTTAACATAGCCTAGCACATGCACAACACTTTAAAAATAATAATAATAAAAAAGATTGGCTTAAACACCTAAAGGATGGATTTTTATGAGAAATTAGTAATTAAAGCAGAAGGGTTGTTCAAAGGAAGGCTCTATCACATAATCTGTTTGCATTTATATTTTGAAGAACATTAACAAAAATTGGACTTCAGAATGCAATATATATATATATATATATATATTTTTTTTTTTTTTTCTAGGATCCATGCTGGTGGAGTTCTGCTACCCAGATATGTCCCCTTGCAGGGTTTCAGCAGATAATGTGAGTGTTCTTAATCCTTACCCACATGAGGGCACTTTCTAGTGTCTTTAATTATCACCCTGGTATTATGATTAGAAACAAAGACTTTTCAATAGTAGTGTCCTATTGCATGTTTAGAGATATTTCTGTGTGAAATCTTTAATAAAAAGGATTTGTGAATGAACTTAATTAGCCCTGTTGAAAACATCCAGCAGATAGCAATTTCATGTCCACACAGAGAGTTGTGTCATGGCATGGGGGCAGGTTTCTTGGCTAGATTCTTTCTCTGTGAAAAGCAAAAGTGCTGTTTTTCAAGAAAGCAAAAGCTCTTTTAATATGTTTACCAAATACAATATCTGGTTTACAGAAAGCACTTAATTTAGTCTTTCCGAAAGCCAACCAGATTATGTTGCTTTACTGGGCTTACAGAAACATCTATAGACAGAATGCTAATTTACAAACACAGAGATAGAGAGACAGAGGCAGAAACACAGAGAGGTATATTCTTGAATTCCAAAGGTATTCCAAAGACATACCTTTTTCTTTATGTATCTAATTTTTAATGGAATCTATATAACTATGCAGATAAGAAAGCACATATCCATAATACAATATTGGTTCCTATAGTCTTTTGTTTTGTTTTCATGCACCCTTCTTCATCCTCCATTCTGCCAGTCCATCCACCCCAGGAAGGGAACTCGATGGTCTCTAGGTTATTATGTGCAATGGAGCAGAGAAAGAAAGAGAAGTACTGACTATGGAAGTTAGAAGATTGAGTGGCAAGAGTAGAAGAATACTTATATTTGAGTGAAAATGGTGGTAGATCATTCTGTAACAGCTTAGTAGTCTTTGGGGCTGTTAGATTATGGGATACTAGAAGATTTAAAATTTGGTACCCACATCATTTTTTTTTTCCTTTCCAACTGGATTTTCTCTGGGGGTGCTTTCAACTTGGGATGTGGCCTTTAATTATACAAAGCAAAGGAACCTCAGGAGAGGTTTCAGATGAGGGAAAGCTATTGAAATGGCTACTAAATTTAGCAGGGTGGGATGAACCGGGAGACTGGGATTATATATACACTGCTATATATAAAAGACAGAACTAATAACTAATGAGAACCTACTGTATATATAGTCAGAGAACTCTACTCAGTGTTCTCTGGTGACTTGAAGAGGAAATCCATAAACAAGGGGATATATGCATACAGATAGCTGATTCACTCTCCTGTACAGCAGAAACTAACATATTGCAAAGCAACTATAGTGCATGCATACTCAGCTGTGTCTAACTCTTTGTGACCCTATGGACTGCAGCCTGCCAGACTCCCCTGTCCACGGGACTCTCCAGGCAAGAATACCGCAGTGGGTTGCCATTTCCTCCTCCAGGGCATCTTCCCAACCCAGGAATCAATCCTGCGTCTCCTGAATTGGCAGGTGGATTCTTTACAACTGAGCCACCTGGGAAGCCCATACAAGCAACTATAGTCCAAAGAAAATTTTTAAAAGCTTTGTTTGCTTGTTTGTTTCTTTTCTTAGCTTTCTATTGTAGCTTCATTGTCCTAATTTAAAAAGAACAAAGCAGATAAGGATTCAGGGATAGTGATAGTAATCTACCTGAGAGTTAAAAGTACACATTAGTCTGGGTCTTCCTTGTGTTGAGAGTATGTTTGAAATGAAAAATTCTTCAAGTACAGATACTGAGGAAGCCAATTAAGGGCTACCACCCAAACTAGAAACTTAGAGCTCATCTCCCCAGTGGTTAGGAAAACTCTGAAGGCACTCTCCCCTACTCCTGCCCTATACACCAAGATTCCTGTCCTTTGGTTATTCAATCAAATGCTAATCTAGGAACTTCTGTGAAGGGATTTCGTATATGGAACTAAAGGTATAATAATCAACTGACTTTAAAATAGGGAGAGATTCCAGGTAACTGTAGAAGGAAATGACAACCCACTTCAGTATTCTTGCCTGGGAAATCCCAGGACAGAGGAGCCTGGTGGACTATAGTCTGTGGGGCAGCAAAGAGTTGGAAACTACTTAGTGACAACAACAATATAAAATTTTAAGATCATAAACCCATAACTTATAAAAATGGTAGGCAGGTCTGTGAGTGGATAAAAATTTCCCACACATTCCACAAAGTGGAAAACAGATAGATGATTGGCAGTTCATGAAGTAAGACAAATAAGATCCCGACTCAGTCTTGCAGCCAAAGGGGCAGCCCATAAACCCAGCAAAACTCCAAAGAAACCTGGGATTCAAGAGGGCAAATGTGTGGTTGAGAGTGAAAAAGAACAAGAGGTTGAAATCATGAGACTTAATGAAAAGTCAATAAACATAGCAATTGAATTCCCACTTCTACTCCCACTTTTCTGCACAAAACTGTCGCAGCCAGATGTTTAATTCCTGGGGAAAGGGGGATGGGGACAATACGAACAAAACTAGTGTGCTACTTAAAGGACTTGAGCAAACTCCCTGTGGAAACTAGGGCAGCTGGTGTGGATCTGGAGCTCCTCCAGCAGAAGCATTTCCATTTTGGACTGTGGGAGATCCAGTGGCTGACTCACTGACAACTCTCCACGTAGTGAAGTCTGCCAGTGGATGAGCAGGTTTTCTCTCATTTCGCTCTTAAATATGAATGCTCTACTAAGCATCACCAGATATTTTATGAAATTCTACAAAATGAAATTTCAGAGGAAACAGATATAGCTCACTGAATACAAGATTTTCTTTTAAGCTAAGCAGTATAATCAGGAAGATTTAGACACTATTATAAGCATTAAAAAAAGGCATGATGCTGTTAAAAGTAGAGAAATCATAGAGGAAAAAGAAGACATGTTAGGGACCAAAAATTTGATTACAAAAATAAAAACAATCTTATAGATGAGTTTGAGGAGAAAATTAATCAAGAAGTTAAACAAAACATAAAATCATAAAATATGAGAAAAAAAATAGTTTAAAGATAAAGAGGATTAATCCAAGAATTCTATAATCATTTTATTATGAATTCTAGAAAATAATAGCACTAAAAATAAGAAGAAATGATTAAATAACAATTAGAGAATTTCTCACAGCCAAAGGGCACAAGATTTTAAATAGGAAGTGTCCAGCATGACTAATGAAAAAGAATCAGAACTTGATATATGATTATTAATTTTAGAAATGGAGAGTAAAAAAATTAAATACTATCAGAAAAAACAGATCTCTTAATGAGAATCAGGATGTCATCAGAGTTATCATCTTGCAACAGATACCGAGAGAAGGAAAACAAAGCTTCACTGTTCTGTGGGACGTAAATAACAACTTAGAATTACATACCCAGCCAAATTATAATTCAAATGTGAGGTTAGAAATAACTGTAGTTTCAGACATGAAATATTAGTCTATCTCCCACATTCTTTCTTCTGACACCATTTAAGATTTGTCCTACCTAAATAAAGGTGAAAATATAAAAAAGGATAATCTAATAGTCAGGAAACAATAGGTAAAAATTTGGAGAGCAATAAAGAGAAGTTGCCAGGTGACAGATGTACCCAAACCTGTGTGTGTGTTTGTGTGTGTGTGTGTGTGTGTGTGTGTGTGTGCGCGTTCAGTCGTTCAGTTGTGTCCTCAGACTACAGCCCACTAGGCTCCTCTGTCCATGGGATTCTCTAGGCAATAACACTGGAGTGGGTTGTCATGCCCACCTCTAGGGGATCTTCCTGACCCAGGGATTGAAATTGAGTCTCTTGAATTTCCTGCATTGGCAGGCAGATTCTTTACCAGTTTGCTACCTGGGAAGCCCTGTTCCCAGACTTAGGGAGATCTTAGTCCAAATGCGAGATAAAAGAGACAGGTTTTTAAGGAGAAATAGAGAGGGAATATCAGGAATTTTATATTCTTAACAATTGGAAGTCCTAAAATTTGCATCAAGGAATTCTTTGGTATGCTAAAAATGCATAAAAAGAAAGGCATTATGAAACCCAAATAAATTGTTTAATAAAGATAATATATCTGAATAATATACCAATGTTCATTTCTTCGTTTTGATGATTATACTGTGAGTATGCAAGATGTTAACAATAGGGTAGGCTGGGTGAAGGGTGTACAAAGATTCTCCATACATTTTTTGTAACTTTTCTCTAAGGGTAAAATTAATTCAAAGCATCAAAAAAACTAAAGCAAAAAAGATATCATGGTTGTATGCATTTTGAATACAATGAATAGCAAATACACAGTCAAGTGATAAACAACAGGAAATGGTAGGGTAACAGCATAAAGCAATTAATAATTTAGCATGTGGTGTGACTTTGGTTTTGCCTATCTCAAAAGCAGTGTCACCTGAGTGAAATGATGCCAACGTAGGTGATCAAAATGCCAAATATCCAAATCTTTACCTGTAGCTGCTACCAGAAATTATCTCAGAAAATGTTGGGAATGGAATTAGGCAAAGTGTTTACTGAAAAAAATTCATCAGCTAGGAGATAGGTATGGAAATGGGTGAAAGTGCGAACAGAGAGGAAGTTGTTTACATTGTTCACATTGTTTGTGGAAAACCAATGATAATCTGTTGGAGCTTCTATTCATGATTAATGCCTGCAAGATTGCTGCATCCGGTTAGATTTCCCTTGAGGCTGGCAGAATCAGAAAATAATAGCCAAGTCCAATCTTGACCATACTTACTGCAAATGTGTTTTGCACAGAAGACATGGATCATATGATCTCTGTGAGACATGTTTCGAAGACAAGGCTTTTTAACAGTCCAGTGAAAAACTTGTATATGAAGTCAACTGTCACAAAGTGGATGAAGAATAATATCTCTGATTTGAGGCAACTGTATTTTTTTTTTAGCCCGTGGAGCTAAGGGACAACTTCCAATGGAAAAACTTGAATGTGACTTTTGCCATGATTGACAAAGACGAGAAGTAGGACAGTGGTGTGGAGCTCATGGAACCAGTGGGAAACATAAAGGATTTTGACCACCATTGTGAATATCATAGGTGTCAACTGAGATCCTTTTTATCACGAAACTGATTTCTTCTCTGATAGAGACACTTGAATTGAAGCCCCTTCTGACTCACATAACCTTTTCTGTTTTAGCCATTTCTTGTATCAACAATATGTGCTTTGATGTAGTTAATTATTATACTAATACCATACCTCACTTGGCCCTGCCTACAAAGACTAAAGCAGTACCTAAAAGGATCAAATTGTTTCCAATAACTATATCCCAGAACAAAGCCTAAACAAGCTGAAATATATGTATATATACATATATATATGATAGACACCAGATGTAATTTTTACCTTTTTGTGGTATGTACCACAAAAAGGTATATATGTGTACCACGAAAAGGTAAAACATGTATATATTTTATGTAGTTTGACTATATAAATATAGTACATTATATATAATAGATATAAAACATATATTTATATGTAAAATGAATTTATATATGTAACACATGTAAATATATATGTGTATACATATATCACATAAAAGGTAAAAATTACAATATGTACCATATATCCAATAACAAATTACTAGGCATGCAAAGAAGAAATACACAATATAGTAAGCACAAAAGTTATTCAATGAAAACTGCCTTTGAAATGACACAGAGTATATTGTTAGTAGGCAAGGATATCTTAAAAATGCTAAATCTGTATTCCATATATTCAATAGTATTTCTAAGAAAGATTGGGCATATTACGTAGATACATGGATTACGTAAAAAGAGTCAAATCAAACCTCTAGAAATAGAAATAATAAAGTTTGAAGTAAAAAAACTATTGTTTAATAGATTTCTTCAAGTCAAAAAAAGTCTTGTGAAATACCACTACCAGAAATAATTACCACCAATATGGTAGATTACCCTGCTAGTAATGACACAGTACACATGTATATGTGTACCTGTGTTCAAGAAATCCTGTGGAAAGTAGTTTATGTGTTGTTGTCCCTAAGTCATATCTGACTCTTTTGCAACCTGCCAGGCTCCTCTGCCCATGGCATTTTTCAGGCGAGAATATAAGAGTGGGTTGCCATTTCCTACTCCAGGAGATCTTTCTGATTCAGGGATCTAACTCCATCTCCTGCACTGGTACATTTAATTGACGTTAGAGTTAACAATGTAAAATATGTGAAAAGATGACAGATGTGCAAATGTAAAAAGTTAAGAATAGGGAGACTATGGCAGGTAATACCTTAGGAAATCAACGTATGCTGCTACTTTTGAATGAACACACACATGCACACGCACACACAAGTATAAACAGTTTAAAATTGTAGTGGAAAACTCTTACCAAAAATAATGATGTTATTATCATTGGTAGAATGTAGAAAAGAAACTGAGGTATTACAAATAATCATTATCCATTATAGCACGTAGTAATCAATAATATCTAAGAAAGATCAATCAAAACTAGACCTATTAAACATATTATTTATAAATATATAGTGAACTCCAGAAAAATGTAAAAAAGGAAGAGATACAACAAATTCCCTCTATGATATAGATATAGGTGGTACAAATTAAATTAACCTAAACAAATGGCATTACAACACTGTCTAAAATTAACTATGCTGATAGTACATACAAATTAAAAAATCTATTATTTAAAATTTTTTCAACTGTTGTAGTTAGTTTATGGAAAAGATGCTGAAGATTTAATAGTGGTTGTTATTTTAGCTATTTTGATGTGTCTATGTGTTAATTGAAAATAATAATGTTATTCCTTTTCCATATTTGTATCTAGAATTTCACTCTTGACTAACTTTTTTGGGCAATGGTGATAACCAATATAGTTCCTGAGTTGAAGTAAACTTCTACTCTTTTACTCATGTATCAGCATGATACTGGTGTGTGTGTGAACATGCACACGTGTGTTCAGTGTTAATGAAGATGACAAGGTTTTGATAGGAGTTTTTGTCAAGAATAAAGTAGAATTTTATCATTTATTTTCTTCTTAAAAGTATTGTAATTGCCAGAAATAACATTCTAAATAATCAGCTGAAATATTATTGATGATTATTTTTAATCTTCAACAATTTTTTTCTCTATTAGTCTTTCGGAAGTAGCCAATCAGAAAGCCTTTTTTTTTTTTTCCTGAGAATAGAGACTCAATATTATATAAGGACAATTAACACCAAGAATGCTTATAATTAAGCTTCAGTTCTTTAAGCAAAGTATTGGCATATTGGACAGGTGACCTAGGAGTACAAATTTCTAAACGGTTACAAGTAAGTTTAAAATTAATTTCCCACTAAGATGAATGAGAGTTTTAAAATATGACACCTGGGTTAATGCTATTGTTTTGTAGCACTGCAGACTCAAACAAGAGAGTAGGTAGCAGCTTCACTGAAGGAAGTAGTTTTCAATACAATCAAGGTAGATTTATAAACCCCTAAAGAAACTTCCCTTGGAGAACAAAATGGCAACCCACTCCAGTATTCTTGCCTGAAAAATTCCATGGACAGTGGAGCCTGGCGGCTATGATCCAATGAGTTGCAAAGAACTGGACCTGACTGAGCAACTAAGCATACAAAGAAGCAAAGAAAAATTAACATTACTTTGTTAATACTGTTAAAAATGCTGCAAAACCACTTATTGAAAAAGACATTTCTACTATTATTTGTTTATTTAAAGAAGAATAACGTACTTGTCCTACAAATTATTTTTGCTTGTAAGTCCAATATTTCATAAAGTGATTGACGAAAAGTATTCAAATGATATATTGCTATAGTATTAATAAATGAAAAGCAGGTAATTTATGAGAGGCAAGGAAGCATTTTGGAAATTTGAGGGTGGGAGATCAGAATATCTGAATTTTAGCAGAAAAAAAGGTAAAGAACAGAAGACCAATTATTAGGGAATAGGGTAGAAAAACACTTAAGGAGTAAAATATTGAGGCAGGCCCACTTGATGAGGGTGTGTGTTGTAAATAACGTGTATCAGGTAGAAAGCTATTTAGAAACCTACTACCAAGACTACATAGGATAGAATAGGCTGCTATAAAATAGGGCCGTCCTCCTTTTCTTGGAAGTGGGACCACAACTGGGACTCTGAGTATGGAAAAAAAAAAAAAAGAGAGAGAGAGAGAGAGAGATGCAGTAAGCATAAGGGGCTGGCAGTAAACCTTTATCAGAATTAGAATGAATGTCATTACCTAAGAATTAATTAAGGAAAAATCTACAAATTTGAAGTAGATCACATATTTATAGAAGCAAAACTACTCTAAGCAGTAAGCTTATAAACTGCACATTGCGGCATTGAGGTGGCCAGAATGAACACCTGAAAAAATATAACCAATTGGGTATTCACAACAATATACATTTAAATATGGGTCATCTTTTCAAGGTGCCTTAGATTGTTTAGAAGCAGGCTATAAACAAATATTTAAGTGAAAGGACTGTATTTGGGAAACATTGGCACTGATAACAGGAAGTTGTGGAGTGAAACAGAGAGGTAAGGCAGTCAATAAATGGAGCAACATAGAAAACAGAACTAAACTGAGCATCATGAAAAACCAAGGAAATTTAACCATAAGATAAAGCCATGGACAACAGTGTAAATATACACACATATCTCAGAGTTATCAAACATGTGGGACAGAGAAGATACTACATCAGTCATGGGTTGAGGAATATTATTCCCCTGGTACTTTGGCTTAGAGGATAAAGCATCTGCCTGCAACGCAGGAGACCTGGGTTCAATCCCTGGGTCAGGAAGATCCTCTGGAGAAGGAAATGGCAACTCACTCCAGTACCTTTGCCTGGAAAATCCCATGGACGGAGGAGCCCGGTAGGCTACAGTCTTGGGGTTGCAAAGAGTTGGACACGACTGAGCGACTTCATTTTACTTTTCATTTTCCAGCCTGCCAAGCCAGAGGAAGAGCTTCACATCAGACCTTCCAACATACTGTAGCTGGAAGTCAGTAAGGATTCCTGAATAGGTAAGATCCTAGGCACAATGAGCTGGGCATAGATAGCGTCTGTCATGCTAAAGAAAACATTATTTTGAACAAGAGAGGTTGTGATAATATGTATTCTTAAAAGAATTATCAAGATTATGTCAGCATATCTTTAACATTATTCAACTTGTGATTGTCTTTGGCATGTCACGATTACATAATGGGACTATCAAACTAGAGGTTAAGATGATTCAACTAAAATTATCTTATAAGTTCATATATCTCCTAATTGTGATTTGAATTTTATGTGAACTTGCCAACAAGTTAAGAGGATTCAGTATTCTAGTCATGGTCACATTTTTTTTCTTGGTTGGTATGAACATGTAGGCATCCTGGATGATAGAACCCTCTCTTTGACTTTGTTTAATCCTAGTTAGTTACACTGAGACTAAACATTTCTGAAACTCTTCCTAACCCAATATCTGGATTTGCTAACCTGATTATCAGAACCAAGAACTTGAAGATTCTAGTAAGGATTTATTACCCTTTCAGTAATTTTCTTGACAAAACACAGCCTAGTGAGCACATGTGGAACATACCAGTTTCCAGTGGTGTATGTGTATTTGTACATGCAAAGACACTGTCACACCCAAATTCATTAAGTTTTCTTTGCTTTTTTGGTGGCTCAGATGGTAAAGAATCTGCCTGCATTGCAGGAGACCCAGGTTCAATCCCTGGGTCAGAAAGATTCCCTGGAGAACAGAATAGCAATCTACTCTAGTATTCTTGCCTAGAGAATACCATGGACAGAGGAGCCTGGTAGGCTAGAGTCTATGGGTCACAAAGAGTCAGACACAGCTGAGCAAGTATTAGTTTCACTAATGTCAGGGTAGACTTTATATTTCTTATGAACCTTAATGGCCGTTTATTATAGACTTACATGAAATCACATCAGGTATTTTTTCTCAGCATGAAATGGGTGGCTAAGTTGGTAAAGAATCCACGTGCAATGTAGGAGACCCAGGTTCAATCCCTTGGAGGGGAAGATCCCCTGGAGAAGGAAATGACAACCCACTCCAGTATTCTTGCCTGGAGAATCCGATAGACAGAAGAGCCTGGTGGGTTACAATCCATGGTGTCACAAAGAGACAGGCACAATTTAGCGACTAAACCACATAAGTAGTTTTATAGACTATGAAGATTTTACTGGCTATATTATTCTAGGGATTAATATTTTAATAACATTCTGAAGTGGCCTCATGTTTCTCCTTTTGTTCCAATCAATGTAAAAAAAATCACATGAAGCTTCTAAGAAAATTTATGAGTGCTTTCAGTTCTTTAAATTTTATATTCAAAATTACAATATGATATAATACATACCTAAGAAGTTGATGGATAACAATTGAATTATCACTATATTAATCATCTTCATTTGACTTCCATTACATAAAGTATTATACTATTAGGAATTTTAAAAGTCTAGGACTTTTGTTACAAATATTTCTGAATCTCTGATAATGGAATATAAATTATAAAACACAAACTCCATTCTCTCTTGTCTTCTAGTTTAATTAAAAGGAAGACTATAAAGACCTAACATATTGAAGTGGAATAAGTAGAAAGAGCCTGGCATCAAATATTACAGATATTTGAATAGATGGGAAAAAAAGGACTTTTGAGGCTGAAGGGAAAGGTAGGGTAGATTGATGAAGAGATGAACTTCACTGAGTATCAACTGTCAGATGAAAAAAAAGAGAGAATAGGAAAAAATTTCCCACAATATCTAATTTCTCTTCTATTACTAGCTCTGTTATCTTTAGGGGCTTTAGTGTCACCTCTTTAAAATAGATGTAATCATGATTTACCTGCAACTAGTTTACTCAATAATTTCAAATCTAAACCAAGGATACTGTACCAATCAGAAATTAGAATTCATATACCTTCACTGGTAGTTAAAAATTAGAATATATTTGAAATTTTGAAGAGAGAAATATATTCAAAATCCTGAAATGAAACACCATGCAATGCTCAACTGATGTTAGTTTCTGATAATAATAAAAAAAAAGCAAAGGAGCTTGAATACCAAATATATTAAAATTACCATAATTGAATAGCCTCCACCATATAGTCATTAAAAATCATGCAGAGCCTGTAACTTTTTTATTGGCTTGGAATTTAGCCATTGCCCTCATTTTTAAAATTTAATGACTGTTTTAACCCTTCCTGTAAGGCTCAGAGAACTCCCATCTTCTTTTCTATAACAAGAATGTTCTATGATAATATTAATAGAGGCATACCTGGTATATTTGCAGTTGAGGAAAAGTTGCCTTCGGATGATCTAATCATATCTTGACTTTGGTGTTATAGATGAAATTAAAGACTACTGCCCCTGTAGAAATCTTCTTGGATTAAATATTATTCTTAGACTATGCAATCATTCTCCTCTTTGTGTTATAGAGCACATTATAGAATATGAATTAAAAATATATTTTATATAGAAATAAGAAGTTACATATTCTGAGACTCAGAAAAATGACAATGCAGTCAGGAGCAATATGTATTATCTCACATGCAGAAACTGATTCTAAGCAGTGACTTATTTAGATAGAAATAGAAGGCTGAAAACATTATAAGAAACTCAGGTTTTCATTACAAACACATAATAACCCTTGAAATATGCTAGACATTGTGTCACAGGCTGAAATACAGAGACGAATATGATTCAGTTTTTGCCTTCTTGGAAGCTAGTAGATAGGAAAATAAGAATGATTATATAATGCGCTAAATGCAATGACAGAGATTTGTACAAAATTGTAAGGATGCAAGTCTCTCTCCTGGTCCTTTTTAGCATGCATGCACCTAGATCTTTCACAAATAATGGCAACCTTTCTAAGATCCCAGAAAAGGCCCGCCAGGGTGGGGTTGGTCCATAGTCTCCCTTGGAAGTGGATTCCTATATTAAATGTGCTCTGCTGTCAGGTTAGTTTTCTTTGAATTCCCTGGGGATCATTTTCTTTCTTAATAGGGGAGTTGATTCAGTGATCTAATTAATAGCACATTTTCATGTTGAAAATGATAAGGACAATGGTTGCCAACTAAGAAATATAATTTGGCAGCAATGCACAAGAGATCATGATCTTCAAATTATGTTACTTCTTTGAATTAGTTAGAAGACAATGGGAATAAATGAAGGTCTAAGTATAAGGCCTAACTGCCATCTCCAAGAATGTAGAATTAAATGTGTAATCTAGGTTGCTATTTTGTCCCATATATATCAGAATTGGGTTAATTGAACAAATTATTTTTAAGGTTTTTCTACAATAAATAGGATCCCAAATTAGAGTAACAGTGCAAAACCTAGTAACTTGTTTATAGTAAAATCATCCTTGTAGAGAATTTATTTAAATTTCTGGAAAAACCAATATTTAGAACTAAATGTTCTCAGAACCTGTTAAAAAGTTGCACTAGCTATGTATAGTATTCCTTTCTCCTATTGATAATCTCTTTTGTCAAGCTTAACCTGAAACAACATCTTGGTGGTTGTTTATGAATATTAAAGCTGAAAATTCCATCAGTTCTCAATTTTTTTCCCACCACCTCATTGCAAAACAAAAATTTCGTTGGTTGATGTATCACCCAATTTACAGTGAATGACCCTGCCCTGATGTGACCTTCTAGGTTGATGACTCTTTCAAACATATAGTATAGTTTCAGTATATGCAGTTCAGTTCAGTGCAGTTCAGTCATTCAGTCGTGTCCAACTCTTTGCGACCCCATGAATCACAGCACACCACGCCTCCCTGTTCATCACCAACTCCCGGAGTTCACTGAAACTCAAGTCCATCAAGTCAGTGATGCCATCCAGCCATCTCATCCTCTGTCGTCCCCTTCTCCTCCTGCCCCAATCCCTCCCAGCATCAGAGTCTTTTCCAATGAGTCACCTCGTTGCATGAGGTGGCCAAAGTACTGGAGTTTCCAGCTGTAGCCTCATTCCTTCCAAAGAACACCCAAGACTGATCTCTTTTAGAATAGACTGGTTGGATCTCCTTGCAGTCCAAGGGACTCTCAAGAGTCTTCTCCAACACCACAGTTCAAAGGCATCAATTCTTCAGCGCTCAGCTTTCTTCACAGTCCAACTCTCACATCCATACACGACCACTGGAAAAACCATAGCCTTGACTAGAGGGACCTTTGTTGGCAAAGTAATGTCTCTGCTTTTTAATATGCTGTCTAGGCATAACTTTCCTTCCAAGGAGTAAGTGTCTTTTAATTCCATGGCTGCAGTCACCATCTGCAGTGATTTTGGAGCCCCCCAAAAATAAAGTCTGACACTTAGAACAATCTAAAATGATAATTCTTCTTTTTTAATATGTATATTGTGACTGACATATACATACTACTGTATATAAAATAGGTAACTAATAAAAACTGTATAGCACAGGGAACTCTACCAATGCTGTTATGGCCTATATGGGAAAAGAATCTAAAACTAGTGGATATGTGTATACATATAACTGATTCATTTTGCTGTATACCTGAAAGTAACACAACATTGTCAATCAACTAAACTCCAATATTTTTTAAAATATATTGTGTTTTGCTTTTATTTAGCAAAATACCAATTTGTGTCTTGTAATTAACAGTATGCAGGAATACTTCAGAGATATTGAAGGTTTGGTTCAAAACCATTGCAATAAAGTTAATCACACAAATATTTTGGTTTCCCAGTGCATATAAAAGTTATCTTGACACTATACCATAGTCTTTTAAAGGTATAATAGCATTATGTTCCAAAAAACAATGTATATATCTTAATTTTAAAATAATATATTGGTAAAAAAAATAATGCTAGCCATTATTTGAGCCTTCAGCTAGTCGTAATCTTTTTTGCTGGTGGAGGGTCTTGCCTTGATGTGATGGCTACTGACTTATCAAGGTGGTGGTTGCCTAAGGCTGGGGTGGCTGTGAATGTTTCTTAAAATAAGACAACAGCAGTTTGCTGCATCGACTCATGTTTCCTTTCATTAATAATTTCTTTGTAACATGCAGTGTTGTTGGATGGCATTTTACTCATAGTAGAACTTCTTTCAAAACTGGAGTTAATCCTCTCAAACCCTGCTGCTGCTTTATCAATTAAGTTTATATAATATTCTCAATTCTGTATGTTATTTCAACAATCTCCACATCTATACCAGGAGTAGAGTCCACTGTCTTTGCTTATCCGCAAGAAGCAACTCCTCATTTCTTAAAAAGTTTTACCATGAGATTGCAGTAATTCAGTCATATCTCCATATCCCACTTCTAATTCTAGTTCTCTTGGTATTTCTACCACTTCTGCAGTTACCTAATCCACTGCAGTTTTGAACCCTTCAAAGTCATCTATGGGAGTTGGAATCAACTTTTTTTCCAGACTCCTGTCAATGTTGATATCTTGATTTTTTTCTCATGAATTATGAATGTTCTTAATTGCATCTAGAATGATGAATCCTTTCCAGAAGGTTTTCAATTGACTTTGGACAGATCCATCAGAGGAATCACTCTGTGGCTATGGCCTTACAAACTGCATTTATTAACTAAGACTTGAAGGTCAAAATTAGTCCTTGATTCATGAATGAGTATTGTGTTAGCAGGCATGAAAGCACTAATCTTATTGAATATTTTATTCAGAGCTCTTGGTTGACCAGTCATGTTGTCAATGAGCAGTAATATTAACTTTAAAAGTACTTTTTTTTCCTGAGTAGTAGTTCTCAACAGTGGATTTAAAACAGTCAGTAACCATGTTGTAAACAGATATGCTGTCATCAGGCTTTGTTTTTCCATGCAGAGAGGATAGACAGGCTAGATTAAGTATAATTCTTAAGAACCCTAGAGTCTTCAAAATTGTAAATGAACATTCACTGGCTTCAACTTAAAGTCAACGGCTGCCTTAGCGCCTAACAAGAGAGTCAGCATGTCCTTTGAAATTTTGAAGCCAGACGTCGACTTCTCCTTTCTAGCTATGAAAGTCCTAGGTAGTTATCTTTTCTCCAGTGGAAGGCTGTTTCATCTATATTGAAAATCTGTTATTTCATGTCAATGATTATTTCATTAATCATCTTAGCTAAAACTTATGGATAACTTGTTGCAAATTCTACATCAGCACTCGCTGCTACATTCTATATTTTTATGTTGCGAATATGGCTTTTTTCCTAAAACTTTATGAACCTACTTCTGTGAGCTTCAAACTCTTCTTATGCAGCTTCCTCACATCTCTCAGCTTTCACAGAACTAAAGAAAGCTAAGAGCTTGCTGTGGATTAGGCTTTAGTTTAAGAGAATGTTGTGGCTGGTTTGATCTTCTGTTCAAACTACTAAAACTTTCTTCACATCAGCAATAAATTGATAACCAGTCAGTGCAACAGTCAGAACATTTCTAACGTCTGTCTTTGAACCTGCTGTCTCATGTGGGTGCAGTTCGCGGCATCCCAAAGTAATTATGTAACATCAAAATTCACTGACCACACGGCAGCACAACAAATATAATAATAATGGAAAAGTCTGAAATATTGTGGGGATTTGGGCTTCCCCGATAGCTCAGTTGATAAAGAATCCTCCTGCAATGCAGGAGATCCAGTTTAATACCTGGGTCGAGAAGATCCTCTGGAGAAGAAACAGGCTATCCACTCCAGTATCTTTGGGTTTCCGCTATGGTTCAGCTGGTAAAGACTCTGTCAGCAATGTGAGAGACCTGGGTTGGGAAGGTCCCATGGAGAAAGGAAAGGCTACCCACTCCAGCATTCTGGCCTGGAGAATTTTGTGGACTGTATAATTCTTGATGTCGTAAAGAGTTGGACAGGACAGAGCAACTTTCACTTTCACTTTCATTGTGAGTATTACCAACGTGTGATATAGAGACATAAAGTGAGCAAATACTATTTTAAAAATGTCACCAAAAAACCTCCTGTATGCAGTGTTGCTACATACCTTCAATTTGTTTAAAAAAAAAAAAGCTGTATCTGTGAAGTATAATAAAGTGAAGTATTAAATTGGGTTGGCTCAAAGAACAGAATAATGTTCATTTGGATTTTTCTGTAATATCTTTTGGAAAATTGAAATGAACTTTTGGGCCAACCCAACACAATAAAATGAAGTATACCCATATTTCTTTCCTCAGCCAAGACAGACATCATGTTTGTTCCATTTTAACAATTCACATTTTACTTACAACTGCAGTTATCTAAATGCAGTAAATTGTTTAAAATTATGATTTATACCATGAAAGGTCTTATCTCCCTAAATATAAGATCTTTGAAGATGAGAATTTTGTGTTAGAAGCGTCACAACCTAGCCTAGGTGTTTACACATTGTCAGTGCAAAACACAAGTAGTCAATGACAATGATAACTAAAAATAAAGTTATTAAGAACAAGGTCCTTTCTTTTAAGAATCATGGGAATTCAATGAAACAGGTCCAGATGTGTTTGTTGTGAGCAAACTTGGGCCATTACTCTAAACATTTCTAAACAATAATGTTAAGTTTTTAAGCATCTTGCTGAAGTGTAATTACCCCTGTTTTGTACAGGAAGAAGAGAGGCAGATGACAATGGTGTCCTGGCCTTATACAGAAACTCCCATTGCACTGTGACAAAGTGGAGATCAAGCATCCTACCTGGAAGAAAATGTGTACATCACCTATGTTGACCTGACTTTAGGTGCTAGCTATATGGATAGCCTTGATAAAATGACATTATTCCAAGATTATCTTTTTCCTCTCTAAAGCATAGGACATGGGTTACGAGCATGATCTATGTACAGATTTACACTCAAAAGCTTGTTCTACTGCTTACTATTTGTGTTATTTGCTCAGTTATGGCAAACTCTTTGCAACCCCATGCGCTATAGCCTGCCAGGCTCCTCTTTTCATGGACTTCTCCAGCCAAGAATACTGAGTGGGTAGCCATTCTCTTCTCCAGGCAATATTCCCAACCCAGGAATCATAAGACCTGAGCAAATCACTACAGCTTTCTGTACTTCAGCTCCCTCATATGTAAAATGGGGGAAAAGTAACTGCTGCCACTTCAAGAGGTCATTGTGAGGACTGAAAGAAATTATGTTTAAACGGTCACCTGGGACATAATACCTGGTCAAGGAATGAAAAACTGATACGAGCACGCCAAATTTGCTTTATTTCTTAAATGTATTTCTATCTCTGCAATGAATCTGCAGGTTGTGCTCAGCAAACATTTTAGGAAACCTAATTCTTCTCCAGATGGCCCGCTTCCTCACTGGCACTGAGTGAATTGTAATGCCTAATGAAAGGGGGGAAAAATCTTAATTTCTGTGGACTCCATTTTCCTCAACTATTAAGTAATATGCTTAGTTTAGTAAGATCCCTTCTCTGAATATACTCATGCACTCAAAGTGGTGTAATTTTTTTATGTTTAGTGTCATTAATATGATTATTAACCAATTACTTATTGAGTGTTTACTCTTTATCAGACTCTGGGGTAGGTGTTTTACATGGCTCACTTCCTTGGGCCTCTTAGGATTCTGTCTTTCTTGAGGTGAAATAATAACAATTTCAAGTAGTACCTCAGATGATGAGTATCAGAAGCTTGTACAATTGAATTTATCTTTTTTGTTGCTGTTTCCAGTGCACGTCTATATTATGGTCAACATCCTATTGGACTTTTAAGTCACAGTAATTTATTAAATTTGATTTTTAACAGAATCTTAATAACTCTTGAGCATCATTATGAGTTCAGAATCCTATAAAATCTAGTTTGGATTAGTTTACTCTCACAGTTTCACCCTGCATTGGTACATACTGAAAAAATACTTTCATCATTTTACTGTGCACTTGGATATTCTTTTTTTATTTATTTATTTATTTATTTATTTATTTTTTTTTAGTTTTTTATTTTTAAATTTTAAAATCTTTAATTCTTACATGTATTCCCCAACATGAAC
Organism: Ovis aries; assembly: GCF_016772045.2. NCBI lineage: Eukaryota > Metazoa > Chordata > Mammalia > Artiodactyla > Bovidae > Ovis > Ovis aries. The sequence continues at coordinate 145,474,659 of NC_056055.1, read as the reverse complement.
CCCCCTCCCACCTCCCTCCCCATAACATCTTTCTGGGTCATCCCCATGCACCAGCCCCAAGCATGCTGCATCCTGCGTCAGACATAGACTGGCGATTCAATTCACATGATAGTATACATGTTAGAATGGCATTCTCCCAAATCATCCCACCCTCTCCCTCTCCCTCTGAGTCCAAAAGTCCGTTATACACATCTGTGTCTCTTTCCCTGTCTTGCATACAGGGTCGTCATTGCCATCTTCCTAAATTCCATATATATGTGTTAGTATACTGTATTGGTGTTTTTCTTTCTGGCTTACTTCACTCTGTATAATCGGCTCCAGTTTCATCCATCTCATCAGAACTGATTCAAATGAATTCTTTTTAACGGCTGAGTAATACTCCATTGTGTATATGTACCACAGCTTTCTTATCCATTCATCTGCTGATGGACATCTAGGTTGTTTCCATGTCCTGGCTATTATAAACAGTGCTGCGATGAACATTGGGGTACATGTGTCTCTTTCAATTCTGGTTTCTCGGTGTGTATGCCCAGAAGTGGGATTGCTGGGTCATAAGGTAGTTCTATTTGCAATTTTTTAAGGAATCTCCACACTGTTTTCCATAGTGGCTGTACTAGTTTGCATTCCCACCAGCAGTGTAGGAGGGTTCCCTTTTCTCCACTCCCTCTCCAGCATTTATTGCTTGCAGATTTTTGGATCGCAGCCATTCTGACTGGTATGAAGTGATACCTCATTGTGGTTTTGATTTGCATTTCTCTAATAATGAGTGATGTTGAGCATCTTTTCATGTGCTTGTTAGCCATCCGTATGTCTTCTTTGGAGAAATGTCTATTTAGTTCTTTGGCCCATTTTTGATTGGGTCGTTTATTTTCTGGAGTTGAGCTGCAGAAGTTGCTTGTATATTTTTGAGATTAGTTGTTTGTCAGTTGCTTCATTTGCTATTATTTTCTCCCATTCAGAAGGCTGTCTTTTCACCTTGCTTATATTTTCCTTTGTTGTGCAGAAGCTTTTAATTTTAATTAGATCCCATTTGTTTATTTTTGCTTTTATTTCCAGAATTCTGGGAGGTGGATCATAGAGGATCCTGCTGTGATTTATGTCTGAGAGTGTTTTGCGGATATTCTTATAAGAATTTCCTGAAATTTGTATCTATTGGCTTTCCTAATTGCCAATTTTGAACCTCACGTCATATCATAGTAAATCATTGACTGAGACTGTTTCTAGGTCTTAAGTATCAGCAAAATTCTTCACTTGCTCCCCAAGACCTTTAAATTCCCAAATATAAAATGCTCAGACAAGCAGAGACAGTAAGTGTGACGCAGGCCAAATTTGCAGACTGCCTGCTTCACTTTAGTTTACATACAAATGGAATTTGGAAATGAGCAGCTCTAGGAACTACCAAGTAATTCCCAGACCCAAGCTAGGTCCAAGAGCTTGAGAGAGCATATTTTTATTAAAGGTTTATGAATCAGCTTGGACTTTTCTCCACACTGACCCATTCTTGCCTTATGCCCTTTACTTCTGGGCAAAGATAAATTCTGCTTTTCACATAACATTTTATTATTTGTAATAACAACAATATTGTCACAAAATATTCAATCACAGTAGCTAGGGTTATTTTCAGGTTTGGTTTATAGCTTATTAGCCGAGGGGTAAGGGGGAAGAACTTAAGGAAACCATTGATAATGAAAAATTAATTTATGGTAATTACACTTTTTATTTACAGAACTCATTATACTTTATAAAATACTTCCAAAAACATAATGACAAGGTGATTCAGAACACAGGCAACCTGGGCTGAAAATCTGGTCCATGATTTATCCTCTGTGTGGCTAAGGGCAAACTTGAACATGTTTCAGTTTCCTCATCAGTAACATGACTCCGATGGTAACTGTACAGATCCCAAAGAAGACTAAATAAGCCAATATTTATAAAACGCTTAGGATATTGTCTGGCATGCAGAAATTGCTATATAATTGTAGAACAATGACAAAACCTAAAGGGACAATACTTGTTTTAATACTTTAAGACCCTGTTATTGCTTTTTCTAGAGAGAAAAATTTGTTGCTCAAAGGACTAAATCAAGCTCATATAAGTACTAAGAATTATAATTGTGATTCAAATTCAGCTATCCTGCTCCAAGGCTACCTTCTCTTTTTTCTTCAAAACATTAAATTCTAAGAATTAAACCTTGAGATTATGCACATCTAATCACTTTTTTCATTTATGCATTATGCAGCCAGTAATTCTGATTCACAGTTTCTGTATAACAAGGTACCTTTATATAGCAACATTTTAGCAAGTATCAGAATCACATACTTTCATTGCATTATAGACATCACATCTGGTTGTGAACCCACTTCATCAACAATACTTAAAACTGTTTGTGGACAAGATCTCCTCTAATGAGAGCCTAGTAGACAGTTAAAAGTCAGTATTATTATAGCTGTATCTTTTATGGTCTCCAAAAAAAAAAGGAGACTGGCTACTGAAGGTCATTCTACAATAGTTCCAGAATAACCTCTGCATATCAACGGTCAGAATCTTCTCTGCAGCTCTGCTTTTTAACAAGCATGGCCGTTTTGGTCTCAATGCCAAGCGTTTATTTTGACTTTCTGTGTGCCAAGTGCTGTGTTTGGGGCTGGGAAAACAAAGAATGCAACCTATTCTCAAAATGCTCACAGTCTAGTAATAAAGATATAAACATATTTATAGAATTGCCAGTAGAAAATCAATAGAATTGATACCAAATAGTTTACAGTCATTAATCCCTGATGCAAATATATATGTGAGTTAATGGATACTTCTGCTTTTTCATTTTTACATGTCTTTCACTTTTGCACTTTTTTAAAAAGAGTAGGCATTATTTTACAATAAAAGTTTTTGAGGTGCAAAAATTAAAATTAAAATTGAGTCTATAATACAAAAAAGAAAAATGTCTGGGAAGGAATAATTAGGAACTATGGGAAGGAATATGTATAAAGAACAAGTGAGGAAGTGTTTGACTCCCCCTGTGTCTTGAAAAGAGTAGAAAAAGTATTCTGTGAATGCTTTGCAGTGTGATGTGCATGTATGTACATTTGTAATAATTTAAATTGTCTACTGTGTGTGCACAGTCATTCAGTCATGTTCAACACTTTGAGACTCCATGGACTGTAGCCCACCAGGCTACTCTGTCCATGGAATTCTCCAGGCAAGAATACTGGAGTGGATTGCCATGCCCTCCTCCAGGGCATCTTCCCAACCCAGGGATCGAACCCAGGTCTCTCAAATTGCAAGTGGATTCTTTTTACTGTCTGAGCCACCAGGGAAGCCCAAGAATACTGGAATGGAGAGCCTATCTCTTCTCCAGGGGATCTTCCTGACCCAGGAATCAAGCTGGGTTCTTCTGCATTGCAGGTGGATCCTTTACCAGCTGAGCTACCAGGGAAGCCTCCAGCTATCTACTAGGAGGATTATATGGGGAAGGTGTTTCAGGCTTTTGGAGAAGCACATTCATAGTTGAAAAGGAATGAAGTCAAGTGAGACAGACCAGGAATGATGACAATTTTTTCTTTAGCAATATCATGAAATGCAATTAAGGAACTGGTGGTAAGAGAAAAGGTGGCGGAAATGGGCAGTGACCAAAGCTTGATAGGCTCTGTACACTGCTAAGAATATTCTATTCTTATATTCTAAAGGATTTTAAGTAGAGAGCTATCAGGGCAAGATTTACGTTTTTTACTAACTGCTTTTAGATAACCTCCTAGGTTCTTCAATCTTTCGATAACTATCAAATATCTATTAAGTAGCAGGCACTATTCTATATATTAAGGACACATTCAACAGCAAAATGGACAAAAACCCAGTAATATGCACAAGCCAGCCTGCACCAATTTGTGAAAACTACCTTTTACATTTTGAGCAATTTTGCAAATTTCTCCTTAAAGCTTGGTAGCATGAAATAAGCATGATGGTAACATTTACACCACAGAAACTGGCCTGTGTTACAAAGCAGGGCTTCCACCCTCAAATCCCAGAGAACTGATTGTTAGGCATGTACCAGTCCACCACTGCAGAGATCCCATATCTCATGGGCTTATGTTTAATATGAATGCATAATTACATTTATTACATTATATATATATATAAGTATATACAGCTTATATTTTATATAAAAGGTGTTACATAAAACATGTGAAAGTTGATCAAAGACTTGTGGAAAGTGAAGCAGTAAGCCACTCTGCTCAGGGCCCTAGGATAAGTGCAACCCTGGTGTGATGTTGGGAGAGTGAGCTGGGGCCAATGCAACTGGGGCAGAGTAAGTGAAGGGAGGCATATTTAGGAAATAGCAGTGGAGATAGAAAGGACCAGCATGAGAATGGGAAGCATCACTACTTGTGTGGACTTATCCTTTAGGCTGCATGAAACGGGAAGCCATAGGAGAACTGCAGAGAGAATGACAGGATCCATCCATGGCAACTGAAAATTGATCTTCTACTAAGCATCCAAAGTGTAGTTGCATGGCTTTATAAACAGTAACTGAACTTCACAATATTTCATTATACTTTTGCATGAATGTAGCTTTGGTTTGTGATATTACTAAACCTACCCCTAAAAATGCTTCACCTCCAGATTTGCTCACACACAAGTGATTCTCATCACCTCTGATTAGTGCAAGTGGAAACCTGCCCAAAGGAGAAAGAGGGTCAATACTACTTAGCAGGCAAACACCCTCACATTCTCCACTATTACTAGAAAGATCTGTGGCTCCAGCCTGGACAGAGCTGTGGCCTTATACATAATTGTCCATGACCAAGTCCAATGACACCTTCCCTGGCTAAATGGAAGGAGGGGGGCATTTGAATCTCCCCGTTTCATATTTCACAATATGAAACTTATTAATATGAAGGCAGCACAAAGTCTATATTATAGGTTTCCCCCTTACATTTACTCTTACAAATTGCAATGGTATAAGTCTTTATTTATGCACACTGATCTTTTAAGTGATAAATTCCAAGAGGCCAGAATCTGTGTTTCACTGATTTTGAGAAGTATGTAAGATTATCATTAGTAGGGAGCTGTTTAATAAACATTACAATGCTGATGATACTGATAGTGATTGAGCACTACAAATTGTGAAAATTATTTTAAGACTTGTTTCGGAAAACTCAGCAGTGGCCACAGGACTGGAGTCAGTTTTCATTCCAATCCCAAAGAAAGGCAATGCTAAAGAATGCTCAAACTACCGCAAAATTGCACTCATCTCACACGCTGGTAAAGTAATGCTCAAAATTCTCCAAGCCAGGCTTCAGCAATATGTGAACTGTGAACTCCCTGATGTTCAAGCTGGTTTTAGAAAAGGCAGGGGAACCAGAGATCAAATCGCCAACATCTGCTGGATCATGTAAAAAGCAAAAGAGTTCCAGAAAAATATCTATTTCTGCTTTATTGACTATGCCAAAGCCTTTGACTGTGTGGATCAAAATAAACTGTGGAAAATTCTGAAAGAGATGGGAATACCAGACCACCTGACCTGCCTCTTGAGAAATCTGTATGCAGGTCAGGAAGCAACAGGTAGAACTGGACATGGAACAACAGACTGGTTCCAAATAGGTAAAGGAGTACGTCAAGGGTGTATATTGTCACCCTGCTTATTTAGCTTATATGCAGAGTACATCATGAGACACGCTGGACTGGAAGAAGCACAAGCTGGAATCAAGATTGCCGGGAGAAATATCAATCACCTCAGATATGCAGATGACACCCCCCTTATGGCAGAAAGTGAAGAGGAGCTAGAAAGCCTCTTGATGTAAGTGAAAGAGGAGAGCGAGAAAGTTGGCTTAAAGCTCAACATTCAGAAAATGAAGATCAAGTCATCTGGTCCCATCTCTTCATGGGAAATAGATGGGGAAACAGTGGAAACAGTGTCAGACTTTATTTTTTAGGGCTCCAAAAATCACTGCAGATGGTGACTGCAGCCATGAAATTAAAAGACACTTACTCCTTGGATGAAAAGTTATGACCAACCTAGATAGTATATTCAAAAGCAGAGACATTACTTTGCTGACTAAGGTCCATCTAGTCAAGGCTATGGTTTTTCCTGTGGTCATGTATGGATGTGAGAGCTGGACTGTGAAGAAGGCTGAGCACCAAAGAATTGTTGCTTTTAAACTGTGGTGTTGGAGAAGACATTGTGAAAGAGATCAGGCCTGGGATTTCTTTGGAAGGAATGATGCTAAAGCTAAAGCTCCAGTACTTTGGCCACCTCATGCGAAGAGTTGACTCATTGGAAAAGACTCTGATGCTGGGAGGGATTGAGGGCAGGAGGAGAAGGGGACGACCGAGGATGAGATGGCTGGATGGCATCACGGACTCGATGAACGTGAGTCTGAGTGAACTCCGGGAGATGGTGATGGACAGGGAGGCCTGGCGTGCTGCGATTCATGCGGTCACAAAGAGTCAGACACGACTGAGCGACTGAACTGAACTGAACTGAGCATGTGAGTTTTTCCTTATTCTCACAAAACAATGAACTGAGGCAGTGTTAGAAATCACAGTGGAAATGAATTGGAATCAGGAGTTTCGGTTAAGCTAGTGTATAGTCAACAGAGAGAATCAAAAAGAAGATAAAGAGCATGTAACAGTACAGAGTCAGTCTTCTTGAATTGTGGTGGACAGCAGGCTCACCTCTAGCTTTTCAGTCACCACACCTTAATAGGGACAAGAAGCTCATAGCTGAGAAAAATGAGAGAACAGAAATAAGTGTTATAAACTATACAAGAGTAAATTAAACACAAAGTTTCCAAGCCCTGGATCAAACAGCAATGCTCTGCACAGACCACATGATAAAATAACATTTCTCAAAGACTTCAATTATGTAGCCACTATATTTAGCAGTAAAACAATGAAAAAATATTAAAGCTTCCTTTAGTCATGGAAATAATTTTGGAGGCTATAAGGTACATTTTATTGATATCTATTTTTCCAGATTATTTCTAAGAATGAATGGGTAAGCTGAATAAACTGTTACCAGTTTATTTCAGTCAATAGTATATTATTTAACAAACTGAATTTTCATTATTTAACATTTAGTTCATGGTCTCTCTGGTCTGAATACAAACTCAGACCATTTATACCTCATTAAAATGTAGGTATAGTATATCTGCAAGATACAAATAGCATGTTGGTGTCCTTTGTGAATTTTGAACAATTTAATAAATAGTTAACAAAGGCAGTTTGGGGACTTCTTGAGGTGCAGAATATTGATAACATACAACATCAATAGAATGAATATATGTCACTTTCTCTTCACTCTTTCAATTCTTTGATAGGTGTAGCAGCAATCAATACAGTAAGACTCAGCACTTCTCCATCAAATTTGTATTTGGTACAAACATTGAAAAATAATACCTCTTACTTTTCTGATAATGTACAAACGTATGCAATACAAAAGGATATCCATTCATTCAGTGATTCTGCAGGTACAATATACTCTGCATTTTTAAGTGTGTTTAGAAGACTAATACTTAAAATGCAATTGCATTAATTATACCTCCCTGCTTCGATATAACAGGATAACATCTATTCAAGACTCTTCTAAATTTCTGTACAAATAATAAACCAAAGTAGAAAAATGAGTAGCTTAATGCTCCTTCTTTAAAATAATTTAGTGGATTCAAACAGTGACTGAACTAGTTAATTAATATGGTGAAAAATAAGAAAACTGTGAAAAACATCATATGAGAGAGACTTTCTAAAGATAGCTTTTTAAAAGAACTTACAAAGTGTCAAATCTCACCAAAAAAGAAGCATTTTTATGAGATTCTAATGAAAAACAAATCAGCCACTTTTAACCTGTGTTTCCTAAATAGAATTCTTTCTACATCAAGGTTTCTTTTCTTTCCGGAGATTTTTCAGGTGACAAAAACTAAAATATCTCAAAAATAAAGCCATAATTCAAGTAATTATAAAGCCTATTATTATCTAGTTATTCTCTTTGTGTCTAAACAGTTATGGCTTTGTAATAGTTAAATTTTCATCCATTTAATATCACTAATTATTTTCCTTCTGCAGCTTTGATGGGTTAGTTATAGCCTGGAATAAAAAACACTGTGGTAAGGACAACTGTACAGCAAGGTTAAGTGCCTTCTTGTCTTCAGTACCAATAATTACCTTTAAACAAAAAAAGGCTGTTTTCAGATTTGACAGTTAATTTACTAATGAGTATGTGGACCCAATTTATAATAAAGCAATATTGACCAGAAATAATCCTACATTGGTACTCATCTGAATTATTTTATTGTTCATGTCCTCTATTAAATAAATTGAAAAGGATTAATTTTGCAAGATGGGATTGTCAGAGACTGTTGCATAAACTAGATGCATGTCAGCACTAAATTTAATTATTGATCACAATACAATAGTGCTGAGTGTTTCAATCCCCAAACAGCTTCCAGTAACTATCAGCAGATTCCAAATATAGAGACTGAAGTAAAAATTTGATTGCAGATGACTATATTTTTAATAAATAAATATTTCATCAACACTAAATAAAAATTTAATTTTACAGAACTATTTAGATCATTCATTGAACCATGGAGCAAATGAACGATGAGTGAGGGTGACTTCCTTCAAGATACAAATTTTATTTTATGGTTTAATGGTCTCAGTATCCATGGGGTTATTTTTCTTCCTTCATTTTGGCACAGAAATAAAACTTGCAAATAGAAGACCACTTAGAGCATGCCCTTATGTTGTTGAATAGCATAAAATATCAACTGACTGGCTTGGATTTGGATCGAGAATTCTGGACCACAGTCTCCTGCAAAATGTTATAGACTAACGTAGTACAAATATCAGTATTGGAATATAACTTGAAATGTGACCATTTGAAACGGTAAAAATTGAGAAATTCAATATGCCAATTAGCTATAAAATATGAAATAGTTTTTTTTAATTGAAATTGCATTCATGAACTGGTTGTATTGATAAGCAGACTTTACTAGTCAGAGTGGACATTTAGCTTAACTGATTAATCATTCTGACATGATGTAAAATATTCTTTAAGCTTAACAATCAAACAGATTTGCAACTGCTTTTCCAAGGATATGGTTAAAGAATCAATGAGTGTGTATTGAGAGATGATCTATTTATAAGAACTGAATTAAATGATAGTTCTGCTACCAAGAAAATAGACATGGTCTTAGCTTCAGTCAGGACTTCTCTCTGTGAAAACTCAAATATTCAGTGTACTCAAGATTTTATTATATAACCATAAAAAATTTTATTTCAAATTAGAAAATAAAAGGATATATTAGTATTGCTATTACAGTTTGTATGACTTGGAATATTCATTCTTGGATATAGTGCTCAAATAAAAATATAAAAATATTTAATACTATGTAAAATATATTGCAAGATTAGAAGTCATTTTATTTTAAATGAAAAAAGCAGCAAAATTGTCCTACTAAATAAATCTTAAAGGAGAAAAAGATGCTTATAGCTTTTACCAAGAATTTATAGAGTGAATTCAAGCAAGTGTTGATTAGATCATTTGATTCACTCAACCTATTTTTAATTTAATGTAAAACTTTGGAAATTAATATACTGTTTTAATTTTGACAAGCATTGGTAAGGGAGAAAGTCATCATTACTCTAATAAATTTTTAACATGTATCTTGACAATTTTTCAATTTCCTCTGACCTTTTGAACAATAGCCCTACACATAATTCTTTACTCTAAAATTCATCAGTTTGGTTTGAGTAGAATTTATTCTTCTCTATCTTGAATTTGATTCCAGCTATTCATTTCTTGTATTACTGTAATAAATCAGTAAATTAAAAATAAAAGACTTAGATATATCTCAGAACTTATTCCTTTATGTGATGGCATAGAACATTTAAGAGCCAGGCTTCAGAGCTAAGCAGATGATGGTTCAAAACCCAAATCAGACATTGAAAGTAGTGTCATCCAAGCAATTCACTTAAATCCTCTTGAGTCTCTACCCATCTGAATTTTTAAAAATTACTTTTAGGTAAATAATAGCCTAACTTTGGAAATATGTCTTAAAAGTTTTGTTGTTATTGTTTAGTTGCTAAGTCGTGTCTGACTGTGTGATCCCATGAACTGTGAAGTCTGCCAGTTTCCTCTGTCTATGAGATTTCCCAGGAAAGAATACTGAAGTGGGTTGCCATTTTCTTCTCCAGGGGAATCTTCCTAAACCAGGGATCAAAATCATGTCTCCTTCATTGACAAGTAGATTCTTTACCACTGAGTCACCAGGGATGTCCCTTTAAAGATTAGCTTTAAGAAGATTCAGTCTATGGTTAAACTCATCATTATTTCATTGGCCTTCACTCTTGACAGAGTAAATGACATCTCATATGTTATCTGCCTTAGTATACAACATACATATTATGTCTATGCTATCTTATCATTGAGTGGTTTGGAGGCACCAGAGGACAAAAACAAAAAACAGAACACGAGCGAAGACTCTAAATATGGACATCACCAGTCAATACCAAAATCAGATTGATTATATTCTTCACAGTTAAAAATGTAGAAGCTCTATACAGTCAGCAAAAACAAGACCTGGAGTTGACTGTGGCTCAGATCATGAACTCCTTATTGCCAAATTCAGACTTGAAGACAGTAGGGAAAGCCATGAGACCATTCAGGTATGACCTCAATCACATCCCTTACTATTATACAGTGGAAGTGACAAATAGATTCAAAGGATTAGATCTGATAGAGTGCCTGAAGAACTATGAATTGAGATTCATGACATTGTACAGGAGTTCCACCATCCCCAAGAAAAAGATATGCAAAAAGGCCAAATGGTTGTCTGAGGAGGCCTTACAAATAGCTGTGAAAAGAAGAGAAGCAAAAGGCAAAAGAGAAAAGGAAAGATATACCCATTTGAATACAGAGTTCCAAAGAATATCAAGGAGCGATAAGAAAGCCTCGCTCAGTGATCAGTGCAAAGAAATAGAGAAAAACAATAGAATGGGAAAGACTAGAGATCTCTTCAAGAAAATTACAGATTCCAAGGGAACATTTCATGCAAAGATGCCCTCAATAAAGGACAGAAATCTTATGGACCTAACAGAAGCAGAAGGTATTATAAAAAGAGGTGGCAAGAATACACAGAACTATACAGAAAAGATCTTCATGACCCAGATAATCTTGATGATGTGATCACTCACCTAGAGCCAGGCATCCTGGAATGCAAAGTCAAGTGGACCTTAGGAAGCATCACTATGAACAAAGCTAGTGGAGCTGATGGAATTCCAGTTGAACTATTTCAAAACCTAAAAGATAATGCTGTCAAAGTACTGCACTCAATATGGCAGCAAATTTGGAAAACTCAGCAGTGGCCACAGGACTGCAAAAGGTCAGTTTTCATTCCAATCCCAAAGAAAGCCAATGCCAAAGAGTGTTCGAACTACCACACAATGGCATTCATCTCACACGCTAGCCAAGTAATGCTCAAATTCTCTAAGCCAGGCTTCAACAGTATATGAACTGTGAACTTTCAGATGTTCAAGCTGGATTTAGAAAAGGTAGAGGAACCAGAGATCAAATTGCCAACATCCGCTGGATCACTGAAAAAGCAAGTTCCAGAAAAACATCTACTTCAGCTTTGTTGACTACACCAAAGCCTTTGACCATGTGGACCAAAAAAAAAAAAAAAACTGGAAAATTTGTAAAGAGATGTGAATACCAGACCACTTGTCCTGCCTCCTGAGAAATCTGTGTGGAGGTCAAGAAGCAACAGTTAGAACTGGACATGGAGCAACAGAACAGTTCCAAGTCGGGAAAGGAGTACATCAAGGTTGTATATTGTCACCCTGCTTGTTTAACTTATATGCAAAGTACATTATGACAAATGCTGGACTGGATGAAGCACAAGCTGAAATCAAGATTGCCAGGAGAAATATCAATAACCTCAGATATGCAGGTGACACCACCCTTATGGCAGAAAGCAAAGAACTAAAGAATCTCTTGATGAAAGAGAAAGAGGAGAGTGAAAAATTAAAACTCAACGTTTTGATCTGTGGCTTAAAAGTCAGGATTCAGAAAATAATATCATGGCACCTGGTCCCATCACTTCATGGCAAGTAGATAGGGAAACAATGGAAACAGTGACAGACTTTATGTTTGGGCCTCGAAAATCACTGTAGATGGTGACTGCAGACATGAAATTAAAAGACGTTTGCTCCTTGGAAGAAAAGTTATGACCAACCTACTACTACTACTATCTCACTTCAGTCGTGTCCGACTCTGTGCGACCCCATAGACGGCAACCCACCAGGCTCCCCCATCCCTGGGATTCTCCAGGCAAGAACACTGGAGAGGGTTGCCATTTCCTTCTCCAATGCATGAAAGTGAAAAGTGAAAGTGAAGTCGCTCAGTTGTGTCCACCCCTCAGCGACCCCATGGACTGCAGCCTTCCAGGCTCCTCCTTCCACGGGATTTTCCAGGCACGAGTACTGGAGTGGGGTGCCATTGCCTTCTCCAATGACCAACCTAGAAAGCATATTAAATAGCAGAGACATTACTTTGCCAACAAAGGTCCGTCTAGTCAAGGCTATGGTTTTTTCCAGGAGTCATGTATGGATGTGAGAGTTGGACTATAAAGAAAGCTGAGTGCCGAAGAATTGATGCTTTTGAACTGTGGTGTTGGAGAAGACTCTTGAGAGTCTCTTGGACTGCAAGGAGATCCAACCTGTCCATCCTAAAGGAAATCAGTCCTGAATATTCATTGAAAGGACTGATGCTGAAGCTGAAACTCCAGTACTTTGGCCACCTGATGTGAAGAATTGACTTATTGGAAAAGACCCTGATGCTGGGAAAGATTGAAGGCAGGAGGAGAAGGGGATGACAGAGGATGAGATGGTTGAATGGCATCACCAACTCTAAGGACATGAGTTTGAGTAAGCTGTGGGAGTTGGTGATGGACAAGGAAGGTGGCGTGCTGCAGTTCATGAGGTTGCAAAGAGTCAGACATGATGGAGTGACTGAACTGAACTGAACATCAAGTAATATTAATGTGAAATAAAAACCTGTTTCAGAACTTCACAAGAAAGTAAAATAGGACATTGTCTTGTTTAAGGTAGGACTATATATATTACAAATAATAGAAAATCCAAATTAAACTGGCTTAAACAAGGAAGGCTGTTTTTGACTAATGTAACAGAAGAATGAGAGGAAAGTGGTCTTCACAGTCAAATAAATGCTCGTCAGTCCATTTGTCTATAAGTCCCTCAGCTTGCAGGGCCTATTTTGGAATATAAGTTCATTTCCACCCTACCTCCTCTCATGATTGCAAAATATTTGCTTCCTTTTTTATTTCTAAGGCAATAGAGCAGGGGTCTGCAAATTAGACCTGCAGGAAAATACTTGCTTACAACATGTTTTTGTGTGGCTCACAGGCTAAAAGTTGTTTTCACACCTTTAAATGGTTGGAAAAATTCACAAGAAGAGTAACACTTTGCGGCACATGAAAGTTACATAAAATTTAAATTTTCTCAATGTCCATAAATAAAATGTAACTGGAACACAGCTATCCTCATTTATTTATCATCTGTGATGTAACGGCAGGCAGAATTGAGCACATTTAGCAAGGACAGTATCATGTGACCAACTATACAACATACATCCTGAGTTTAACTTCGAGGGACAACCATAAAATCTCATGGCAAAGGGAATGCTGCATACTTTATTTTCTAATCAGTCAATGTGGATTTCTGCCTAAAAACAACTGGTGAGGCAAACTGGATGGGATTACCTTAATTGGATTTAGCTTTACTATCTAATATGGAAGACACCAGTCACTTACACAAGTGTGACTGAGGACTGAATTTTTTACATTTTAATTATTTTTTATTTTAACTTTAAGACAGTAAATTCATTATATGTTAATACTTTTGGAACAAACTCAATATGGGCATCTATCTTTTTAACTATGAACTTTATAAATCTCAACACAGATCAAGGATTTCAGATGAAAATTTAACATCCAAATGTGGCATGTTGCTAAGGAAATATATCCCAGATTTTGAGAAGTTAATACTAACAAAAGGATATGAAATATTTCATTAATATTTTTATATTGATTACATTTTGAAATGACAATCTTTTGGATTTACTGTACTAAATAAAACATATTAAAAGTGATATCTGTTTATTTTTACCTTTTTAACATGACTATCTAAACATTTAAAATTATATATATGTCTTGCATTGTATATCGGCTGGACAGCCCTAGCTCCAGTGAATTTTTCCTATAATGTAAAAGATGTCTGTGTTATCTGCTGGTAAAGAGTCACTTAGATGCTGATACAAAATAAGCGCATTTCTACTATAAGTGTAACTGTTGCAATGGGTGAATAAAGCACTTAAGATGAACATGTTAATATGATAATGATAGATATTATCTGCACTCTTCTCAAAAGCATATTATCTAGTTAAAGAAGTAAATTTACACAAGCTGTCCAGTTTCACAAATAAGCTATAGTACATACATGTACTATACATGGACATATAGGACATGTCCTATATGTTATAATGAACACAAAAGAGGTTGCTGTAACAGAGTCCCTGCAATACATTAACTTTAAAAAAACAGAAATTGATTTTCTCCAATAAAACTGTTAAGAAGAAGGGAAATGTTTCAGGATAGGAAGGTCTCTTTGCTTCCTTGGTTCGTCAAGGGATCCAAAATCTTTCTTATAGTGGCTATAAAACCACCACTCAGATATCCCAAAGCAAGAAGCTTAGTTGACCACTGATGCCCTCTGTCACTTTTCTGGATTCATTATCACAGAGGCCACCCTGACCCCAGGATGTTGCCAACCAACGACTGCATACAACTGAGCTACCAATGCAAACCCTTTTTCTGCAGAGCACAGGTCTGCCTAACAAGCAACTTTAAACAGAGGACTTCTTGTACCCTTTGTTGAAACTTTTCAACAAACTTTAATAACACACTGCCACCTCTCAGAGAAGAGTCTCACTTTTCCTGCCCAATTCTCCTTCCTTGGGAATCCCTTTATCCTTCAAAACTCTTTGCACCAATAAATCTCCTGTGCATATAACCCCCTTTTGATATCTACTTTCAAGAGTACTTGGACTAACACATCCCTATTCTGCTGCTGTCCCATTTCCTAGGCAGGACCTTGTCTGCAAGGTCAAACATACCCTCACTCCAGCCCACAAAAAGTGGGAAAAAGATAAATGGAGTTTACCCTCAGTCACGTTACAAGGGATTGTGATTGTGAAGTCACTCAGTCATGTCCGACTCTTTTGTGAGCCCATGGACTGTAGCCTACCAGGCTCCTCTGTCCATGGGATTTTCCCCATTACAAGGGAAGTTTGCACAAATACCTTCCATTCATTCCCCAGGCAAGAACTTAGTCACGTGATCACACTGTTGGAAGGAAGGGGAGATAATCTAGTCTCTCGCTGGGAAGATATGCCCTAGTAAAATTGAAGAGGGTCTGCTTCTAAAATGAAAAGGCAAAGAGTAAAGCCTAGAGGACATTTAGAAGTTTCTACTAAATATACTTTTTTATTTTATTTTATTTATTTTATTTTATTATTTTATTTTTTTACTTTACAATGCTATATTGGTTTTGCATACATTGACATGAATCCACCACAGGTGTACATGAGTTCCCAACCCTGAAGCCCCGTCCCACCACCCTCCCCATATCATCTCTCTGGGTCCTCCCCGTGCACCAGCCCCAAGCATCCTGTATCCTGTATGGAACCTAGACTAGTGATTCGTTTCTTACATGATAGTATACATGTTCCAATGCCATTCTCCCAAATCATCCCACCCTCACCCTCTCCCACAGAGTCCAAAAGTCCGTTCTATACATCTGCATCTCTTTTGCTGTCTCACATACTGGGTTATCATTACCACCTTTCTAAATTCCATATATATGTGTTAGTAGACTGTATTGGTGTCTTTCTTTCGGGCTTACTTCACTCTATATAATTGGCTCCAGTTTCATCCACCTCATTAGAACTGATTCAAATGTATTATTTGTAATGGCTGAGTAATACTCCATTGTGTATATGCACCACAGCTTTCTTATCCATTCATCTGCTGATGGACATCTAGGTTGCTTCCATATCCTAGCTATTATAAACAGTGCTGCAATGAACATTGGGGAACACGTGTCTCTTTCAATTCTGGTTTCCTCGGTGTGTATGCCCAGCAGTGGGATTGCTAGGTCATAAGGCAGTTCTATTTGCAGTTTTTTAAGGACTCTCCACACTGTTTTCCATAGTGGCTGTACTAGTTTGCATTCCCACCAACAGTGTAAGGGGGTTCCCTTTTCTCCACATCCTCTCCAGCATTTATTGCTTGTAGACTTTTGGATCACAGCCATTCTGACTGGTGTGAAATGGTACCTCATTGTGGTCTTGATTTGCATTTTTCTGATAATGAGTGATGTTGAGCATCTTTTCATGTGTTTGTTAGCCATCCGTATGTCTTCTTTGGAGAAATGTCTATTTAGTTCTTTTGCCCATTTTTTGATTGGGTCATTTATTTTTCTGGAATTGAGCTGCATAAGTTGCTTGTATATTTTTGAGATTAGTTGTTTGTCAGTTGCTTCATTTGCTATTGTTTTCTCCCATTCAGAAGGCTGTCTTTTCACCTTACTTATAGTTTCCTTTGTTGTGCAGAAGCTTTTAAGTTTAATTAGATCCCATTTGTTTACTTTTGCTTTTATTTCCAGTATTCTGGGATCCTACTATGATTTATGTTGGAGAGTGTTTTGCCTATGTTCTCCTCTAGGAGTTTTATAGTTTCTGGTCTTAACATTTAGATCTTTAATCCATTTTGAGTTTATTTTTGTGAATGGTGGGAGACTTTAATACACCACTCACACCTATGGACAGATCAACTAACAGAAAATTAACAAAGAAACACAAACTTTAAATGATACAATAGACCAGTTGGACCTAATTGATAACTATAGGACATGTCACCCTAAAACAATGAATTTCACCTTTTTCTCAAGTGCTCACAGAACATTCTCCAGGATAGATCACATCTTGGGCCATAAATCTAGCCTTGATAAATTCAAAAAATTGAAATCATTCCAAGCATCTTTTCTGACCATAATGCATTAAGATTAGATCTCAATTACAGAAGAAAAACTATTAAAAATTCCAGCATATGGAGGCTGAAAAACACGCTTCTGAATAACCAACAAATCACAGAAGAAATTCAAAAAGAAATCAAAATATGCATAGAAACGAATGAAAATGAAAACACAACAACCCAAAACCTGTGGGACACTGTAAATATACTTTAAAGATTGAGATGTTTGGAAGGCTGTTTGCTATTTTTCTCTTAGCAATCATTAAGTACATATTACTTCTTTTGTAGACACTGCCATTCAGGAAATAGAAATTATATTTTATGTGAATCATTTGGGAAGAATCTCTTGAAATAAATGATATTTGGATATTTAATGAAATCAGTTGAGAATGTTGATCCTAACATTATCATTTCAACATCTCAATTTATGTTATACTCACAATACTCACATTTCTCGCATTAGTTTTAAATAAATATTTCAGATTTTGTACAAACTATATTTAGACTATTCCTTCAGACCCATGGGAGACAATTCCCCGTTCTTGATCTCCATGGATACCTCTAGCCACCATGTCCATTTCCTTTACTAAGAAACATACTATACCCACACTCATATTCTTTCACTAAAAAGCCAGTCCAAATATTTCAACTTAATGTGCCATGACTCCTGTAAGAACACTGACTGATACAGCAATCCAAAGCACGCTTAGGCTTAAAAGGTAAGTGTAAAAACCTGTAAGGAGGAAACCACAAACTTACTGAAGGACAGACATTTCTTCATTCATCTTCTCCCTGGTTTGGCCCCAGGAGGTCGATCTCTGTAAACTGTACCATCCGGGTTCGCCTTCTGGGTAAAATCAATGAGAGGCTCTGCCAAAAGGAAAAAGATGGTTGGAGAGAGAGCATTCAAATTATTTTTTACCTCTATTCTCTGTCTGGAGTCATGAGATTGGTGGTGGTGGAATTCTTCAACTGAAGGTTGCTGCTCCTGTCAGGTAGCTCTCTTCTCCAGTTCTAGATTTCACAGCATTTTGGTAACTATTGCCTCTTCTTATCCTTTCAAGCCTAAGGATCTAGGAGTGAATGGCATCAAGGTGCTTCACTGTCCCTTATTTTCTTCTCTTCCATATCTTTTAAACAGTCCCTTCATCACAATCTCTTTGGGTGTGCTATATGTCTTCTACAATACTTCTAACTGACATAGACCTTAAAAAGTTCTGAACACATAAAAACCAATCACTGTTCTGCATGTGAAAATAGAATACTACAAAAATGTTGTTTTACAAAAGCAGTTTTACAAAACCTACCTATAAATAAGTTTATAGATAATTCCAGTGGAAAGTCCAGTTTTTATCATTTTTAACTTTACAGAACAAATTTAGAATACATCCAAAACCCTTCATATATGAGAAAATTTTGAAAAATAATATTGATAGCAGAGGACTTCTGTTAAGAATTACTAAAGCTGTAAAGCAATAATAATCAAAGAAATATGATATTACATCAAGAACTGACAGAAAGTGGAAAAGATTCTCTGCAAGCAGATCGATTATAGGAAATAAGTTAAACAAGGATGTCATCACATATTAGGAAGGGAGGGGGATTAGTTATTATAGGATAATTATTTAGTCACTTAGAAATTTAAAAATATTCAATTCTCTTCTAAAGACTTAAACTCAAATAAACTTCAAAAGCAAAATGGATCAACAAAATCATTCAAAAAATGAAACAAATAATAAAATGCAAAAATGACAAAAGTCAACATAAATAGAAAAACCAATATTTTAACTACTTCTGAGCCCTAGAAAAAGTCCATAGATAATAAGAAAGGTATGTAATTAACTGAAAAATATTTTAATGAACATATGCCCATGGAAAATTTTAAAATATAATACAGAAAATAGTAAGAAAAATATAAGTACAACTAGGAAAATATAGAGTATAAACAAAAAGAGAAGAAAATATACAATTGCATAATTCTGAAAAAAATTATTAATTGCACTAATAATCCAAAAGGGGGACATTAAAACTATCAAAGTGAAAGTGGATAAAAATGCTGCTGTTGCTGCTGCTAAGTCGCTTCAGCCGTGTCCGACTCTGTACGACCCCATAGATGGTAGCCCATCAGGCTCCCCCGTCCCTGGAATCTCCAGGCAAGAACACTGGAGTGGGCTTCCATTTCCTGCTCCAGTGCATGAAAGTGAAAAGTCAAAGTGAAGTCGCTCAGTCGTGTCTGACTCTTAGTGACCTCATGGACTGCTGACTACCAGGCTCCCCCGTCTATGGGATTTTCCAGGCAAGAGTACTGGAGTGGGGTGCCATTGCTACTCACTATCTATAATGTTATGATATCAATGCTTTATCTTCTAGAGATAAACTATTGCCTCATTTTCCAGTTAATAGCAAAAACTTTTTAAATGTTCATAAGCTTTAACAAAACATTCCAAACTGACTTATTGCCTTAAGAAACTGATTAGTGGTATTGAGATTTCTAATTTAGGTATAGCTTTATTAATGAACATATCAGCCATATTTTATTTATTTTATAGTGAAATGTGGGGGGATACCAGATGATATGGAATTGATTAAATACATTATGAACATCTATAAGATACAATAATACATAGCCACAAAAGTAACTAAAACAATCCAATATTTTTCTGTAATTGAGCTGCATGAGTTGCTTGTATATTTTTGAGATTAGTTGTTTGTCAGTTGCTTCATTTGCTATTATTTTCTCCCATTCCAAAGTCTGTCTTTTCACCTTGCTTATAGTTTCCGTTTTTGTGCATAAGCTTTTAATTAGGTCCCATTTGTTTATTTTTGCTTTTATTTCCAATATTCTGGGAGGTGGGTCATAGAGGATCCTGCTGTGATTTATGTTGGAGAGTATTTTGCCTATGTTCTCCTCAATTCTAGAAAAATAAACGACCCATTCAAAAAATGGGCCAAAGAACTAAATAGACATTTCTCCAAAGAAGACATACAGATGGCTAACAAACACATGAAAAGATGCTCAACATCACTCATTATCAGAAAAATGCAAATCAAGACCACAATGAGGTACCATTTCACACCAGTCAGAATGGCTGTGATCCAAAAGTCTACAAGCAATAAATGCTGGAGAGGATGTGGAGAAAAGGGAACCCTCTTACACTGTTAGTGGGAATGCAAACTAGTACAGCCACTATGGAAAACAGTGTGGAGAGTCCTTAAAAAACTGCAAATAGAACTGCCTTATGACCTAGCAATCCCACTGCTGGGCATACACACCGAGGAAACCAGAATTGAAAGAGACAGGTGTACCCCAATGTTCATTGCAGCACTGTTTATAATAGCTAGGATATGGAAGCAACCTAGATGTCCATCAGCAGATGAATGGATAAGAAAGCAGTGATGCATATACACAATGGAGTATTACTCAGCCATCAAAAAGAATACATTTGAATCAGTTCTAATGAGGTGGATGAAACTGGAGCCAATTATATAGAGTGAAGTAAGCCCGAAAGAAAGACACCAATACAGTCTACTAACACATATATATGGAATTTAGAAAGATGGCAACGATAACCCAGTATGTGAGACAGCAAAAGAGATGCAGATGTAAAGAACAGACTTTTGGACTATGTGGGAGAGGGTGAGGGTGGGATGATTTGGGAGAATAGCATTGAAACATGTGTAATATCATATAAGAAATGAATCACCAGTCTAGGTTTAACGCAGGATACAGGATGCTTGGGGCTGGTGCACTGGGATAACCCAGAGGGATGGTATGGGGAGGGAAGTGGGAGGGGGGTTCAGGAGTGGGAACATATGTACACCCATGGTGGATTCATGTTGATGTATGGCAAAACCAATATAGTATTGAAAAGTAAAAAAATAAAAAAATAAATAAAACAATCCAATAGTATTTAGCGTCATGCAAAATACTTAAAGTTAAAAAGAAGATAGGATATTAACTTTATAATAGCAGGGTCCTTATTTTATTAATATACATACATATGTATACATAACACTGAGACTAAATTTTCCTATATATATACACAGTATTCTGATGATATGCCAAACCTGATAAATATCTCAATACTTTAATAGGTTTAGTTATTCTTAAAAAATTTGGTTCATAAAACAACATTTAATTTTAACTTCCTCAATTTTTTCTGTGTCCAGTATTCTTTAAGAAAACACAATCTTTATTGCATGTACATGTATATGTTCACATCCAAAACCTATAAAGAAATACTCAAATGCATTGCTCTTGAAATTGTCAGTGAAATTTTCTTATGTTTTTCCTCTATTTTTTTCTATAATGATTTTTTCATTGCTTTTATAATTTGAAAAAAGCATTACCAAAAACAATTCACAAATACACTGCACAAATACTTTAATATTACATTTTATTTTTTGGATGCTATTGGGTTGGGATAGTTAGGCTGAATATAATAATCCGTATCTCCTGCACAGCAACTGGCTTAGCTGGATTAAGTCAGAAGGAAATCACTAGACTTGTCGTTAATGGCAAAGAAGCAGATTCTTCTTTGTTCTAACAAGAAAATGTGCATTTGTGAGGCCTAGAATTCCTGGTCATTTTGTTTCCATGAGGGGAGCCAGCTCATTGACAAAGCTGACATACAGGGAAAGACAAATGTGGGTAAAGCACAGACAGCAGAACCAAGAGACTACAGCACATTTAACTTTGATGACTTGAAGACTACTTGCATTATGCTGGAATTACATTCAGCTGCCAGTAACAGAAATTTCAAAAACTAGAGGTTAATTTTAATTATATGAATGAAATCTGGAAATAGGTAATTCAGGTCTGCAACAAATGCTCTAATACAATCAACAGTCAATAACTCAGGCTCCCCAAAATCTTTCCCTCAAGGTGGCTGCTAGAGTTCCACTCTCCTCTCTTTTTCTAGCAGAAAGAAGGAAAAGGGCAAAGAGTAAAAATGAAGGGTACAAGCTGACTTTAGCTGAGTCCTGGAAGCCTCACCCAAGATCCCCACTTTTCCCTGTTTGACCATAACAATGTCACAATCTTCAGGAAAATCAGAGACACCAAGGGAACATTTCATGCAAAGATGGGCTCGATAAAGGACTGAAATCATATGCACCTAACAGAAGCAGAAGATGTTAAGAAGAGGTGGCAAGAATACAAAGAACTATACAGAAAAGATCTTTGTGACCAAGATAATCACGATGGTGTGATCACTCACCTAGAGCCAGACATCCTGGAATGTGAAGTCAAGTGGGCCTTAGAAAGCATCACTACAAATAAAGCTAGTGGAGCTGATGGAATTCCATTTGAGCTGTTTCAAATCCTAGAAGATCATGCTGTGAAAGTGCTGCATTCAATATGCCAGCAAATTAAGAAAACTCAGCAGTGGCCACAGAAATGGAAAAGGTCAGTTTTCTTTCCAATCCCAAAGAAAGGCAATGCCAAAGAATACTCAAACTACTGCACAATTGCACTTATCTCACACGCTGGTAAAGTAATGCTCAAAATTCTCCAAGCCAGACTTCAGCAATATGTGAACCATGAACTTCCAGATGTTCAAGCTGGTTTTAGAAAAGGCAGAGGAACCAGAGATCAAATTGCCAACATCCGCTGGATCATGGAAAAAGCAAGAGAGTTCCAGAAAAACATCTATTTTGGCTTTATTGACTATGCCAAAGCCTTTGACTGTGTGGATCACAAGAAACTGTGGAAAATTCTGAAAGAGATGGGAATACAGACCACCTGACCTGCCTCTTGAGAAACCTATATGCAGGTCAGGAAGCAACAGTTAGTACTGGACATGGAACAACAGACTGGTTCCAAATAGGAAAAGGAGTACATCAAGGCTATATATTGTCACCCTGCTTATTTAACTTCTATGCGGAGTACATCATGAGAAACTCTGGGCTGGAAGAAGCACAAGCTGGAATCAAGATTGCCAGGAGAAATATCAATAACCTCAGATATGTAGATGACACCACCCTTATGGCAGAAAGTGAAGAGGAGCTAAAAAGCCTCTTGATGAAAGTGAGAGAGGAGAGTGAAAAAGCTGGCTTAAAGCTCAACAATCAGCAAATGAAGATCATGGCATCTGGTCCCATCACTTCATGGGAAATAAATAGGGAAACAGTGGAAACCATCAGACTTTATTTTTTTGGGCTCCAAAATCACTGCAGATGGTGATTGCAGCCATGAAATTAAAAGACGCTTACTCTTTGGAAGGAAAGTTATGACAAACCTAGATAGCATATTGAAAAATAAAGACATTACTTTGCCAATGAATGTCCATCTAGTCAAGGCTATGGCTTTTCCAGTGGTCATGTATGGATGTGAGAGTTGGACTGTGAAGAAAGCTGAGCACTGAAGAATTGATGCTTTTGAACTGTGGTGTTGGAGAAGACTCTTGAGAGTCCCTTGGACTGCAAGGAGATCCAACCAGTCCATCCTAAAGGAGATCAGTCCTGGGTGTTAGTTGGAAGGACTGATGCTAAAGCTGAAGCTCTAGTACTTTGGCCACCTCATGCGAAGAGTTGACTCATTGGAAAAGACTCTGATGCTAGGAGGGATTGGGGGCAGGAGAAGGGGATGACAGAGGATGAGATGGCCTGATGGCATCATCGACTCAATGGATATGAGTTTGGGTGAACTCCAGGAGTTGGTGATGGACAGGGAGGGCTGGCATGCTGCAATTCATGGGGTCGGAAATAGTTGGACATGACTGAGCGACTGAACTGAACTGAACTGATAACACACAACCAGACCTAGCAATAAGAGAGGGTTTGTTTGTTTTCTTTAATCTACATATATTATCTCTCTGAGTAAGATCAAAGTTCTATTAACAGGAGAGAATGGGAAAAGATACTTTGGCTAGGTAACAAGTAGTCTCAGCAATCCTACCCAAAGTTGGATACTTTAATTAAGTGTGCCAATAAAGTATTTCATTGTTAAAACAAAGACCAAATAAAACAGAAGTCAATAGTTATTTGCTTTGTTGTTTATTTATTCAGTCGGTTGGGTCAGTGAAGTTTGGGGTTTGTTTTATTCTACACAGAACTATTTTCATCTAATACTGTAACAGAGGGCTCACAATATAAGAAAAAGTTATCATCTGAGTAGATCTTTAAGACTTCCAGGTATGACAGCATTTAATTAGTACCCAGTTTTTAATGTTTTATGTGTTCTCAACCAATTCAGTTTAAAATTCTAGACTTATCTATATCTGTTCACCTATTTTATAGGCTCTTTTTTTCCCTTGGAATATCTTTGAGATTCTGACTCACAAAAAGCAATACTCATAAACTGTAATGAAATTCTATTATAACTTTATTTTACATTCATATTATAACTGAAAACAGTTACATTCAAGTCAATGGTATGCATAATGTAGGTATAAGCCAATCTCTGAAAACCTTACTAGTAAAGAGATTTCAATATACTGGGTCACTATTATAATAAGTATGATGCATTAGAATGGCTATTACAATATTATGTATTGATTGCACTTATTTTATTTAGTTCTGTTTATATAATTTTCACCATTCATCAACATAAAATGAATGTCTGTTTCAACTTTCCTTTTAATTTTTTCTACTTCAGAAATTTCTGCTGTCTCCACTATTCCTCATATTTCCAAATGGGACCTATAATAAAACACATTTTAACTCATTTCTCTATTTATATTCACTTCCATTTATCTCTAATATATTTCAATGCCACTTCACTAAATGGTATGTAAACAAATTATGAACATAAAAAAACAAAAGTTAAATTGCTTTTATTTGGCTTAATCATACCAAGGAGCTATATAAAATTCCAATACACATCAAGCATAATTTCCTGAAGATGTCCTTACTCAAAAACTTCTAGTATTTTAAACAATAAAATCCATAGACTAATTCCTGCCTTAACTGGCAATCTGACTTCAGAGAACCACAGTCAGCTTCAACAAAACCACAAGCCCAAAATAAGGCAATAAAAAGCACCTGAGCATCAGAGAAAGCAGCTGTCACAAAGATCTTGTTCTATAGGTTAGACACAAATGATCCTTGGGACAGAACAAATTGATTTAGTGTGTATGCTTGACTAAAGTAAACAGGAAAGGGTAAATAGTACAAATCGAAAAGAATCTGGGGTAGATTAGCAAAAAGCATTCCTCAAGAAGAGCCTAGCAAATAACTGGGAAACCCAAAGACCATTATTCATCAATCCATTGATCCCACACATATGTATGAAGCATTGTTAAGTGTTAAGCACTATTTTGGGTAATAATGATATAATAGGAAGCAAAACAAAGGAAGTTTCTGTTCTCAAGAAGCTTAAAATCTACTTGGATGAAAGATGTACAGACAGATGTACACAAAGTGAACAAAGTAATATGTACACCAGAGTTTGATGGGGATAGTCAGAAAGAATGTGTATGCTCTTATACAAAGATTGGTCAGGGGACAACACTCTGGGAAGGGGGCTTTTGTGATTAAGTTATTGAGAAAGCAAGTTATGGGCATATAGGAAAAGGGGTAAAAGAAAGAGTGGTAAACCCCAAAGCTGTACTTGATATGTCAAACAGGAAGGAGGCCAGTGTGCCTGCTTCACAGAGGGAGATAGATGCATGCAAGAAATGAAATTGTAGATGAACCAAATTACACAGAACCTCAAGTGCCTTGCCAGGGGTTCTTGATGGTTTTCTAAACTCAACAAATAGCCTTTGGAGCGTGGGGAGAGAGGTGTGCATGACAAGATCTGGCTTTTCATCTTTTAAAGATCACTCTGGCTTCTGCGAGGACACTGGGCTGTGGAAGGCAATGAACGGAAACATGAAGATCAGCTAAGGGGCTATTGCCACATCTAAGAGGTACAGCAGTCTGGACCAGGCAGGTAAGGATGAGATAGCTAGTCAGATGATGGGTATATTTCTAAGGTAGAGCTCACAGAAGAATTGGTTATGGATGTGTGAGAAAAAATAAATAAATGTTTTCTCCAACATTTTAGGCCAGAGCAATTGGAAGAATGGACCTGTTTCCTGAGATAATAGAAAAAGAGGAGCCATTTTATGGCTATTAAGTTTAGAGGTAAATTTGGGGCATCTAGGCAGAGCAGCAGCAAGCAGAGATGATAAACAAGCATTTGATGTTTGGGACAAGAAGCAGGGTTTGAGATACAAATTTGTTGCTATCAGCATACAAATAACATTTAAATCTATGAGGCTGGATCAGTTCACCCAGGGATTCAGTATAAACAGAGAAGAGGTCTAATGTAAGAACACTGAGGTATTTCAACATTTCAAAGACTGGGAGAAGAAGTGAAACCAATGAAGCAGACTTAGATGCAGTGGTCCTTACAACTGGAAGAAAATCAAAATATGATTAGGTCCTGGAGGCAAATGAAAAGGTGTTTCCAAAAAAAGGAGTGATCAGCTCTGCCAACATGCTGTGAACAAGTCCAATAATAGGAAAGCTAAGACTGTACCACCGGATCTAGCAACATCTAGGTCACTGATGACCTCAAAATTAGGAGTCAAAGAGAGATTTAACAGAGTAGGTGCTAAGTCATGCGGCTTTTGGATTTCAGGAAAGCCAAAGTAAATGGGAAAAGAGAATGGCTAAAGCAGATGGGGAAAATGGTTATTAAGTTAAGCAGATCTGAAAGACGATTGTTGACTATAGTATGTACTATATCTAAGAACTAACCCTGGGATACTAATAAGCTGTTAATGCCAATGAAATGTCTCATAAATAAATTTGAAGGAAACAAAGAGTATTGTATAGTCTGGATAAATAGGCTGAACTCCAACACAAGGACACTTGTACACACACACAGACACATACACACTCATTTTCCATATCAGCCCAGGAATCAATGTTTATAAGGAAGAAGAAAATCAAGCAGAAACTCTTAATGTCTATTGCAAGCTACACACATTATTTATATGTGAGTTATATACTGTGTTCTATTAAATATATTAATATAAATTTTTTAAAAATGTTTTCTCATTTTATATACTTCCAGGAGTTCTAGGAAAGGGGAATATGCCAACTGACAGCATTCAATGAAATCAACTACCTGGGAGAATCCATGTAACAAATGCACGGATTCAGATATTACACATCTAAAATTAAGATTACTGTTTTAACAAATGTAGTTGTCTGGTTTCCCTAGCAACTCAGAGTGACAAGTGACAGAAAGAAAACAGTAGAGAACAGAAGATCAACCAGAAAAATACAGCAATTTGAGTCCATTAGATATTACACACAAACCATTCTGCCTGGTTCAACGGTCCCTAAGGTCTGCATTGTTTTGCTGTAAAGTACAATGATTAATGTTTATTATAATGGACCTGACTCATCATGAAATGGTTAAATTAATTAAAGCTTATTCTCTTATCTACAGTATGTAATACAATTGTGAAAAGATGTTTATCAAAAGTGGTTAAAACAAAGAGGCTTGAGAGATTAGCTTTAGTTATTTGAAACACTCATTGACCCAGAAAGAGTTTTCAAATGCCAGGTATAGAGGCACTAAACAGGCATTCAAATAACTATAAATGATTAGAATTTTTTGTTAAATAACTATGTGAATAAATCATTTATACACAAAATAATCAATTTATTCAACAAAAACTTATTGACTGAAAAATTCATTGTTTTGCCAATGAGAAGAAAGATAAGTAAGACCCATCTTCTGTATTTTAAGAGCTTATATTCTAGCCATTAAAAAAAAGTTTTAATGTCATTCAGACTTCACAACAATTTTTCAGAACTAGTAAAAAGTAACTGTTTCCATGGTCATAGCAAGATAGTACTGGGGAAGTGAGTTGAGTGTGGGCTTCCTAATAATGAAACACTAAAAGTTAATGCATACGAAGTAAGCCTAAACTTTGCAAAGAACAGATAGACATTTATGATTTCTGCAATTGCTTTCCAAATTGAGTCCATTGGATAAACTGTAGTATAATGCTGAGCATTTTGATGGTTGGTCTTTTCTACTATAGCTACAGGAGATCTAAACTCCCAAAGTATAATTAGATATTTCTATGCAAATAATTAATTTTTTATATAATAGTAGGTTTGCAAATTTGTATTGGATTTGAACTAAAAACCTATGACTGTCATAAGAGTCGGCCAGATACCCCAAAGCTGAAATTCTGCCTATTCAATGTTTCTACTGGATTGTCCTGTCACTTTAAACCTGAGGAGATTCTGTATATTATATCAATTTTATACATATATAGGGGCATAATGATAGTATAAATATTCATAAGCATCACACACTCAGTGTATTTGTTGCTTTTGACTCAGTATATTTGAGTCAAAAATCAAACTTTTTTCCTCATCCCAAAACAAAAAGTTCTTTGAACTCCTTTTCCCTTTTAAAGGTACCATAAGTCTCCAGTTACACTGACGTCAGATCTACACTTATGATGAATTTCTAAGTTTTAAAACCATCAGTCTAGTCAATTATCCTTCTTTTTCTCCATCTACAGGGCCATAGCCTCCAGATTTTTCTGTGTGCTTGCAGTGATACTACTTTTAAATGATTATTCATGCTCCAGTCAGAATGATCTAATTCATAATTAATCTAATAGTAACATAGTATTACCCCCAATACACCTTCTATCTCCCAGTTGCAGACATTTTTAGCCTGGCAAAGACTCAAAAATCTGGCCCTTTCTATAATCTCTAAGTTTATTTAATACCTTCTCCATTTCACTCTGTATTCCCCAGTAGTACCAAATTTTTCAAGGTCCTATATCCCACCTTGCTCTCTTGTGTTTTTCATTCTGGTCCCTGAGCAAGAAACCCTTTCCAGCTTTCTAAATCAGGTTGACTGCATGCAGCCTTTAGGGATAGTCTCAGAAATCATTTTCTCCAGCAACATTTCCTTAAAGTATCTATTCTCTGTATTCTCATATTTTGACTGAGCACGTTTCTGTATTCATGACTACCATCTTGAATTGCAGTTATCTTTATCTCTACCAGGAGGCTGCACACTGAGAATTAAAATATATATATATATGTCTTCTACAGCATTGTCACAAAAACATTTTAACTGGGGAGAATACTTAAGAGGTACATAATAAATACTTAGGTTATATTTAATCTGCAAGATCAAACCAGTCAATCCTAAAGGAAATCAATCCTGAATATTCATTGAAATGACTAATGATGAAGCTGAAGCTCCGATACTTTGGCCACCTGATGCGAAGGGCTGACTCATTGGAAAAGATCCTGATGCTGGGAAAGACTGAAGGCAGGAGAGAAGGGGATGACAGAGGATGAGATGGTTGGATGGCATCACCGACTCGATGCACATGAGTTTGAGCAAGCTTTGGGAACTGGTGATGGACAGGGAAACCAGGCGTGCTGCAGTCCACAGGGTCATAAAGAGTCGAACATGACTGAGTGACTGAACTGAACTGAAGTTATATTTAATGTATCCAAGTTCTTTTACAGTCTGGATCTTACCTATCTTTTCAGTATATTTAAGCCCCATTAAGCTCCTTCCTATTCCCAAATGTCCTACTGATTAATCCTTTAAAACCCTTGTACTTTCCTTCCTCCAAGGTTTGTTCATCCCTTTGGCTTAGCTCACTCTCACTCCTCTCATTGATTCCATTTTCACAATCAAGGTGTGTACAGCGCATGATTAGGTGCCTGGGGAAGGGGGTTCCTGGTATTTCCAAATTTGGCCTATGACTGCTTAGAAAAATTACTCAAGGTTCTACCCTAAATATAACTGTATTCTCCTTTAAAATTCACCTTCTTTACTATAGAGTTTAGAAAAAAAAGTATCTAATAAGGCCTTGACTATAATTCTGGATGTCTTCACATGCCTGGTGTGTAGTAACACTTATCACAAAGCAGGTAACACTATCCATACAGAATCATTTTTATAAGAGACAAATAGGAAAAGCACAAAGGAAACATGGAGACTGAGACTGAGGGGCATTGAGAAGATAATGAGTGAAGGGAAAGTTCTTTGAAGTCTGATGATAATTTGTTATGGATTAGATTGAATCCTATTGGGTAGGAATAGGAAAATATCTCCACATTTAAAAAGTCTGATACTTTTGGATTTAGATTGTCTGACATTTTTTTTCCATTAAATTCTGGCCATATTAAGTGCAAACTTGGTCCCCTAATCCTAGTCTCAAACCAGGATAAACTATACAGTCATCTCTGCTTTTTGCCCAGGATGTTGAAAATATTCATTAAATAATAAACAAAATATTCTAAAGTAGAATAGATTCTTTTCACAGAAATCCAGTTTCTATGTGGGCACAGCAGTAAAGTTCTGATCCCTGAAGTAGCTCAGCTGAGCCTGTGATAGGCAAGTTTCCTATTACTTCTACAATGCACCCCAAACTTGACATACTGACTGCTTGACTGTGGCCTTTCGTGATTGCTTCACATGAGATATCTTTTTCCTTTCCAAAAGAAATTTCATTGCTATACTCATTTGTCTATAAGGCCCCCAGTGCAGTGATACTCCTTCAAATGACTGCTGATTTCAAGGGGACTAAGGTCTTTTCTGTGAGTGTCGATCAAGCTTCCAGTTCTCAAGGAGCCATAAAAATGGGATCCTTTGAGCTCCTGAGGAACTGGAAATTCTTCACACTATGTTATTGTTTCAGCAGCTCAAGCAAGGACTTTTATCCTTTGTCTGCCTCCTTATTTCTCAAAGAACAGAAATAGAACTGCCAAAATGCCACAAGGGAAGCTATTCTCATTGCCAGGTCAAATCATAATCCCATTAATAATGCTAGTGGAAGTAAGAAATATCATGCAATTATACCAATGATTGTTCTTGTTAGAATTTTACTCTCTTGATTTGAAATAACCATTTTTTCCTATTACAAGGGAGTTTTAATTTATTGTTGCTTTCTTATTATTAAGGGAACTTGGAAGTTGTATGCTTTCTTTCTATCTGGTATTATTTTCAGATAATTGATTTCAATGACAGGTAAATGCATCCTCTACCTAGAAATTGAGTTTTGAGCAATTCATAGGCTCAGTTTAAGGTCTAGTTCATGTTCCCTTATATGTTATTCTTTGAGTTCTGATTTAATAAGTTTGTTTCACCCTCATTGTACAGTGAGCGAGTGAAAGAATACATTGGATCTCTTGCTTATCCTTCTCATGTCCTAGAGAAGAGGTTGTCAAACTTTTTCTGTAAAAGACCAGGTCGCAAACATTTTAGCCATTGAAGGACACACACTTTCTGTTGCAGCTACACAACTCTGCCACAGTAATGTGAAAGCAGTTATAGATGATGCATAAATGAACAGATATGGTTATGCTCCAATACAATTTTATTTAAAAATAGAATATAGGCTAAGCTGTTGTTCTAGAGGAATTACTCTGTTGATTGACTGGAGTACACAGATGTTGTGAACTATAATATATTATGGATAATTATTTGATTGGATTCCATCAGGACCCCACAAGAGCTCTTTTACTTGTGGTACAAATTAGAATTCATCTTACTTTTGTAACAAAATATATTTGTACCCAAGTGCAGGCTAAGCTTAGAAAACAGAGACCTCAAAATAGAATGACTTAAATTACACAGAGATGTATTCTTATCCAAGTATTACAGATAAAATTGTGTCCCCCCAAAAGATGTGCTGAAGTCCCATTCTCCAGTATCTGTGAATGTGATCTTATTTGGAAATAAAGTCTTAGCAGAAGTGACTTGTTAAAATGAGGTTGTATCAGAGTAGGGTGAGCCCTTAGTCCAAAATGACTGGTGTCCTTATTAAAAGGACAGAATGAACACACTGATACACAGGGAGGGTGCCAAGAGGAGTGGAAGGAAGAGATTGGAGTGATGCATTTACAAGTCAGAAAATGTATGGGGGCCATCAGAAGTTGGGAGAGGCAAGAAAGAACTCTTCCTTAAGAGTTTCAGAAAGAGCGTGACTTAGTCAATAACTCAGTTTTGGACTTCTAGCATTGAGAGCTGTGAGACACTAAATTTCTCTTGTTTGAAGCTGTCCAGTTTGTGGTGGCTAGTTACAGCAGCTCTGGAAAATAAATAAACCTAGTAATAGTTCAGCCTTGAGGCTGGCATGACAAAGACAGTCCGGAAACTAAGAAACCAGAGATCTCTCCCTCCACATTGCTCCCTGACTCCCAGCCATCTTGAACCGTCCTCAGGAGTCCATGAACACTTATTTGAGTAACATTTTAACTGAATATAAATAAGACTACAAAGGACATCAGTTTATATCAAAACATAAATCTAATCAGAATATTAGAAAAAACAAACTATAGTAGAGTAATATGTTTGATTCTTTATTAAAACACTAAATACCAGGACTATGTAATTGGTCTGATAACTACCAACAAACCTATTATACAGAGTGAAGTGAGTCAGAAAGAGAAAGATAAATATCGTATTCTAATGCACATATACAGAATCTAGAAAAATGGTTCTGAATAATTTATTTACAGGGCAATAATGGAGAAACAGACATAGAGAATAGATTTATGGACATGGAGAGGGGATAAAAGGGTGAGATGTATGGAAAGAGTAACATGGAAACTTACATTACCATATATAAAATGATAGCCAACGGGAATTTTGCTATGTGGCTCAGGAAACCCAAACAGGGGCTCTGTATCAACCTAGAGGGATGGGATGGGGAGGGAGATGAGAGGGAGGTTCAAAAGGGAGAGGATATATGTATACCTACGGCTGATTCATGTTGAGGTTTGACAGAGAACAATGAAATTCTGTAAAGCAATTATCATTCAATTAAAAATAAATTTTTAAAAAAAGGATGAAAATAGATGATATTTTGGTGCACCTTCAATTAGAGTGAGATACGAAAAAAAACTTGTTTCTATAAATGAAAAGGGCACAGATACAGTTAAAACTACAATGGGTTTTGCCTATATTTAGAATTAAAAGAAATGTTAGCTTTTAATTAGAGGTTAGTAAAAGTTAAGATTAATTGTTCCCTTCTAAGTTCATGCCTCCCTTTGATTCTATCCATAGATCCTTTGTTTCACAGACCTCATGAGATTAAGAATCTCTCCAAGGATATTCATATCTACAAAAGCAAAGGTGTGTGTGTGTGTGTGTGTATTAAGTCGCTTCAGTCGTGTCTGACTCTTTGTGACCCTATAGACTGTAGCCCACCGGGCTACTCTGTCCATTGGATTCTCCAGGCAAGAATAGTGGAGTAGGTTGCCATGCCCTCCTCCAGAAAATCTTTCTGACCCAGGAATCAAACTCATGTCTCTTATGTCTCCTGCACTGGCAGACATTTACCACCAATGCCATCTGGAAAGCCCAAAAGCAAAGATAGCTCTCCATAAATCAATCTTTTATTCTATCCCAAGAAAAGGGAGGTTAGAGGTTGTTTTAGGTAAGTAGATTTTGTTTATTTAGGTATTCCAGAAGTTGTATATATTCACTTCTGCTCTATCCAATAGGAAGCATCTTAGAAATACAATTAGCTGCAAAGAGAGCTGGAAATCTAGTCTATTGTTGTATATCCATGTGCTCATCTTACATTATGGGTTCATTTAATAAAAGGAAAGTATGGAAAATGAATAATTGGGAACATTACTAGCTGTCTCTAATCAAGAAATGTATTTTACCTCTGAAAAGGCTTATTTCTAGGAAATTAGGACAGAGATACCAAAATAAACTAATTTTTAATATATTTAAGTTACTGGTTAAAAGAAAATATAGAAAGAACCAAGAGATTAATATTGTTTTCCTTAGGTATTGTTTTATACAAAATGTGCCTTAACAAAAAGAAAGAAATTTATAGGGTATAAACACATTTCATTGTTGTCATCTTCTTTTCATCAGAACTTTCAGAAGTCTATGCAACCCTTCTTATATTTATTTCACATAGCGTGGATGAAACTAACATTTGCTGCCCAGGTTGTAATGATGGTCAATCAAATTAAAAAAAAAATCACATCAGCATAGCCCTAGTAAAGGATTGAGTGATAGATCTCCTCAGAATTTTGACCTATGATAACAACACTCTTGGCTATGACAACCAATGATAATGTGGTCTCACTGTCATATGGAGAGAACCTTCAGGATACAGGCAGAGATAAGAAAAGCCTGGAGATTACAAATTATAATCCCAAAGGCATCATGCGGAAGCCTGGATCCAGCCCTGACCAAGCCAGACATAGCCATTGACCAGTTCTATATTCATTAGAAGGACTGAATAGCTGAAGCTGAAGCCCCAATACTTTGGTCAACTGATGCAAAAAGCTGACTCATTGGACAAGAATCTGACGTTGAGAATGATTGAAGGCTAATGGAGAAGGGGGCTGTAGAGCATGAGATGGTTAGAGAGTATCACTGACTCACTGGACATGAGTTTGAGCAAACTCCAGGAGATAGGGGAGGATAGAAGAGCCTGGCATGCTGAAATCCATGGGGTCACAAGGAGTTGGACACGACTCAGTGACTGAACAACAACAACAAAACAAGTAAGCCAACCAATTTCCCGTTA
Source organism: Ovis aries (assembly GCF_016772045.2). NCBI lineage: Eukaryota > Metazoa > Chordata > Mammalia > Artiodactyla > Bovidae > Ovis > Ovis aries. The sequence continues at coordinate 145,440,068 of NC_056055.1, read as the reverse complement.
GGTTAAGTGAATACAGGATATATCTGTATTCACCATACCTCCACTGTCTGAATTACAGTGATACTTTGTATTGCATTTTAAACTCTGGGGGCTGATGCTAATGTTTGGAAACTATCCACCAGCAGCACATGCATAATCTGATAACACCAATATACTCCTCCTTAGTGCTTTTCTTCACTTTGATCACTCTTCTTAGTTGATTTTGAGCAAAACTGAAAGGGATTCTGCATGATTCTACTCTCTGTAACATACTAGGAATTAGGGGTACTGGCTAACATCAACACAGATTTATTCTCCTAACTATAAAACAGCTTTTTAAAAATTGTAATCTAGTAAAATGCCCTCAGCATAGACTGAGGAATGTGATAAGAAGTAGCCATATGAAATGGGTTGCCCTACTGCCTGTATGATGAGAATGCAGATAATATCCCCTAAGTTAAACAGTGTCTGCTCAATGAAGACCCAGAAGTTTATCTTTGTTATCAGTATCTCTGTGTTGCAAGGCAACTATGTTATTTTTAGGTTATGGATACTATGAATTATGTATCTTATAATGTGTTTATTTTCTTACAAGTTACTTGAAAGTTTAAAGTCAAGGTATGATCCATCTCTACCAGGATAGCAAACTTATCCTGCACTTTGTGTACTAACATTCCCTACAGTTTTTTCTTGCCCTAATTTATCCAGATTTTAAAGTTCTTTTATATTTCATTGTAAGGATCTTCACACACATAACTTTAAATTCCTCTTTTGGAAACAGAGTAAAGAGTAAATAAACATTGTCTCTTACTATTGTACTTATGCAACAATAAATTATTATAATGAATCATGTTAATTAATGCTGTCAATAACATAAGTGGGAGTCACCGTTGATCAGATAGCATTGATGCTTCTGTTACTACATATAGTTTCTTAAGGAATTTATAACTTTGCATTTTAGATTTACTATTCCATACAAACTGCTATTGTCTCATCATGTACTTACCACAGGAACAGTGAAAGGAAGTGGTAGAATTTTGAATATTAAATTTTTATCAAGGATTCACTGTAACTCTGAAGGCTGGTTATATTGGATGGACACAATGTTTAATACAATACAACGAGTTTTCACTAAACAGAGGATAAAAATTTTGAATACATGGGCATAAGTCATGAAAATTAACTTTAATTGGAAAAGGGTATCAGAGGCCACTGTCGAACAGAAGAATGATGTGGAATATTAGAGTACATTTTTTCCTGAAATTAGCATCTGAATTATTAAATATAGGTTTTCCCCTGACTTATTTATTTTTTCTTATTCCTCTAAGTAAGATACATCAGATACACTGAAAAAGACATTATTTTTTGTATAGCACTTATATATTCCTTATTATATGCTATGTAATTTTTCAGTTGGCTTGCAAATTTCTGTTTCTGATTGCTTAATTCTATAACATATTCCATCTACATTGACAGCAATACTGAAAGTAGTCTAACATTTACAAGATTCAAATAAGAATAGCAACTCATGGCCTAACTAGTTAATTTATTTGGACACTCTTACCACCAGTTTATATAACATTAAAAACAATACTGATCCAAAATAAGCTAAAATAGGTTGGACATATGGACCAGAACATAAAAAGTCATTGACTGAATTGTTTTGCTTTCTCTCTCGTTGCTTTCATGCAGCTGGTGTCTTCAAACAATGTTTTCATGGGAAATACAACTAAATTATTCTCTCAGGGAAGTATCTTTTCTGGAGTAGAGAAAAGGTATATGATATAAACAAAAATAGCATGAACAAGTAAATTCTTGTAATGCCCCTCCATTCTAATAATTGCACTTAAAGTAATAAAAACAAAATTGAACGCAGTAATTCTGCCTTACATGGTTTAGCAGGCCCTAGTAGCACACACCCGGAGAAGGCAATGGCATGCCACTCCAGTACACTTGCCTGGAGAATCCCATGGATGGAGGAGCCTGGTAGGCTGCAGTCCATGGGGTTGCGAAGAGTCAGACATGACTGAGCGACTTCACTTTCACTTTTCACTTTCACGCACTGGAGAAGGCAATGGCAACCCACTCCAGTACTCTTGCCTGGAGAATCCCAGGGACGGGGGAGCCTCGTGGGCTGCCGTCTATGGGGTCGCACAGAGTCGGACACGACTGAAGCAACTTAGCAGCAGCAGCAGTAGCACACAGCACATACCAGTGATTTGTACATTCTAGGTACTAAGATATCTAAGAATTTTTGTTTTTTGAGGTAAAACTATCCTCCAAAATTTCCTCCTTTTATTGAATCAACAGGCAATAATGAAGTACATTGAATGTGTCAAGTATGGGGAATACAATTATGAAATGACAGGTGAAGATCCTGCCATTATGGGATTTGAAATCTTTGTGACAAAGCAGCACTAAAAATAATGTTGAGGTTTGGGCTATTAAAAAGAAAAGGAATCTATTTTCTCAGGGAATTTTAGCTACAGGAAGTGCCTAGTGTTGGAGGGGGCACTAAAGAAAGATGAAACTCAATGTCTAAGAGACAATTTATAAGGAGAAACTGAGGCAATATTAAATATTGAAAAAAATAGCTCAGAAATATGGAAAGCATAAGTATATTGTACCTAATATTATTTAGATTCCTTATTGAATTTTTGCATTATCAAAACCCTACATAACTACATAATGTTCAGGAAAATATTATATATTTTCTGGACAATCTAATAAGAGTTATGATGAGAATGTTATCAATAGTAAATAAGTATTAATGATAAGGAAGAATAAATTGAGATGAGATGAAAAACATTCTATTCCACACTTTATAAGCTAAATTCATATATGATCTAAATTGAAATAAATTCCACATATTTACAAAAATGCTAAAGATGACATTTTCTTTATAATAGTACTCTGCTATTTTCCTACAAATAGATTCAGAAAATCTAAATATCTTCAAAAATACAAAATACAGTGTTGACACACTCTTATTTTCAAACTTATAAACAGGTAGAAGATGGCCAGTCTTATTCTCACCAAACCATACTCCCAGCTCCAGAAAGCAGTGACAATTCAATCACTTGGGTTACTTCAAAGGCACAAAAAGGAAGCAATGAAATCATTTTACTTCATAATTTAATGACATAATTCATACTAGAGAATTTAAAATGGATTTTATACATTTAAAGATACATTTTTATTTTTATTAAATGTATTTTATGTATTACCAGAGGGAAAAGCTCAACAGTTCTGATAGCATTGTAACTGACTAAAAGCCTGGACTCTGGCAAAAAAAAAAAAAAAATCAAATTTCAAACTCTATTTTATATTTTAATAGGATCAGTTTGCAAGTTTAAATTCCCTCTGCTCATTGTGCTTTCAAGTTACAAATGAGATCTGAAACCGTAAAGTAAAAGCAGGAAGAAAATTATTTTCAGATTCTCTGTTGCTGGAGAAAATATATACAATGGGTTATATGAAGAAATGACCTTTATCTGAAAAAGTAATCTGAATAGATTTCATATATATTTTTGAATAGTCTACAAGAGAGCAAATTATGAGATAAAATTGTTAAAATAAAAGTTAAATGAGACAAAATGTCACTTGCTTTAAAATGTAATGCTATAGAAATAAATTAATGTAATGGAGCCAGTTATAAAGGATCCTTTTTTATATTTACCTATTTCTCCGACTTAGTAAGAAGCACACAGTATCGCTTGCTATACCATAAGATACCGCAGTATCATCATATATGAGACCTTCAGATTTAACTTGACCTCCTCGGAATGGATAGGCACACTACAGTAAGTTAGGAGACCTTTTTGATACCACTTTGATAATTCTTTGCAAACCTCCATTAGAAACAGAGAAAACCACTTCAAGAGTGTGCACTTACAGCTTACTGTTTACCTATACACTCATAAGATCAAAACCCCTGGTCTTACTGTTTTTGTTAACAAGGAGCAGTAAAAGTCTTCCCACATACTGAGTTTTGGTTTCCATTTTACAATCTGAGATGACAGACGTAGAAAAATGATGAGAAAACTGTGGGGAGGCTTCCAGAAGATTGATTCTCTCATCAGCTGATTCTTTTCTAGTTAGTCTTTTATTGACTACAAAGGTAGAGCCAATGCAGAAAAGGAAAACCAGACTGCCCTGTTTAATCCTGAGGGCATTGGCAAAAGGTGATCACTTTTTGAGAAAACAGAGGCCTACAAGGAAATCAGCACACTGTATGAGCCGTTAAGCTGATTTAAACACACAAGGGATGCCTGGGGTTGAGCGCAAGATCTCTGAGGTGTGAGATGAGAATGAAACCATTCCACAGACTAATATTACTGAGCTTTGGTAGCAGGTGGTACAGTTGATCAGCCAGGAACCTGTCATTTGGAGAATAGGCCAATATATCTGAGAGATAAGAAAAATCCTTCATTTCCCCCCCCTCCTTCTCAACAAGAGTATAAAAAAAAAATGCAATTTTGAACTTTTGGCAATTATCAACTACAAGTTATCATGATTTAAGTACCCTTAAGAAGTGAGTAAAACCAAAGCATAGCTGGATTTTCTGATGTTTGTCTAAGACTGCAAACTATAAAAAATTCAGAGTAGCTGAACCCAATATTTAGTTCTCATTGATATCCATCTGGAATGAAACCTTTACTTACTATCAGCATAACCTGCAATCCAAACAGACAGAAATATCTCTATGGAATTTTCATAGCTAGAGACAGAAGTAAAGATTCACATTTTTCTTTTTGTTTGGCTGATTTTTGTGGTTTGCACAGTCACTTTTCTTTCCAGCATGCTATTACTTGAACAATTGTGAGACAAAATTTGCAATTTGGCTATTCTCACTTTCTGATTGGCATCTCAGAGAGGGTGAGATGTTAAATTGTGTTATTAACTTGCATTTGTAATGCCATATATGATCCTATCATTCTCCATTTGCTAATTCCAACAGACAATTCAGCACCAAGCTAAAACTGAAGTGGCAAATTAAATCAAGCATAATAAATGATATACTTCATGCTTTAAAAGAGTATTTTTACTACAACTAATTCTATACTATGACCATTTAAATTTACAGTATAAGTTAATAAGGATGTAATTAAGATATTTTATTAAAACTAAGATGATTTCAATTTCAAATGCACCTAGTTTCAAACATATGATATCCTGAATTGAAAAAAAATATATTTGACTTTGCTTTTATTTATAATGGGTTAACCATAGAATTCCTAAATATAGAGTTTATCACTTCCAGTAATCTTTTATGGCAGTGCACATCATTAATGATTATGCCAACAATTATTTTATAAATGTTCACCAGATGTTTTATAATTTTCTTACTTCTGGGAGACAATGTAGTGTGTGTGTTGGGGAGTGGTTTTTGTAGTTTATAGTCAATAATAGATGAGTTGAAGGAAATTTGCTTCCTCTAGAGATAAATAGATAAAGGTAAAATTTACTTCTTTACTAGAATCTTTCTAACTACAGAGCCCAGAAATTATATGCCAAAAATATCAGAAAGACATATTTACCAGAAATAACTTTGCAGAGTATAAATTCTTTGTAGAACTTTAACCTATTAAGTTTTATAGATTTTAAAAAAATATTTGCCATATTCTGCTTTCTCATTACTTCTCCAGCTCTCCAGTTTGAACCTTGACATAATGCATTAATTCTTACATGCATGAGCTCAAATCATGAAATTATCTTTAACCACAATCCTGTCTTTATGCCTCTCTCACCGCCACCCCCACACCTACTGATTTCATACTGCCTCTCATAGCTTTCAGTAGCTGCCTCTGCTGTTGACACCTGCCCGTTTTAAAAACCAATCAGCTCTCTTCTCTCTCATTTATCTCCTACCTCCAGTTAACCACAACCAGTATCTGTTTATCTTCATGATAGAAATGATATCTCTAGACTTTCTGTCAGTAGACCATCAAGCAGCACACACATATACAGCAGAATGATAGCATTTGAAGGGGCAAACTCAAGGAGCAGGCATCATGGCAGGTGTTCAGGTCCACTTGCTTTATCACACACTGTGTGAGCACAGAAATCTGTCAGGACTAGACCTCAGACTCTTGGTGAGGATCAAGGAACCTTTAAACTACAAGATCAGAGAAGCACTGCTCCTCCACTGGTATGATCAGGAGTCAGGACAGAACAACAATATAATGTGCTAGATACTGACCCCAACCTTAACCTTGCAGTACCAGCCCCTGCCCCATGGGGTCAATTGAGTAGCAATGCTGTTAAAGTTGTCTCAGATTACAAGCATGGTGTATCAGCCCTCACAAGCAAGAAAACAACAATCCCTTCACTGGTGGGGTAATAAAGCTGGGGTCTAACTCTTGCAAAGGAACCTTAACATGTATCAAGTGCATTGTGTCCACCTTTAAGAAAGGAAGCAGTCAACCCCTTCCTAGGCACAGTGTGAATCTGGAATCCAAGCTTTGTCATTGATCAGGATCAGGTAAGCCAGTGCCTTCTCTGCAGGTATTAAGTCTTTAAAATGCTAACATTTACCTCCTGGAGATTAAACAATCCAAATGAAATTGAAGTTCTAATAGTTTATTTTCAAATCGCAGTTTTTCCTTTCTATGGAGTTCACATTTTCTCCCATCTTGGCTAAATTGTAATACTTACCATCTCAGTTCCTGCTCCTTCTTTGCCAGGCATTTCTGGAAAAGTGAATAGATTGTGTTCACTTATTCCAATATCAGTTGGGTGCTTAATTGTTCTTTTAAACAGTTTTATCCTTTTTTTCAATTCCTTTAGTATCAATTTCCTTCAATATTAGTTACACTTTCCGTGTCTCTGCAGGTTCTCATTTTCAGGAGAAACTTTGCTGTTTCACTGCTACTATTCAACATAGTTCTGGAAGTTTGGCCACAGCAATCAGAGCAGAAAAAGAAATAAATGGAATCCAAATTGGAAAAGAAGAAGTAAAACTCTCACTGTTTGCAGATGACATGATCCTCTACATAGAAAATCCTAAAGACTCCACCAGAAAATTACTAGAGCTAATCAATGAATATAGTAAAGTTGCAGGATATAAAATCAACACTCAGAAATCCCTTGCATTCCTATACACTAATAATGAGAAAGTAGAAAAAGAAATTAAGGAAACAATTCCATTCACCATTGCAACGAAAAGAATAAAATACTTAGGAATATACCTACCTAAAGAAACTAAAGACCTATATATCGAAAACTATAAAACACTAATGAAAGAAATCAAAGAGGACACTAATAGATGGAGAAATATACCATGTTCATGGATCAGAAGAATCAATATAGTGAAAATGAGTATACTACCCAAAGCAATCTATAGATTCAATGCAATCCCTATCAAGCTACCAGCAGTATTTTCCACAGAACTAGAACAAATAATTTCAAGATTTGTATGGAAATACAAAAAACCTTGAATAGCCAAAGCAATCTTGAGAAAGAAGAATGGAACTGGAGGAATCAACTTGCCTGACTTCAGGCTCTACTACAAAGCCACAGTCATTAAGACAGTATGGTACTGGTACAAATACAGAAATATAGATCAATGGAACAAAATAGAAAGCCCAGAGATAAATCCACACACATGTGGACACCTTATCTTCGACAAAGGAGGCAGGAATATACAATGGAGTAAAGACAATCTCTTTAACAAGCGGTGCTGGGAAAACTGGTCAACCACTTGTAAAAGAATGAAACTAGATCACTTTCTAACACCACACACAGAAATAAACTCAAAATGGATTAAAAATCTAAACGTAAGACCAGAAACTATAAAACTCCTAGAGGAGAACATAGGCAAAACACTCTCTGACATAAATCATAGCAGGATCCTCTATGATCCACCTCCCAGAATACTGGAAATAAAAGCAAAAATAAACAAATGGGACCTAATTAAACTTAAAGGCTTCTGCACAACAGAGGAAACTATAAGTAAGGTGAAAAGACAGCCTTCTGAATGGGAGAAAACAATAGCAAATGAAGCAACTAACAAACAACTAATTTCAAAAATATACAAGCAACTTATGCAGCTCAACTCCAGAAAAATAAATGACCCAATCAAAAAATGGGCCAAAGAACTAAATAGGCATTTCTCCAAAGAAGACATACGGATGGCTAACAAACACATGAAAAGATGCTCAACATCACTCATTATTAGAGAAATGCAAATCAAAACCACAATGAGGTACCATTTCACACCAGTCAGAATGGCTGTGATCCAAAAGTCTACAAGCAATAAATGCTGGAGAGGATGTGGAGAAAAGGGAACCCCCTTACACTGTTGGTGGGAATGCAAACTAGTACAGCCACTACAGAAAACAGTGTGGAGAGTCCTTAAAAAATTGCAAATAGAACTGCCTTATGACCTAGCAATCCCACTGCTGGGCATACACACCGAGGAAACCAGAATTGACAGAGACACATGTACCCCAATGTTCATCGCAGCACTGTTTATAATAGCCAGGACATGGAAACAACCTAGATGTCCATCAGCAGATGAATGGATAAGAAAGCGGTGGTACATATACACCATGGAGTATTACTCAGCCATTAAAAAGAATACATTTGAATCAGTTCTAATGAGGTGGATGAAACTGGAGCCGATTATACAGAGTAAAGTAAGCCAGCAAGAAAAACACCAATACCGTATACTGACACATATATATATGAAATTTAGAAAGATGGTAATGATGACCTTGTATGCGAGACAGCAAAAGAGACACAGATGTATAGAATGGACTTTTGGACTCTGTGGGAGAGGGAGAGGGTGGGATGATTTGGGAGAATGGCACTGAAACATGTATACTATCATGTAAGAAACGAATCACTAGTCTAGGTTCGATACAGGATACAGGATGCTTGGGGCTGGTGCATGGGGATGATCCAGAGAGATGATATGGGGTGGGGGGTGGAAGGTGGGAGGGGGATTCAGGATTGGGAGCTTGTATACACCCGTGGCAGATTCATGTTGACGTATGGCAAAACCAATACAGTATTGTAAAGTAAAATAAAGTAAAAAAAAAAAAAAAAATTTAAATATATATAGAAACTTAGAAAATGAACATTTTCAATGTTTGTATTCCAACTTGAAAATCTTTCTCCACATTCATCTATTCTTTTTCTTGTTTTACTCTTTCTCTATTAGAACCCACAATCCTTTTCTACTCTAGTTCTATATTCTGTAAGTTGTCCATTAGTGATCTATTTCTTACTTATACATTACCCCTCCACATGTTTCAATGAACCAAAATATAATTTGACAAAATATATCTATTTTTCTTCAGTCCTCATTGCTCTGTTACATTTCTTCCATTGCAAATTTTTCAAAGAAAAGTCTTTCTCTTTGCCTTGATATTTGTCATTCACACATCTCTTAATTTCTATCAGGCTTCCACAACTAAAAAATGCTTCATCTGAGATCCACAATATTAGCAGTTAGTAATGAGGCAAAGACATCACTTTACTGACAAAGGTCTATATAGTCAAAGCTATGGTTATTCCAGCAGTCATGTATGGATGTGAGAGTTGTTGGACCATAAAGAAGGCTGAGCACCAAGAATTGATATTTTCGAGCTGTGGGGCTGGAGAAGTCTCTTGAGAGTCCCTTGGGCTGCAAGGAGATCAAGCCAGTCAATCTTAAAGGAAATCAACTCTGAATATTCATTGAAAGGACTGCAGCTGCCACTGAAGCTGCAATACTTTGGCCACTTGATTCAAACACCCAATTCATTGAAAAAGACCCTGATGCTGGGAAAGATTGAAGGCAAAAGAAGAAGAGGGCAGCAGAGGAGGAGATGGCTAGATAGTATTACTGACTGAATGAACATGAATCTGAGCAAACTCCGGGAGATAGTGAAGGACAAGGATTGCATGGTGCAGGCCATGACGTTGCAGAGAGTTGGACACAACTTAGTAACTGAATAACAACAACAACAAGGCAAAAATCTGTTAAGATTAAATCTGTTAATCTGCTTTGTAAATATGAGAGATAATTCTTTTCATATATCCTCAAATTTTCAATTCTCTTCTCGTCTTTGATTTCTCCTGGTTTATTAGCTAAACCTCAGATCAGAATAATTCTTCCACCTTTAAAAATCTTTTTGTTTCCTAATTTATCATATTTAGCCTGACCCATACTGAATAAAGTTATTGAAAGATTAACAAGGACATAAGTAAATGAGAGTGATGAAATTAATGCATTCAGTTGCAAGGGTATGAAAATTACCTGTGTATATATATATTTAGTTTTCTTCTCTCACACATTATATGCTTTTTTTTTCTTTTTTTAAAAATTTTTTATTTTTTTAATTTTAAAATCTTTAATTCTTACATGTGTTCCCAAACTTGAACCCCCATCCCACCTCCCTCCCCATAACATCTCTGTGGGTCATCCCCATGCACCAGCCCCAAGCATGCTGTATCCTGTGTCAGACATAGACTGGTGATTCAATTCTTACATGATAGTATACATGTTAGAATGCCATTCTCCCAAATCATCCCACCCTCTCCCTCTACCTCTGAGTCCAAAAGTCCGTTATACACAGCTGTGTCTTTTTTCCTGTCTTGCATACAGGGTCGTCATTGCCATCTTCCTAAATTCCATATATATGTGTTAGTATACTGTATTGGTGTTTTTCTTTCTGGCTTACTTCACTCTGTATAATCGGCTCCAGTTTCATCCATCTCATCAGAACTGATTCAAATGAATTCTTTTTAATGGCTGAGTAATACTCCATGGTGTATATGTACCACCGCTTTCTTATCCATTCATCTGCTGATGGACATCTAGGTTGTTTCCATGTCCTGGCTATTATAAACAGTGCTGCGATGAACATTGGGGTACATGTGTCTCTTTCAATTCTGGTTTCCTCGGTGTGTATGCCCAGCAGTGGGATTTCTGGGTCATAAGGTAGTTCTATTTGCAATTTTTTAAGGACTCTCCACACTGTTCTCCATAGTGGCTGTACTAGTTTGCATTCCCACCAACAGGGTAGGAGGGTTCCCTTTTCTCCACACCCTCTCCAGCATTATATGCTTATTAAGAGTTATGTGAATCTGTCAAGTATATATATGTATGTATATATGTGTGTTCAAACTATGCCTTTAAAACTAATTTTTTTAAACTAATTTTCTAATTACATATTTGTGTTGCTTTAATTTATTCTTTATGGTGCTTTGGATGTTTTGTGAAATAAAGTTTTTGAATGGTTTCTCTCTAACACTGTGGCAGCTTTTGCTTTTAGCTCTGCATATATTATATATGACATGCATATTTAATGTAAATGTCTCACACATAGATGAAAAAGTATGACTGTACAGTTTACTACTTACATTTCAGAGTAGGAGTTAAGATTTTATTTTTAAGATAAATTACTTGGATTAAAGATAGACATATCTTCTCACTACCAAAATAAATGTAATAGTAAAAACGGAAACTCCTAGGAAATGTAGACATAGAGTGGAATTGATGGATAAAATAATAGCCTTGTTTATCCACAGTACCAAAAGATATATTTAAATATTGCTCTTGCCAAATAGAAAAAAGAAGTAGCAGGGAAGAAATTTTCTCAGTCTCTAAAGATAGAAAGGAAAATTCTGTGTAAGAATACATAAATTGTAAATGGCATTTAAGAGATATCACATGTGAAAGTGCCTTCAGTGCACTATTTCCAATTTGCTTAGACAATTTGAAAGTAAAACATCAAGATAAGTGCACGTAACATGCCCCAGAATGGCCAAGCTTTAAAGAGAAACAGTATTTTCTTATTTAACCTATTACTCTTGATTCACAGGGGAAAAGCTGCATTCAAATATATATTTTCAAAATAACACATCATACAGTAAAAACATCAAAATACACTGACACAGTGCTTAAATAAAGCAAAAAATGAAAATAAAACTATAATAATTTGCTTGAAAGTATATCTATTTCAGCTTACCCTGGCAGTCTAAAATATACATAATTCATTTCTTTTAATATACACTTGCTAAAAAATCCAATTCAATTGTGAGAAGAAAAAATCTACCAAATATTTATTTTTACACTATATTCAAGGTTCTTTTGTCTCTCATTCCAAGCTGTAAACTTCTCAATTAAACAGCTCAATCACCTAGCATATCACACAAGCCTAATTATTGGCTTATCTCATTGAGTTTTGCTTTTCATGTCATGCCTCAGTACAGCTGGCGCACCAAACCATGTATGCTGGGAAAACTACCATCTTGAAGGACTCTGCAGTTTATCTCACAGGGGAATTTTTAATAAAGCCATTATCTTAAAGTTACACAAACATTGCTAAAGAAGGGGTTCAATGAAACCTGGGTTCTCACTCAATTTTGCATATCCTTTCTTCCGAACCTGGGATATAAACCAGATTGGAGTTTAGTCTCTGTAGTGTGAAATCAAGTGAAATTTGGGACAGTCTTTGAATGATTCACTGTGTGAAACTGCAAATCTAGACTACTTATCTTTGTAATTTCTCTCATTCCTCTATTTCCAAATAGACTACTTTTACCTACTCATATACTTGAGCTGACTGGATACATTTTTTACAGAATGTTTACATTGAAAAATATGTTACAGAAAGAACATGAGCTTATTAAAAAGGTTTCAGCAATACAAGAGGCCTGAATAAAGCTCTTCCAAAAATAGAAAAAGAAATCATGCTAAATCCAAAGCTGCACAATGAAGACATTTAAATCTAATAAAGAAAAAACTGTATCAGAAAAATACGAACCAAAATATACAAGTAAAATCTTAACATCTGATGAAATCAAACATAAGGCAAAACAGTATTAAGAAAGAAGAAAAGAACCTGTGTTCTGATAAAAGGAATAGCGGCAGCAAAAATACAGCATAATAACACATATATGTGTTAGCTGTGACCTCATAATATATCAAGCAACTTAAAAAACTATAGAAAGAAACTATCGTAGCTGGTGATATTAACATATTTCATACAAATATACAAAGAAAGCAACCAGACAACCCTGTATGCAAAGACACTGTCTTTTATTGAAAACAAACAAACAAATAAACAAAAAAAAACAATAAGCTTGAGTTAACAGACAATATCGGAGAAGGCAATGGCACCCCACTCCAGTACTCTTGCCTGGAAAATCCCATGGACAGAGAAGCCTGGTGGGCTGCAGTCCACGAGGTCGCTAAGAGTCGGACATGACTGAGCGACTTCCCTTTCACTCTTCACTTTCATGCACTGGAGAAGGAAATGGCAACCCTCTCCAGTGTTCTTGCCTGGAAAATCCCAGGGACGGGGGCGCCTGGTAGGCTGCCGTCTATGGGGTCGCACAGAGTCGGACACAACTGAAGCGACTTAGCAGCAGCAGCAGCAACAGACTATATATAGAACTCTACACCCACAAGCATATTGCTTTTGAAGACACAGAATATTCACAAAAATAAATCATAAATTCAGGCATGAGAGCAGTGGTAATAAACCAAAAGATGTTATGATGCACTAGTTCTCTATATTTTGTTAAACATAGCAAAATTCTAAATTAATAGCAGAAAGATAATTTTAATTTCCTATATACTTAGAAATTAACATACTATTGATTTTTGTTTCAAAAGAAAACGATAAGAGATTTTCAAAAATATTTTAAACTTCATGAAAATAAAAACAGATCATATCAAAATATGTAGGACAGATTTGAAATGGTACTTAAAGTGAAATTTATAGTTTAAATGTGTATATCAGGAAACAAAGAAGATTAAATATAAACAATATTTAATGAAACAGGTTGTAGAATAGTAACACCTAAAAAAATAAAGAAATAAATAACAAAGGCAAGGGAAGAAATCAAAGAAATTGAGAATAAGAATGGAGATAATAACAGAAAAGAGACAGTGAAGTCATTCTGTCATGTCCGACTTTTTGTGACCCATGGACTGTAGTCGGCCAGGCTCCTCTGTCCATGAGATTTTCTAGGTAAGAACACTGGAGTGGGTTACCATTTCCTTCTCCAGGGAATCTTCCTGAACCAGGGATCAAACCTGGGTCTCCTGTATTACAGGCAGACTCTTTACCATCTGAGCCACCAGGGAACTATAATTTAGAAAAACTGATAAAAAAATATATATTCAGAATCATTCTAACCTTTCACATTTTAGTAATTCAAACTTTGGGGATGTCTCTAAAGGCAAACATTTAAAATTAAATCTTTTAGGCTTTCTTTCCTTTTTTTTTTTTTTTAAAGAACTGAATACCTCATGCAGTTAAATATTAAAAAATCCCAATTGAAAATACCTAAATAGACGTTTCTCTACAGAAGACATACAGATAGCCAGAAGGCACATGAAAAGATGTCCACCCTCTCTAATGCAAATCAAAACTATAGTGAGGTATCACCTCACCCTGGTCAGAATGGCCATCATCCAAAAGTCTACAAATAACAAATGCTGGAGAGGGTGTGAAGAAAAAGGAACTCTGCTACACTGTTGGTGGGAATATAAATTGGTGCAGCCACTTTGGAGAACAGAATAGTGTTAGTCACTCAATCATGTCTGACTCTTTGTAATCCCATGGACTGTAGCTCATCAGGCTCCTCTGTCCATGGGATTCTTCAGGCTGGAATACTGGAGTGGGTTGGCATTCCCTTCTCCAGGAGATCTTTCCAACCCAGGGATCAAACCTGGGTTTCCAAGCAGTGCAGGCCTATTCTTTACCAACTGAGCCACAGAAGAACAGAATGGAGGGGCCTTAAAAAACTAAAAGTAGAGCTACCATATGAGCCAGCAATCCCACTCCTGGGCATATATTTGAAGAAAACTCTAATTTGAAAAGACATATGCATCTCAATGTTCATAGCACCACTATTTATAATAGTCAAGACAGAGAAGCAATGTAAATGTCTATCAACAGATACATATATATATATATAAAATGAAGATGTGGTAGGGCATGGAAACCCATTCCAGTGTTCTTGCCTGGAGAATCCCAGGGACAGGGGAGCCTGGTGGGCTGCCATCTATGGGGTCGTACACAGTTGGACATGACTGAAGTGACTTAGAAGCAGCAGCAGCAGCATATGTATAATATTACCCAGCCATAAAAAGAATGGACAAATGCCATTTGGAGCAACCTGATGGACGTAGGAATGATCATATTTATGAAGTAAGTCAGAGACAAATATCATATATCACTTATATGTGGAATCTTAAAAAAAAGATGCAAATGAATTCATATACAAAACAAATAGACTTACCAACTGACATAGAAAACCAACATGGTTATCAAAGGGGAAAGAGAGTAGGAGAATGGGATAAAGAGATACAAACTACTTTATATAAAATATATGAAGACCAAGAACCTACTTTATAGTATAGGGAACTATATTCAATATCTTTCAATAACCTATAATGGGAAATAATCTGGAAAAGTATATATGTAAAATAATTACATGCATATATATATATATATATATCATATGCATATATTTCTTAAAGGGTAGGTAAATGTATATGTTAGTTGCCTATTATAGCATAACATATTACCTCAAAACTTGATAGCTTAAAACAACAAACATTGATCATTTCATATTTTCTGTGAATCAAGATACAGATGAGCTGAGCAGTTTTGCTTCAGAATCTCCTATAAAGCTGCTATCAAGATGTTGATCAAGGCTGTAGTCATCTCAAAGTTCCACAGAAAGAGAACCTGCTTTCAAACACACTCACATGGTGTTGACAGGCCTCAGAAGAACTCCTTCCAAGCTCATTCACCTTACTCAACTGCCAATACAATATTCATTTCCAGGCTTGTTGCATGGGCCTCTCCATAGAGCTGCCTCATGACATGGCAGCTGACTTTCTCCAAGGCAAGCCAAAGAGGGCACCCAAGACAAAAATACTGGAAGTGGCATCCTATCACTCCTGCCACATTTTGTTCAGTAGAAGTGAAAGAATAAGCTCAATCCAAACTCAAGGTAAGAGGATTGCACTAGAGCATAAATACCAGGAGGCCGGAGTCACCAGGGGCCATCCTAGAGGCTGTCTACCAAAATGAGATATACCGAAACCTATACTAATGGAGGAACTTTAACAGGGAAACTAGAGAAATGGATGCATTCAATTTGAGATTGAGAATAATACAAAGATGCCTCCTGTCTCTATGCACACTATTTTTAGTGACTACACTGTGGTAGTCTTGGCCAATATGATAAGGAAATGAAAAGGAATGAAGTGTAAGAATTGGGAGGGAAGATAACGATCAAGGCATAAACATCTACCTTAAAAAAAACTCAAAACCTACAAAAAGTTATGCATGTTTAACAACTACAAATTCAACCTACAATATTCAAAGCATTTCTTAAATCAGCAATGACTCAATAAAATAAGGCAAAAATAAGGTACCATTTATAACAGCAATATATAAGAATTAGTCAAAGCAAGAATCTTTCCTCTGTAGAAGAAACAACAAAATTATAATAAATATTAGTCAGCTCCAGGTACTGTAACAAAATATCATTGACTGGTAGTTTTTTAAAAATACACTCATTTCTCATAGTTCTGGTAGCTAGGATATCCAAGACCAAGTGCTGGCAGATTTGATTCTAGTGAGGGCCCACTTCCTGGCTTACAAATGACTGCAGCAGAGACACTAATCCTATCATGGAACCTCAACCTCATCACTTTACTTAAGGCCTGGCCTCCAAAAACTTTACATTAGGGGGTTAGGGCAGCTTCAACTTATGAGTTAGGGTGGGGGAGCTGACACATAGAGTCCATAGTGAGGACATAGCTGTTTATCTGAATAAATGAAGAGACATCCAAAGTCTGGAAGGGATGATATCAGAAATCCATTAAAATTCCAGTTGGATATTTTTTGAGTAACTTAAAAATATTACTCAAAAAATTTCATGGATGTATAAAGTTCTGTGGAAACTAAGTCAACTATATAAATAAGAGATGAAAAGCTACCTGTCTTCCCAGATGTTAATTTATATAATAAATTACATATATTCTTAAAGGCATAAGAAGGTGTGGTATTGACACCATATTGACAAAGAAAACAATGAAAAAGTAAGCTCAAAGACAAACTCTGGTATATGTGGGAATGTTTTAGACTCACAATTAGTGAAAGAATGGATATTTTGAAACATACAAATTTCATTCCTGGGATAAACAATATTTAGTGATGATATGTTAGTCTTTCAGTGTATAATTGGGTTTAATTTTCTAGAATTTTGTCCAGAATTTTTCTGTGTGTTCATGAGTGATATAGTTTTTAATGTAATATATTTGTGTAGTTTTGACAGCAGGTTATTGTTGTCTGTATAGAATGATCAGGGAAGTTTTCTTACAGTTTCCATTTTCTGGAAGACTTTCTGGACAAGTGACACTTTTTTTCATAAATATTTATCAGAATTCACCAGGAAAATCATATGAGCCTGCAGTTTTCTTCAGAAGAAAATATTTAACTACAAATTCAATGTATTTCATGGATATTAGCCTAGTTATTCATTTATTTCTTCTTGAATAAGCTTTAATAAGTTCAGTTCAGTTGCTCAGTCCTGTCTGTATCTTTGCCACCCCATGGACTGCAGCACGCCAGGCTTCCCTGTCCATCAGCAACTCCCAGAGCTTGCTCAAACTCATGTCCATCGAGTTGATGATGCCATTCAACCATCTCATCCTCTGTCATCCCCTTCTCTTCCCACTTTTAATCTTTCCCAACCTCACGGTCTTTTCCAATGAGTCCATTCTTTGCATCAGGTGGCTAAAATATCGGAAGTTCAGCTTCAGCATCAGTCCTCCCAATGAATATTCAGGGTTGATTTCCTTTAGGATTGACTGGTTTGATGTTGCAGTCCAAGGGATTCTCAAGAGTCTTCTCCAACACCACAGTTCAAAAGCTTTATTAATTTATCCCTTTTAAGAACTTTCTCCTTCTTACTCAAGTAGTCAATGATTGGCAGTTTATTTTCAGTCAATTTATTGGTAGAAATTTATTCAAAAATCTAATAATTGTCTTTAATATCTACAGTGATGTCATCTATTTCATTCCTAATATTAGTATACTGTGTCTTCTTTATTTTTCTTGTTCATTCTATTAATTCAGAGGTTTATCAACTTCATTGATCTCAAAATACCAGATTTTTAAGTTTCTCTATTGTTCTGCTTTTTATTTTATTAATTTTCAATCTGATTTTTTTCTTTTGTCCTTATTTAGTATTTAATTTTTCATCATCTTATAGTTTCTTAAATTTGAAACTGAGATCCTTCTTATTTTTAACATAGACATTTGCTGCTATAAATTTCCAAGTACATCTTTAGCACCATCCCATAAATTTTGCTTGCTATGTTCTCATCACTGATCTCCAAAATCTTTCCAATTTTCCCTTTTATTTCTTTTTTGACCTATGGGTTATTTAGAGGTGTGTGTTCTTTACTTTCCAAATACTTGGCTACTTTCCAGATACTTTTCCTTTATTGATTTCTAAGTTAACTTCACTGTAGTCAGAAAATATATATCCTATGACTTAAATTCTTGCATATTGATTGAGACTTACTTTATGGTTTCAAATATAGTCCACATTTGTAAATGTTAATGTACTTTTGAAATAAAGTGTTATTTTGCTGGTGTTGCACAGTGCATCCTACACATATCAATTACCTCAAATTGGCTGTCTTGTTCAAGTCTTTTATACCCTCACATGATTTTCTCTCCAATCCTTCCATCAGTTAATAAGAAAGAGAGACAGTGAAATTTCCAAGAAATCCTCTTTTTTTGTGTTATCTGTTTTGGAGTTTTGCTATTTGATACATTGGAGAAGGCAATGGCACCCGACTCCAGTGTTCTTGCCTGGAAAATCCCAGGGACGGTGGAGCCTGGTGGGCTGCCGTCTATGGGGTCACACAGTCAGACACGGCTAAAGCGGCTTAGCAGCAGCAGCAGCAGGACCTTCATAAATTGATCCTTTTATCAATATGAAAATCTCTGGGAATATCTTTGACTGAAATCTAGTTTGTCTGATATGAATATAGGTTCTTTGGTTTGTTTTCATCAGTATTAGGATAATATATTGTTTTACATCCTCTTATTTTTAACTTATTTGTGCACTAATATTTAAAGACCATTTCTACAGGCAGTAGATAGATACTGCATTTTTGCCCAGTCTGAAAATCTCTGCCTTTAATTCGTATATTTAGACTATGTACATTTAATTTAATTTATTAATATGGTTAGGTTTAAATCTAACATCATGATATATGTTTTCCATTTGTCATAGTCTTTGCTTCTTTTTTTCCTCCTTTTGCTGCCTTCCCAAGACTGGATGCAATCAAATAAAAGGGGCGTATGATAAAAAACATATTGCTGAGATTTTCTAAGTATCAAAGTGGAGAATTTCAGTAAAATATGAGTGTAAAGTTCAGGAAAGTGGTCTAGGACAGAGATAAAGATTTGGAAGTCATCTGCATATTCTTGGGATGTAAAGACTTAGATTTTAAATGTGATCACTTGGACTAGGAGGATGCAGGGTACATATAAGGCTAGGGAAAGCCCAGCATACCCCAAATTACAGAAGACAGAAAAAGCTAAGGAGTAATCAACAACAACAACAACAAAATATATAAAAAACCACAAGAGAAGTTGGAGAAAAACCAGTTTAGCCTACTGTCTTGCTAACTTGGCGAAGAACAGCTTTAAAGTATACTAATGCATATATATGGAATTTAAAGATGGTAACGATAACCCTGTATGTGAGACAGCAAAACAGACACAGATGTATAGAACAGTCTTTTGGACTCTGTGAGAGAGAGAGTGTGGGATGATTTGGGAGAATGGCATTGAAACACGTATAATATCATATATGAAATGAATCGCCAGTCCAGGTTTGATGCATGATACAGGATGCTTGGGGCTGGTGCACTGAGATGACCCAGAGGGATGGTGTGGGGAGGGAGGAGAGAGAGGGGTTCAGGATGGGGAACAAGTATATACCTATGGCAGATTCATGTTGATGTATGGCAAAACCAATATAATATTTTAAAGTAATTAACCTCCAATTAAAATAAATAAATTTATATTTAAAAAAAAGAAAAATGGGAGAGAACTCAAAGTCAAAAATTAAAGAGAAGACATTGCAAGTGATACCACAGAAATGAAAAAAAAAAGAAACAGGGATCAATTGTTTATAATGTTACTTTAGGTCAATAGGATGAAGAGTGACTAAGAATTAGCAATGTAATGACTAAGAAATAGACTTTGATGACTTCAATAAGAAACGATTTGGTACAATGAAGAGGGCAAAGGCAGATCTGAGTAGGATCAAAAGATGGAAGGAAAACATTGGAGACAGTGATTTCAGATAATTTTTTTCAGATAGCTCTCTTATAAAGGGGCTTATCTAAGAGCAACTAAATAATAGCTCACTTGTTGTATAATAAGAGTGATATAGTAGAGTAGAAAAATTACTAGAGATTAAAGGATAATATTTCATTGCTCAACTCATTTTATGATGCCAGTTCAGTTCAGTCTCTCAGTTGTGTCCGAATCTTTGAGACCCATGAATTGCAGGATGCCAGGCCTCCCTGTCCATTACCAACTCCCAGAGTACACTCAAACGCACATCCATGGAGTCGGTGATGCCATCCAGCCATCTCATCGTTTGTCATCCCCTTCTTCTCCTGCCCCCAACCCCTCCCAGCATCAGAATCTTTTCCAATGAGTCAACTCTTCGCATGAGGTGGCCAAAGTACTGGAGTTTCAGCTTTAGCATCATTCCTTCCAAAGAACACTCAGGACTGGTCACCACAGTTCAAAAGCATCAATTCTTCGGTGCTCAGCTTTCTTCACAGTCCAACTCTCACATCCATACATGGCCACTGGAAAACCATAGCCTTGACTAGACCTTTGCTGGCAAAGTAGTGTCTCTGCTTTTCAATAAGCTATCTAGGTTGGAGAAGGAAATGGCAACCCACTCCAGTGTTCTTGCCGGGAGAATCCCAGGGATGAGGGAGCCTGGTAGGCTGCCATCTATGGAGTCGCACAGAGTCAGACACAACTGAGGCGACTTAGCTGCAGCAGCATCTAGGTTGGTCATAACTTTTCTTCCAAGGAGTAAGCGTCTTTTAATTTCATTGCTGCAGTCACCATCTGCAGTGATTTTGGACCCCCCCCCCCAAAATAAAGTCTAACACTGTTTCCACTGTTTCTCCATCTATTTCCCATGAAGTGACGGGACCAGATGCCATGATCTTCGTTTTCTGAATGTTGAGCTTTAAGCCAACTTTTTCACTCTCCTCTTTCACTTTCATCAAGAGCATAATCCAAAATTCAAACTTGAGAAAACATTATGGCAAAATATATATAGATTATGTCCATCATGAATATAGACTAAAAGTTCCGAAAATATCAGTGAAAAGAAAACAACATATAAAAAAGTGATAATACATCACAACCAAGTAAATAACTTTCGTCCCTAGAATGGAAAGTTGGTTTAGATTCCACATTTCCATCAATGTAATTTAATATATTATGGGCTTCCCTGGTGGCTCGTATATTAACTGAATAAGGGAAAAAATTACATAATTCCACAAAATTCAATATCCATTCATGATAAACACTCTCATAAAAATAGAAATATTAGGGAATTTCCTAAAACGAATAAATGTTCTATGAAAAATATACAAAATTCTGAGAAACTAATTTTGTTCCCCAGGATATTGGGAACAAACTAAGGAATGTTCGATTTGACCAATTTTATTTAACCTTTAAGGAGAAGGCAGTGGCACCCCACTCCAATACTTTTGCCTGGAAAATCCCATGGACAGAGGAGCCTGGTGGGCTGCAGTCCATAGGGTCGCTAAGAATCGGACATGACTGAGCAACTTCACTTTCATTTTTCATTTTCATACATTGGAGAAGGAAATGGCAACCCACTCCAGTGTTCTTGCCTGGATAATCCCAGGGATGGTGGGAGCCTGGTGGGCTTCTGTCTATGGGGTGGCAGAGAGTCGGACACGACTGAAGCGACTTAGCAGCAGCAGCATTTAACCTTTAACAGAATTGTCGAGCCATTGCAGTAAAACCAGGAAAAGAAATATAAGGCATGAATACATAAAATGAATAACTAACACTGTTATATTAGAATTCAGTTCAGTTCAGTTGCTCAGTCGTTTTTGACTCTTTGTAACCCCATGAATCACACCACGCCAGGCCTCCCTGTCCATCACCAACTCCCAGAGTTTGCTCAAACTCATGTCCATTGAGTCAGTGATGCCATCCAGCCATCTCATCCTGGGGCGTCCCCTTCTCCTCCTGCCCCCAATCCCTCCCAGCATCAGTCTTTTCCAATGAGTCAACTCTTCTCATGAGGTGGCCAAAGTACTGGAGTTTCAGCTTTAGCATTACTCCTTCCAAAGAACACTCAGGACTGGTCTCCTTTAGGATGGACTGGTTGGATCTCCTTGCAGTCCAAGGGACTCTCAAGAGTCTTCTCCAACACCACAGTTCAAAAGCATCAATTCTTCGGTGCTCAGCTTTCTTCACAGTCCAACTCTCACATCCATACATGACCACTGGAAAAGCCATAGCCTTGACTAGATGGACCTTTGTTGGCAAAGTAATGTCTCTGCTTTTGAATATGCTGTCTAGGTTGCTCATGACTTTCCTTCCAAGGAGTAAGCGTCTTTTAATTTCATGGCTGCAGTCACCATCTGCAGTGATTTTGGAGCCCCCCCAAAATAAAGTCTGACACTATTTCCACTTTTTCCCCATTTATTTCCCATGAAAGGATCAGACCAGATGCCATGCTCTTCGTTTTCTGAACGTTGAGCTTTAAGCCAACTTTTTCACTCTCCTCTTTCACTTTCAACAGAAGGCTTAAAAAAAAAAAAAAAACTATTCTTATTGGAATGGGCTATTAGGAAAATTTCTAGCTATAAAATTTATTTTTTAATATAAATTTATTTATTTTAATTGGAGGTTAATTACTTTACAATATTGTATTGGTTTTGCCATACATCAACATGAATCCACCACAGGTATACACGTGTTCCCTATCCTGAACTCCGTCCCTCCCCGTACCATCTCTCTGGGTCGTCCCAGTGCACCAGCCCCAAGCACCAGAAGGCTTTTGAGTTCCTCTTCACTTTCTGCCATAAGGGTGGTGTCATCTGCATATCTGAGGTGATTGATATTTCTCCGGGAAATCTTGATTCCAGTTTGTGCTTCTTCCAGCCCAGCGTTTCTCATGATGACTCTGCATATAAGTTTAATAAGCAGGGTGACAATATACAGCCTTGATGTACTCCTTTCCCTATTTGGAATCAGTCTGTTGTTCCATGTCCAGTTCTAACTGTTGCTTCCTGGCCTACATACAGATTTCTCAAGAGGCAGGTCAGGTGGTCTGGTATTCCCATCTCTTTCAGAATTTTCCATAGTTTATTGTGATCCACACAGTCAAAGGCTTTGGCATAGTCAATAAAGCAGAAATAGATGTTTTTCTGGAACATTCTTGCTTTTTCCATGATCCAGCAGATGTTGACAATTAGATCTCTGGTTCCTCTGCCTTTCTAAAACCAGCTTGAACATCTGAAAGTTCATGGTTCATGTATTGCTAAAGCCTGGCTTGGAGAATTTCGAACATTACTTTACTAGCATGTGAGATGAGTGCAATTGTGTGGTAGTTTGAGCATTCTTTGGCATTGCTTTTTTTGGGGATTGGAATGAAAACTGACCTTTTCCAGTCCTGTGGCTACTGCTGAGTTTTCCAAATTTGCTGGCATATTGAGTGCAGCACTTTCACACCATCATCTTTCAGGATTAGTGTTAGATGATATAATACCAGTAAAAGAACAAAACAGCTGCTAAAAATCAATATACTTTTATTAGTAAAGATTTATAACATAAAATTATTTCCTAAAATTAATTTTTCTTTTGATTAAAGACTATTGGAAATAAAAATTTTAAATCCCATTAATCCCCATTTACAATGTCACCAAAAACCATTAAATATCTGGTAAGACATGTTCAAGTTCAAAACATCTGCACTGCACACACACCAAAAAAAAAAAAAAAATTGCTGAGAGAAATTAAAGGAGACTTAAATAAATGGGAAAATATACTAGAATCCTGAATTTGAAGACTCAGGATGACAGTTGATCTATAGATTCAAAGCAATTCCAAATCGTTTTTGTTTCTCCTACAATTTGACAAATTGATTCTAAAATTTGTTTGGAAATGCAAAGACCTAAATTAACCAGTTATTTTCTTTAAAAAAGAATAACGTATTCAGAACTTACTTACTTGATCTTAAGTGTTACTATAAAGCTAATTAAGACAATTTAATATTTCAAAAACAAGACAAACAAGAAACACAGAAATTTTGCTCAATAGAACACAGTAGTCCAGATATAGACCTGTATGTTATGGTCAATTGATTTTTCACAAAGTTGACAAGGCAATTCAATGTTTTGGAAGACTTTGCAAGGTTATAGAAATAACCGGATATCTCTATGGATAAAAGTGAACATTGACCTCACATCAAACACTAATTTAACTCAAAATGGATGAGAGATCTAAATATAAGATCAGAAAAAATAAAATCTGGAAGAAAGGCAAGGTCAAAGTTTTCTTAAACAGAACATAGAAAGATGAAGTCAAAAAAGAAAAAAATCAATAACTGTACCTCATCGATAAAACAGATTTTGCTTTTTGAAAAATGTCACTTAAAAACAGTGAAAAGCTTAACCACAGACTGTAAGAAAACATTTTAAACACATATTATACAAAAGTTTTATATCCAGAGAATATGCAAAACTCTTATAATCCAACAAGAAGAAAACAGACACAATCCAATAAAAATTAACCCAAAAGGATATATGTGAAAGCCCAGTAAGTACATGAAAAAGATATTCAACATTGTTATGCCCCCAGAGAAATGCGAATTATAACTAAAATAAGATACCATTACATAGCCATGAGCATGGATCAAAAAAATAATTATACCACACTAACCGTAGAAAACATGTGGAGCAACTGGAACTTTCATATAATGCTGAAAAGAATGTAAAATGGTATAATCAGCTTGGAAGACAGCTTGACAGTTTCTTAACAAAATTAAACATTCACTTGTCATGTGACTTAATCATATTATTTCTTTGTATTGACCACACAGAATTGAAATACATGTCTGTACAAAAACTTGTCTGTGAGTTCACTGAAATTTTATTAACCACAAGTAATTGAAAATATATGTCTACAGAGACTTATATATGAATATTTATTCAAACTGATTTGCAATAACTCCCAACTGGAAACAATTCTTGCTCATCAACAGATAAGTGAATAAACATTTGGGATATACTTGCTTAACGGAATACTTCCTAGACTTTAAAATTACTAATGTTATATATAACAACATAAATAAACCTCAAAATCATTGTGTTGAAGAAAAGAGGCCAGGACACACACACACACACACACACACACACACACACACACACACACACACAAATTATGTATATTAACATCAAGTTCTAGAAAACTCAAACTGAACTATAACTGGTAACAGTTTACTGATTATTTGAAGATGGGGGTGTTGGGAGGGATGGATCATAAAGAGGCACAAGGAAACTCTTGTGGTTAATGGAAATGCTTATTATTTTTCTACTGGTAACGATCTCATGGTTGAATAAGATATTGAAACTGATCAAGTTAAGTACATAATACATTGTCAGTTTATTTTTCTTCACTTGTAATTCAACTTTAAAAAGCAGCTCTTATTTAAATTTCTATTAAGTTGCCAAATATAACTGAAATTTATTATAGCCTCAGCAGAAAAGGATGGGAACAATCAATGGGGGACCTGTTTAAAGATATATAACTGTTGTAAATATATCTTAGCATGTAAAGGAAAATGGGCTCCCAGGATGGTGCTAGAGGTAAAGAACCTGCCTGTCAATGCAGGAGATATGAGACATGGGTTTGATCCCTGGGTCAGGATGATCCCCTGGAGGAGGGCATGGCAACCCACTCCAGTGGGTTCTTGCCTAAAGAAACCCATGGACTGAGGAGCCTGAGGGGCAAAGAGTCGGATGCAACTTAGCACACAAGCATACAGGAAAACAGATTGTCATTAAGCAAGGTGACTTATAAGCAGCAGATGTCATAAAAGCGAAAATCCCATGGACGGAGGAGCGTTGTAGGCTACAGTCCATGGGATCGCAAAGAGTCGGACAGGACCGAGCGACTTCACTTTCACTTTCACCACCAACCAGTCGCTTTTGGATATTTCTACCACTGGTGTTTTGAAGGAATTCCTAGTATCTGCAATGCTCAGGAAAAAAAGCAGTAGAGATTCTGAGTCATGAGAGTAGAAATCTTTAAACGTAAAAAAAAAAAAAAGATTTTATGCAATATATAAAAAATATATTGTAAATATTCCAAATGTATTACTCTCTCTAAAGTGCACATGATCTATCCACTTTCCCTACTCCCTACTTGTCTCTCCCTCCTCACTGCTTGTCTCTCCCCATCTTGTTTCATCTGGCTACAGTCAGAGGCTTCTTCCAGCTCTCACTTTCTTTTTCCTTCTAATTTCAAAGCAGTCACAAGGATATTTTTAAAGCATGAATTCTTCATTTCATTACTCTATCTTCAAAATGGACACAATACCCTAACCAAGTGGTGTTTTAAGGATCAGGGGGATGGAGATAGAAGATAGATAGATAGATAGGTGGTAGATAGATAGATTTGCCTTGATTCATGGACCTGACATTTCAGGTTCCTATGCAATATTGCTCTTTACAGCATCAGATCTTGCTTCTATCACCAGTCACATCCACAGCTGGGTATTGCTTTTGCTTTGGCTCCATCCCTTCATTCTTCCTGGAGTTATTTCTCCACTGACCTCCAGTAGCATATTGGGCACCTACTGACCTGGGGAGTACCTCTTTCAGTTTCCTACCATTTTGCCTTTTCATACTGTTCATGGGTTTCTCAAGGCAAGAATACTGAAGTGGTTTGTCATTCCCTTCTCCAGTGGACCACATTCTGTCAGCTGTCTCCACCATGACCCACCCATCTTGGGTTGCCCCGCAGGCATGGCTTAGTTTCATTGAGTTAGACAAGGCTGTGGTCCTAGTGTGATTAGAATGACTAGTTTTCTGTGAGTATGGTTTCAGTGTGTCTGCCCTCTGATGCCCTCTAGCAACACCTACCATCTTACTGGGGTATCTCTTACCTTGGGCGTGGGGTATCTCTAACTCAGATGACCATTTTATCTACTACTACGGGCAGGAATCCATCATGGTCAACAAAAGAGTCCAAAATGCAGTACTTGGATGAAATCTCAAAAACCACAGAATGATCTCTGTTCGTCTCCAAGGCAAACCATTCAATATCACAGTTATCCAAGTCTATGCCCCAACCAGTAATGCTGAAGAAACAAGTTGAACAGTTTCATGCAGACCTATAAGACCTTTTAGAACTAACACACAAAAAGATGTCCTTTTCATTATAGGGAACTGGAATGCAAAAGTAGGAAGTCAAGAAACACTTGGAGTAACAGACAAATTTGGCCTTGGAATGCGGAATGAAGCAGGGCAAAAACTAATAGAGATTTGCCAAGAAAATGCACTGGTCATAGCAAACACCCTCTTCCAACAACACAAGAGAAGACTCTACACACGGACATCACCAGATGGTCAACAGTGAAATCAGATTGATTATATTCTCTGCAGCAAAAATGGAGAAGCTCTATACAGTCAACAAATACAAGACCACGAGCTGACTGTGACTCAGATCATGAACTCTGTATTACCAAATTCAGACTAAAATTGAAGAAAGTAGGGAAAACAGCTAGAACATTCAGGTATGACCTAAATCAAATCCCTTATGATTATACAGTGGAAGTGAGAAATAGATTTAAGGGCCTAGATCTGATAGATAGAGTGCCTGATGAACTATGGAATGAGGTGCGTGACATTGTACAGGAGACAGGGATCAAGACCATGCCCATGGAAAAGAAATGCAAAAAAGCAAAATGGCTGTCTGGGGAGGCCTTATAAATAGCTGTGAAAAGAAGAGAAGTGAAAAGCCAAGGAGAAAAGGAAAGATATAAGCATCTGAATGCAGAGTTCCAAAGAATAGTAAGGAGAGATAAGAAAGCCTTCTTCAGTGATCAATGCAAAGAAATAGAGGAAAAGAACAGAATGGGAAAGACCAGAGATCTCTTCAAGAAAATTAGAGATATCAAGGGAACATTTCATGCAAAGATAAAGGGCTTGATAAAGGACAGAAATGGTATGGGCCTAACAGAAGCAGAAGATATTAAGAAGGGATGACAAGAATACACAGAAGAACTGTACAAAAAGATCTTCACGACCCAGATAATCATGATGGTGTGATCACTCACCTAGAGCCAGACATCCTGGAATGTGAAGTCAAGTGGGCCTTAGAAAGCATCACTATGAACAAAGCTAGTGAAGGGGATGGAATTCCAGTGGAGCTATTTCAAATCCTGAAAGATGATGCTGTGAAAGTGCTGCACTCAATATGCCAAGAAATTTGGAAAACTCAGCAGTGGTCACAGGACTGGAAGAGGTCAGTTTTCATTCCAGTCCCAAAGAAAGGCAATGCCAAAGAATGCTCAAACTATCACACAATTGCACTCATCTCACATGCTAGTAAAGTAATGCTCAAAATTCTTCAAGCCAGGCTTCAGCAATATGTGAACTGTGAACTTCCAGATGTTCAAGCTGGTTTTAGAAAGGCAGAGGAACCAGAGATCAAATTGCCAACATCCACTGGATCATCGAAAAAGCAAGAGAGTTCCAGAAAAACATCTATTTCTGCTTTATTGACTATGCCACAGCCTTTAACTGTGTGGATCACAATAAACTGTGAAAAAATCTGAGAGAGATGGGAATACCAGACCATCTGACCTGCCTTTTGAGAAATTTGTATGCAGGCCAGGAAGCAGCAGTTAGAACTGGACATGGAACAACAGACTGGTTCCAAATAGGAAAAGGAGTATGTCAAGACTGTATATTGTCACCCTGCTTATTTAACTTATATGCAGAGTACATCATGAGAAACACTAGACTGGAAGAAACACAAGCTGGAATCAAGATTTCCAGGAGAAATATCAATAAGCTCAGATATGCAGATGACACCACCCTTATGGCAGAAAGTGAAGAGGAACTCAAAAGCCTCTTGATGAAAGTGAAAGTGGAGAGTGAAAAAGTTGGCTCAAAGCTCAACATTCAGAAAATGAAGATCATGGCATCTGGTCCCATCACTTCATGGAAAATAGATGGGGAAACAGTGGAAACAGTGTCAGACTTTATTTTTTGGGGCTCCCAAATCACTGCAGATGGTGACTGCAGCCATGAAATTAAAAGACTCTTACTCCTTGGAAGAAAAGTTATGAGCAACCTGGATAGTATATTCAAAAGCAGAGACATTACTTTGCCGACTAAGGTCTGTCTAGTCAAGGCTATGGTTTTTCCAGTGGTCATGTATGGATGTGAGTTGGACTGTGAAGAAGGCTGAGCGCCGAAGAATTGATGCTTTTGAACTGTGGTGTTGGAGAAGACTCTTGAGAGTCCCTTGGACTGCAAGGAGATCCAACCAGTCCATTCTGAAGGAGATCAGTCCTGGGTGTTCTTTGGAAGGAGTGATGCTAAAGCTGAAACTCCAGTATTTTGGCCACCTCATGTGAAGAGTTGACTCATTGGAAAAGACTTTGATGCTGGGAGGGATTGGGGGCAGGAGAAGAAGGGACAACAGAGGATGAGATGGCTGGATGGCATCACTGATTCGATGGACGTAAGTTTGAGTGAACTCCGGGAGTTGGTGATGGACAGGGAGGCCTGGCATGCTGTGATTCATGGAGTCTCAAAGAGTTGGACACGACTGAGCGACTGAACTGAACTGAGATAGATAGATAGATAGATAGATAGATAGATAGATAGGCAGATAGATAGATAAAAGATATCCATTAAAGAATAGCAATTATCCCATTTAAACTATGTGAATACTGTTTCTACCTCATGGGATTTCGACCACTTCGTGTTTTGTTTTTTTTTTTTTTCATGGAGGCCATCGACACACACATATACATGTGAATGCAAACTGTAGATTTTTGCCTTTATACTTAGCTGGGACTCATTTCTATGTCTGATATACATGACTATCTTCCTTTCAAATTCTTTTTTGAATTACTTCACCAAGGTAGAGTGAGATTTGGAATCAAGCATTGCATAGAAAATCAAAGTCTTGTAAGAAAGAGCATAGGGCCCAGTCCACTGGAATTGTAACTGATATCTTAATGACACTAAAACCTAACATCTCTTAAACTATTTTTGAAAATACTTTTGAGCTGGAAGTTTGCCAATTCTGAAAATTTTCTGGAACAGATTTCTGGCAATTAATATGGGCAACAGAAAGGACTAAAGAATGGATTACGAAGGCACTCAGTTTTGGCACAATTTCACTTATGCTAGTTGTGATCACTTGCACAACGGTTGTTGTATGGAGGTTCAAACTTTTATTTTATTGGGCTGGCCAAAAAGTTTGCTCAGGGTTTTTCCATAACATCTTACATAACCGGGTCACAGCTTGTGCTACTAACTCGATGGGTGATATGTATTTAAATGACACTTACACATTATTTGCACTTGCCATCTTCCATCCTCTCTGGGATTTATTTGTGAAGAATATAATTGATCTTTACCACCAACCGCCAAACCCTATAGGACACAATACTCACAGTGCTCTTTTTGCTATTTCCCACAGGTGCAATTGGCACTTTCCTGGTGGTGTTTTCTTAGATGACTATTTAGAAATTAGCTTTATTTTAACAGACACACACACACACACACACACACACACACACACACACACTGCTAAATTTCTGCAAAGTAATAAGAAAATTTAAATGTTATCAAACCAAGACAACTGCTTCAGTTAGCAGTTGAGTAAAGAAGCAAAATTCTTCATATGACATTTTTTAAAGTCTTAAAAAAATCCTTATCAAAGATTTTCTAAAATGTGACTAAAATAAAAAGCTACTATTGCTATTAGCTACTACTATTTCTGTTGTTCTTTCCTTCAGAGGGCAGAATATCATGGCTCTAAACAGTTTCATTTGTTTCAAGATAAATCTGATGCTTCAAATTGTCACTTGTTGGAGGAGACCATCTGTGCTTCAATGTTGGCATTCCTCATTGCAGGCTAATAAATTTGTCATGTTAGTAACTATTTCAGCCAATAAATTCATGAATAGAAAAATCTGATTATGGGGTGTGTCATTAACAAACTGATACTTCTGACTGAAACAAAAGAATCTGCTATCCAATTTTTAAGATCTGTAGGTTCCTCTAAAAATATTCAGATTCTATTTTGTACTGAAGTCTACATAAATACAACGTTTATTTGCCAAAGACTCTGTCTACCTAAGGATACTTTGGCTATCTGAAAATGCCATTATCTTATGCTAATGATATATCACCATAGTAAGCAATAATTAATTATTCAAGAACATATGACTGCTTGGTAAGACACCCTGTATAATGGGGTCGATACAACTTAGCAGCCAGTGTAAGACACAGTAATTTTGTGGAACAAACTGTTTATTTTATAATTGAATTTTACTGAGTTTGTTTTGTTTTTGCTTGTGTTATTTGGACAGAAAACATTTCACCACAGTTTTGCCCTATACAAAACTTAGAATTTTAGTGATCAAACACTTCATCGTGTAGATTTAAGTTAGTTACTGATTTCAGCAAAAAAGATTGTTTCATGTAGCTTAAAATGTTAAATACTTCCATAAGACTTACTGCAACATAAAGATCCTTATAACCCCCTTCTTTGTTTTCATTCCCCAGAGGCAAAAACCCTCAACTCTTTGATTTAATTAATGATATCTTATTGTTAAATTATTTTAGTTGCAACAATTATTAATTGATTTCCCAGTATGGAAGGTGAGAATTTAGTCATCGGTCAAACATGACAAGCAAATTGCTCATATCCCAAGTTATTTCTATATCTGAAATGTATCTGGATCGTTCATTATTATTAGGTCAATATTAAATGCTTAGGATTCACTTTCACTGTTCACTTTCATGCATTGGAGAAGGAAATGGCAACCCACTCCAGTGTTCTTGCCTAGAGAATCCCAGGGATGGGAGAGCCTGGTGGGCTGCTGTCTATGAGGTCACACAGAGTCGGACACGACTGAAGTGCCTTAGCAGTAGCAGCAGTAGGATTAATAGGACACAGTTTAGTTCAATTGCTCAGTCGTGTCTGAATCTTTGCCACACTGTGGACTGCAGCACATTGTCTTCCCTGTCCATCACCAACACCTGGAGCTTATTCAAATTCAAGTTTATTGAGTCGGTGATGCTACCAACCGTCTCATGCTCTGTCATCCCCTTCTCCTCCCACCTTCATTCTTTCCCAGCATCAGGGTCTTTTTAAGTGAGTCAGTTCTTTGCATCAGGTGGCCAAAGTATTGGAGTTTCAGCTTCAGCATCAGTCCTTCAAATGAATGTTCAGGACTGATTTTCTTTAGGATGTACTGGTTGGATCTCCTTGCAGTGCAAGGGAGTCTCAAGAGTCTTCTCCAACACCACATTTCAAAAGCAATTCTTCAGCACTCAGTTTTCTTTATAGTCCAACTCTCATATCTATACATGACTACTGGAAAAGCCATAGCCTTGGCTAGATGGACCTTTGTTGACAAAGTAATGTCTCTGCTTTTTAATATGCTGTCTAGTCTGGTCGCAACTTTTCTTTCAAGAAGCAAGAGTCTTTTAATTTCATATCTTCAGTCACCATCTGCAGTGATTTTGGAGCCGAAGAAAGTAAAGTCAGTCACTGTTTCCATTGTTTCCCCATCTATTTCCCATGAAGTGATGGGATCAGATGCTATGATCTTAGCTTTCTGAATGTTGAGCATTAAGCAAACTTTTTCACTCTTCTCTTTCATAGTCATCAAGAGGCTTTTTAGTTCTTAGCTTTCTGCTATCAGGGCGGTGTCATCTGCATATCTGAGGTTTTCGATATTTCTCCCGGCAATCTTGATTCCAGCTTGTGCTTCATCCAGCCCAGTGTTTCTCATGATGTACTCTGCCTATAAGTTAAATAATCAGGGTGACAATATACAGCCTTGACATACTCCTTTCCCTATTTGGAAACAGTCTGTTCCATGTTCAGTTCTAACTGTTGCTTCTTGCCTGCATACAGATTTCTCAGGAGGCAGATAAGGTGGTCTGGTATTCCCATCTCTTTCAGAATTTTTCAGTTTGTTGTGATCCACATGGTCAAAGGTTTGGCATAGTCAATGATGCAGAAATAGATGTTTTCCTGGAACTCTCTCAGTTTTTCGATGATCCAACGGATGTTGGCAAACTGATCTGTGGTTCCTCTGCCTTTTCAAAAATCCAGCTTGAACACCCGGAATTTCACGGTTCACATACTGTTAAAGCCTGGTTTGGAAAGCCTGGTTTGGAGAATATTGAGCTTTACTTTGCTAGCATGTGAGATGAGTGCAGTTGTGTGGTAGTTTGAGCATTTATTGGCATTGCCTTTCTTTAGGATTGGAATGAAGATTGACCTTTTCCAGTCCTGTGGCCACTGTTGAGTTTTCCAAATTTGCTGGCATACTTAGTCAGCACTTTCACAGCATCATCTTTTAAGATTTGAAATAGTTCAACTGGAATTCCATCACCTCCACTAGCTTTGTTCATAGTGATGCTTCCTAAGGTCCACTTGACTTTACATTCCAAGATGTCTGGCTCAAGGTGAGTGATCACACATCATGATTATCTGGGTCATGGAGATCTTTTTTTGTATAGTTCTTCTGTATATTCTTGCCGCCTCTTCTTAATATCTTCTTCTTCTGTTAGGTCCATACCATTTCTCTCCTTTATTGTGCCCATCTTTGCATCAAATTATCCCTTGTTATCTCTAATTTTCTTGAAGAGATCTCTAGTCTTCCTCATTCTATTTTTTTTTATTTTTTTGGCATACTTTGCATTGATCACTGAGGAAGGCTTTCTTATCTCTCCTTGCTATTCTTTGGAACTCTGCACTCAAATGGGTATATCTCTCCTTTTCTCCTTTATTAGGACTATGTGAACATTATTTCTAGATCGACTAAGTACTGGATGGAGATTATTTGGGGGGGGGCACAATTTTTACATTGAATGCAATCTTTTTTCTTTTAACCTTTTTATGTTCTTTCCCACTAACTCAGCCCCAAGATTTCACCAAGTTGTCTAAAATCTTTCTCAACATGTTCAAATACCTCATGGGTCCTATCTATTGCCTCTTCTTGGAGATAGATCCTCTGGACATTTTGGATGTGCTTTCTACATCTGAATCACAGCTCTTACTCTGACATCTCTCCATCATCCTAGGGCAGGCTTCCCTCGGGGCTCAGCTAGTAAAGAATCTGCTTGCAATGTGGGAGACCTAGGTTCGATCCCTGGGTTGGGAAGATACCCTGGCAAAGGGAAAGGCAACCCACTTCAGTATTCTGACCTGGAGAATTCCATGAACTGTATAGTCCATAGGATCATAAAGATTCGGATATGACTGAGCAACTTTCACTACACTTCACTGGGGCATTATAGTTTTCATAAATTGGAACTATTGTTTCCTGGATCTTACTATTTCTTCTTTGTTGGTTTCTCCACTCTTTTACTTACTAAGAAAAGATATACAAATGATAAATATTTTGAGAATTCCCATATATGACAATATTCTTGCTACTTTATACATAATTACTTTTGTATAAAATGCTAGATTATGGGTGAGGTCCTAAAATGGCAGAGGAATAGGATGGGAAGACCACTTTCTCCCCACAAATTCATCAAAAGAGCATTTAAAAGCTGAGTAAATTCCACAAAACAACTTCTGAATGCCGGCAGAGGACATCAGGCACCCAGAAAAGCAGCTCATTGTCTTTGAAAATAGGTAGGAAAAAAACATAAAAGACAAAAAAAGAGACAAAAGTGGTAGGGAAGGAAATCTGTCCTGGGAAGGGAGTCTTAAAAAGAGAGAAGTTTCCAAACACCAGGAAACACTCTCACTGCCGAGTCTGTGGTGAGCCTTGGAGGCACAGAGGAAAACAAAACAGGGAGGGAAAATAAATAAAGAATTAAAACCCACAGATTACGAGTCCAACGGTAACTCCCCCAGCTGAGAAGCAGCGCAGACGCCTGCATCTGCCACTAGCAAGAGGGGGCTGGGCAGGGAGGCGCAGGCTGCATTGCTGTTTAAGGATCAGGTTCAAATGCCCCGAAGGTAACCAGAGCGAACTAACTTGGGCTAGTAAACCAAACTGTAGGAGAGCTACCACGTGAAAAGCTCTAACATAAGACACTGCCAGGACCACTCACAGAACAAAGGACAGAACAGAATTAGCTGGCTGCAGACCATCCCCCTCCAGTGACAAGAAGTCAGAGCCAGAAGGGCCAGAAGGGGGCAATCACAGCCCCAGAGAGACATTACCTACCAAACTGCAAGCAGGCTTCTTTGCTAACTAAGACTTCTTTTGGTTCTGGACTGTCATCTCCCGCCCGAGGTGTGCCAGTTGTACACCCAGAAAACTGAGCAGCAGTGACAGGGGAGGCGATAAGTTGCAGCGACCACACTTGCCAAACACCTGAACTACTCGGACCTGGGAAGGGCACAAAATGCAGGCCCAACGGAGTCTGCGCCTCTGAGGACCACCTGAGTGCCTGAACCTGAGCATGCAGCCCAGGGCCGGCCTCAGACAGTTCCCAGCGGAGCAACCTAGAGCCTGAGCTGTGTGCACCTTGAGCGGGGGCAGGCCCAGTGTGGCTGAGACACTGCGAGCACACGCCAGTGTTATTTGTTTACAGTGTCCCTCCCTCCCCACAGCATGACTGAACAAATGAGCCTAAAAAAAGTGTCCACCACCAGCCCCCTTGTGTCAGGGCTGAGATCAGACACTGAAGAGGCCAGCAAACAGAAGAAGCTAAAAGAGAGGGAACCGCCTTGGAAGTGACAGGTGCAATAGATTAAAACCCTGTAGTTAGTACTGACTACATAGGAAGGCCGCCACCCCTGGCCTCGGACATGGGGTAGCTCCTCTCAGCCGCCGCCCCTGACCTCAGACACAGGGTGTCTCCTCCCGGCCACCACTGACCTTGGACGCAGGGTAGCTCCTCCCGGCCGCTGCCCCTTACCTCGGACTTAGGTAGCTCCTCTCGGCATTTCCTGCACCATCGCAGTCTGGCACTCTCAGCCACTGCCCCTGACCTCGGATGTAGGGTAACTCCTCTCGGCCACCCTTAGTGTGCCAGGTCGTAGCCGCCCACGCTTAGTGCGCCAGGTCACAGCCACCCGCGTTTAGTGCGCCAGGTCGCAGCTAGTCAACACTGAAATCAGATTGATTATATTATTTGCAGCCAGAGATGGAGAAGCTCTATACAGTCAACAAAAACAAGACCAGGAGCTGACTGTGACTCAGATCATGAAATCCTTACTACCAAATTCAGATTCAAATTGAAAAAGGAGGGAAAACCGCTAGACCATTCAGGTTTGACCTAAATCAAATCCCTTATGATTATACAGTAGAAGTGAGAAATAGATTTAAGGGCCTAGATCTGACAGATAGATTGCCTGATGAACTATGGAATGAGGTTTGTGACATTGCACAGGAGACAGGGATCAAGACCAGCCCCATGGAAAAGAAATGCAAAAGAGCAAAATGGCTGTCTGGTGAGGCCTTACAAATAGCTGTGAAAAGAAGAGAGGCATAAAGCAAAGGAGAAAAGGAAAGATATAAGCATCTGAATGCAGAGTTCCAGAGAATAGCAAGAAGAGATAAGACAGCCTTCTTCAGTGATCAATGCAAAGAAATGCAAAAGAACAGAATGGGAAAGACTAGAGATCTCTTCAAGAAAATTAGAGATACCAAGGGAACATTTCATGCAAAGATGGGCTCGATAAAGGAAAGAAATGGTATGGACCTAACAGAAGCAGAAGATATTAAGAAGAGATGACAAGAATACACAGAAGAACTGTACAACAAAGATCTTCATGACCCAGATAATCATGATGGTGTGATCACTAATCTAGAGCCAGACATCTTGGAATGTGAAGTCAACTGGGCCTTAGAAAGCATCGCTACAAACAAAGCTAGTGGAGGTGATGGAATTCCAGTGGAGCTATTTCAAATCCTGAAAGATGATGCTGTGAAAGTCCTGCACTCAATATGCCAGCAAATTTGGAAAACTCAGCAGTGGCCACAAGACTGGAAAAGGTCAGTTTTCATTCCAATTCCAAAGAAAGGCAATGTCAAAGAATGCTCAAACTACTGCACAATTGCACTCATCTCACGCGCTAGTAAAGTAATGCTCAAAATTCTCCAAGCCAGGCTTCAGCAATACATGAACCGTGAACTCCCTGATGTTCAAGCTGGTTTTAGAAAAGGCAGAGGAACCAGAGATCAAATTGCCAACATCCGCTGGATCATCAAAAAAGAAAAAGAGTTCCAGAAAAACATCTATTTCGGCTTTATTGACTATGCCAAAACCTTTGACTGGATCACAACAAACTGTGGAAAATTCTGAAAGAGATGGGAATACCAGACCACCTAACCTGCCTCTTGAGAAATTTGTATGCAGGCCAGGAAGCAGCAGTTAGAACTGGACATGGAACAACAGACTGGTTCCAAATAGGAAAAGGAGTACGTCAAGGCTGTATATTGTCACCCTGCTTATTTAACTTATATGCAGAGTACATCATGAGAAACGCTGGACTGGAAGAAACACAAGCTGGAATCAAGATTGGCGGGAGAAATATCAATCACCTCAGATATGCAGATGACACCACCCTTATGGCAGAAAGTGAAGAGGAACTAAAAAGCCTCTTGATGAAAGTGAAAGTGGAGAGTGAAAAGTTGGTTTAAAGCTCACACTTCAGAAAACGAGGATCATGGCATCTGGTCCCATCACTTCATGGCAAATAGATGGGGAAACAGTGGAAACAGTGTGAGACTTTATTTTTTGGGGCTCCATGGTGATTGCAGCCATGAAATTAAAAGATGCTTACTCCTTGGAAAAAAAGTTATATGCAACCTAGATAGCATATTCAAAAGCAGAGACATTACTTTGCCAGCTAAGGTCCGTCTAGTCAAGGCTATGGCTTTTGCTGTGGTCATGTATGGATGTGAGAGTTGGACTGTGAAGAAGGCTGAGTACTGAAGAATTGATGCTTTTGAACTGTGGTGTTGGAGGACTCTTGGGAGTCCCTTGGACTGCAGGGAGATCCAACCAGTCCATTCTGAAGGAGATCAATCCTGGGATTTCTTTGGAAGGAATGATGCTAAAGCTAAAACTCCAGTACTTTGGCCACCTCATGCAAAGAGTTGACTCATTGGAAAAGACTCTGATGCTGGGAGGGATTGGAGCAGGAGGAGAAGGGGACGACAGAGGATGAAATGGCTGGATGGCATCACTGACTCAATGGACGTGAGTCTGAGTGAACTCCGGGAGTTGGTGATGGACAGGGTGGCCTGGCGTGCTGCGATTCATGGGGTCGCAAAGAGTCGGACATGACTGAGTGACTGAACCGAACTGAACTGACATAGGAAGGGGCCTATAGATCTTGAGAAATATAAGCAGGACCAAGGAACTACCCAAAAATGAACTCACACCACACTGCCCACAACACCACCAGATAAAGTCCTAGTTATATCTTTACTATTTTTATGATCATTATTATTTTTTCTTTTCTTTTTTAACGTTTTTTAATTTTTAAGTCCTCTATTACTCTTTTAATTTTCATTTTTATAACCTTCTATTACTTTTCAAAAAAAGACCCTATTTTTAAAGCAAATTTCACATATAGATATATTTTTAAATAATTCTTGTGACTTTGTTTTTTTAAATTCTTCTTATTCTTTTCTTTAATATTGTATTTTTGAAAGTCCAACCTCTACTCTAGATTTTTAATCTTTGCTTTTTGGTATTTGTTATCAATTTTGTACCTTCGAAAAATCCAATCTCCAGTACCCATTTTTACTTGAGAGTGAGATTACTGGCTTGACTGCTGTCTGCTCCTTTGGACTCTCCTTTTTCTCCACCAGGTCACCTCTGTCTCCTCCCTCCCCCTTCTCTTCTCTACCAACTCTGTGAATCTCTGTGTGTTCCAGATAGTGGACAACATTTAGGGAACAGATTACTGGCTGGATCTGTCTCTCTCCTTTTCATTCTCCCCTTTTATCCTCCTGGCCACCTCTGTCTCCTTCCTCCCTCCTCTCTTCTCTGTATAACTCCGTGAACATCTCTGAGTGGTCCAGACTGTGGTGCACACATAAGGAAGTGATTACTGGCTAGCTTGCTCTCTCCTCTTTTGATTTCACCTCATCTCACTCAGGTCACCTCTAACTCCCTCCTCCATCTTCTCTTCTGCCTGTAACTCTGTGAACCTCTCTGGGTGTCCCTCTCTGTGGAGAAACTTTTCATCTTTAACCTAGATGTTTTATCAATGGTGCTGTATAGAAGGAGAAGTCTTGAGACTACTGTAAAAATAAGACTGAAAACCAGAAGCGGGAGGCTTAACTCCAAATCCTGAGAACATCAGAGAACTCATGACTCCAGGGAACATTAATCGATAGGAGCTCATCAAACGCCTCCATACCTACACTGAAACCAAGCACCATCCAAGGACCAACAAGTTCCAGAACAAGACATACCATGCAAATTCTCCAGCAACACAGGAACACAGCCCTGAGCTCCAATATACAGGCTGACCAAAGTTACTTCAAAACCATTGACATCTCATAACCCATTACTGGACACTTCATTGCACTCCAGAGAGAAGAAATACAGCTCCACCCACCAGAACACTGACACAAGCTTCCCTAACCAAGAAACCTTGACAAGCCACTGATACAATCCCATCCACACTGAGTAAACTCCACAATAAAAAGAACTCCACAAACTGCCAGAATACAGCAAGGCCACCCCAAATGCAACAATATAGACAAGATGAAGAGACAGAGGAATACCCAGCAAGTAAAGGAACAGTATAAATGCCCACTAAACCAAACAAAAGAGGAAAAGATAGGGAATCTACCTGACAAATAATTCCAAATAATGATAGTGAAAATGATCCAAAATCTTAAAATCAAAATGGAATCACAGATAAATAGCTGGGAGACAAGGATTGAGAAGATGCAAGAAAGGTTTAACAAGGACCTAGAAGAAATAAAAAAAGAGTCAGTATAGAATAAATAATGCAATAAATGAGATCAAAAACACTCTGGAGGCAAAAAGTAGTAGAATAATGGAGGCAGAAGATAGCATTACTGAATTAGAAGATAGAATGGTAGAAATAAATGAATCAGAGAGGAAAAAAGAAAAATGAATGAAAAGAAATGAGGACAATCTCAGAGACCTCCAGGACAATATGAAATGCTCCAACATTCGAATTATAGGTATCCCAGAAGAAGAAGACAAAAAGAAAGACCATGAGAAAATACTTGAGGCGATAATAGCTGAAAACTTCAAAGGAAATAATCACCCAAGTCCAAGAAACCCAGAGTCCCAAACAGGATAGACCCAAGGCAAAACACCCCAAGCCACATACTAATCAAACTAACAAAGATCAAACACACACACAAAACACAAATATTAAGAGCAGCAAGGGAAAAACAATGAATAACACACAAGGGGATTCCCATAAGGATAACTGCAAATCTTTCAATAGAAACTCTTCAGACCGGGAGAGAATGGCAAGGCATACTTAAAGTGATGAAAGAAAATAAGCTACAGCCCAGATTACTGTACCCAGCAAGGATCTCATTCAAATATGAAGGAGAATTCAAAAGCTTTACAGACAAGCAAAAGCTGAGAGAATCAAGCACCACCAAACCAGCTCTCCAACAAATGCTAACGGATCTTCTCTAGACAGGAAACACAAAAACGGTGTATAAACCAGAACGCGAAACAATAAAGTAAATGGCAACGAGATCATGCTTATCGATGATTACCTTAAAAGTAAATGGGTTGAATGCCCCAACCAAAAGGCAAAGACTGGCTGAATGGATACAAAAACAAGACCCCCTATATATGTTGTCTACAAGAGACCCACCTCAAAACAAGGGACACATACAGACTGAAAGTGAAGGGCTGGAAAAGATATTCCATGCAAATAGAGACCAAAAGAAAGCAGGAGTAGCAATACTCATATCAGATAAAATAGACTTTAAAACAAAGGCTGTGAAAAGAGACCAAGAAGGACACTACATAAGGATCAAAGGATCAATCCAAGAAGAAGATATAACCATTGTAAATATAATGCACCCAACAAGGAGCACTGCAATATGTAAGACAAATGTTAACAAGTATGAAAGGGGAAGTTAACAATAACACAATAATAGTGGGAGACTTTAATACCCCACTCACACCTATGGACAGATCAACTAAACAGAAAATTAACAAAGAAACACAAACTTTAAATGATACAATAGACCAGTTAGACCTAATTGATATCTATAGGACATTTCACCCCAAAACAATGAATTTCACCTTTTTCTCGGGTGCTCACGGAACCTTTTCCAGGATAGACCACATCCTGGGCCATAAACCTAACCTTGGTAAATTCAAAAAAATTGAAATCATTCCAAGCATCTTTTCTGACCACAATGCAGAAAGATTAGATCTCAATTACAGGAGAAAAAACTATTAAAAATTCCAACATATGGAGGCTGAACAACACGCTGCTGAATAACCAACGAATCACAGAAGAAATCAAAAAAGAAATCAAGATATGCATAGAAATGAATGCAAATGAAAACACAACAACCCAAAAGCTGTGGGGCACTGTAAAAGCGGTGCTAAGGGGAAGGTTCATAGCAATACAGGCATACCTCAAGAAACAAGAAAAAAGTCAAATAAATAACCTAACTCTACACCTAAAGCAACTAGAAAAGGAAAAATTGAAGGACCCCAGGGTTAGTACAAGGAAAAAATTCTTAAAAATTAGGGCAGAAATAAATGCAAAAGAAGCAAAAGAGACCATAGCAAAAATCAACACAGCCAAAAGCTGGTTCTTTGAAAGGATAAATAAAATTGACAAACCATTAGCCAGACTCATCAAGAAACAAAGGGAGAAGAATCAAATCAATAAAATTAGAAATGAAGATGGAGAGATCACAACAGACAACACAGAAATACAAAGGATCATAAGAGACTACTATCAGCAATTATATGCCAATAAAATGGACAACGTGGAAGAAATGGACAAATTCTTAGAAAAGTACAACTTTCCAAAACTGAACCAGGAAGAAATAGAAAATCTTAACAGACCCATCACAAGCATGGAAATTGAAACTGTAATCAGAAATCTTCCAGCAAACAAAAGCCCAAGTCCAGATGGCTTCACAGCTGAATTCTACCAAAAACTTAGGGAAGAGCTAACACCTATCCTACTCAAACTCTTCCAGAAAATTGCAGAGGAAGGTAAACTTCCAAACTCATTCTATGAGGCCACCATCACTCTAATACCAAACCTGACAAAGATGCCACAAAAAAGAAAACTACAGGCCAATATCACTGATGAACATAGATGCAAAAATCCTTAACAAAATTCTAGCAGTCAGAATCCAACAGCACATTAAAAAGATCATACACCATGACCAAGTGGGCTTTATCCCAGGGATGCAAGGATTTTTCAATATCTGCAAATCAATCAATGTAATTCACCACATTAACAAATTGAAAAATAAAAGCCATATGATTATCTCAATAGATGCAGAGAAAGCCTTTGACAAAATTCAGCATCCATTTATGATACAAACTCTCCAGAAGGCAGGACTAGAAGGAACATACCTCAACATAATAAAAGCTATATACAACAAACCCACAACAAACATTACCCTCAATGGTGAAAAATTGAAAGCATTTCCCCTAAAGTCAGGAACAAGACAAGGGTGCCCACTTTCACCACTACTATTCAACATAGTTCTGAAAATTTTGGCCACAGCAATCAGAGCAGAAAAAGAAATAAAAGGAATCCAAATTGGAAAAGAAGAAGTAAAATTCTCACTGTGTGCAGATGACATGATCCTCTACATAGAAAACCCTAAAGATTCCACCAGAAAATTACTAGAGCTAATCAATGAATATAGGAAAGTTGTAGGATATAAAATCAACACACAGAAATCCCTTGTATTCCTATACACTAATAATGAAAATGTAGAAAAAGAAATTAAGACACAATTCCATTCACCATTGCAACAAAAAGAATAAAATACCTAGGAATATATCTACCTAAAGAAACTAAAGACCTATACATAGGAAACTATAACACACTCGTGAAAGAAATCAAAGAGGACACTAATGCTACTGCTGCTGCTAAGTCACGTCAGTCGTGTCCGACTCTGTGCGACCCCATAGACGGAAGCCCACCAGGCTCTCCCATCCCTGGGATTCTCCAGGCAAGAACACTGGAGTGGGTTGCCATTTCCTTCTCCAATGCACGAAAGTGAAAAGTGAAAGTGAAGTCTCTCAGTCATGTCGGACTCTTTGTAGATGGAGAAATATACCATGTTCATGGATTGGAAGAATCAATATAGTGAAGATGAGTATAATACCCAAAGCAATCTATAGATTCAATGCAATCCCGATCAAGCTACCAGCGGTATTTTTCACAGCACTAGAACAAATAATTTCACAATTTGTATGGAAATACAAAAAACACCTCAAATAGCCAAAGCAATCTTGAGAAAGAAGAATGGAACTGGAGGAATCAACCTGCCTGACTTCAGGCT
This sequence comes from Ovis aries, assembly GCF_016772045.2. Lineage (NCBI taxonomy): Eukaryota > Metazoa > Chordata > Mammalia > Artiodactyla > Bovidae > Ovis > Ovis aries. The sequence continues at coordinate 145,396,283 of NC_056055.1, read as the reverse complement.
CTACTCCAAAGCCACAGTCATCAAGACAGTATGATACTGACACAAAGACAGAAACATAGATCAATGGAACAATACAGAAAGCCCAGAGATAAATCCATGCACCTATGGACACCTTATCTTTGACAAAGGAGGAAAGAATATACAATGGATTGAAGACAATCTCTTTAACAAGTGGTGCTGGGAAAACTGGTCAATCACTTGTAAAAGAATGAAACTAGAACACTTTCTAACACTATACACAAAAATAAACTCAAAATGGATTAAAAATCTAAACGTAAGACCAGAAACTATAAAACTCCTAGAGGAGAACATAGGCAAAACACTCTTCGACATAAATCACAGGAGGATCCTGTATGACCCCCTCCCAGAATACTGGAAATAAAAGCAAAAATGAACAAATGGGTTTTAATTAAAATTAAAATCTTCTGCACAACAAAGGAAATTATAAGCAAGATGAAAAGACAGCCTTCGGAATGGGAGAAAATAATTGCAAATGAAGCAACTGACAAAGGACTAATCTCAAAAATATACAAGCAACTCCTGCAGCTCAATTCCAGAAAAATAAACGACCCAATAAAAAAATGGGCCAAAGAATCTAATAGACATTTCTCCAAAGAAGACATACAGGTGGCTAACAAACACATGAAAAGATGCTCAACATCACTCATTATCAGAGAAATGCAAATCAAAACCACAATGAGGTACCATTTCAGGCCAGTCAGAATGGGTGCGATCCAAAAGTCTACAAGCAATAAATGCTGGAGAGGGTGTGGAGAAAGGGAACCCTCTTACACTGTTGGTGGGTATGCAAACTAGTACAGCCACTGTGGAGAACAGTGTGGAGATTCCTTAAAAAACTGGAAATAGAACTCCCTTATGACCCAGCAATCCTGCCGCTGGGCATACACACCGAAGAAACCAGAATTAAAAGAGACACATGAACCCCAATGTTCATTGCAGCACTGTTTATAATCGCCAGGACATGGAAACAACCTAGATGTCCATTAGCAGATGAATGGATAAGCAAGCGGTGGTACATATACACAATGGAGTATTACTCAGCCATTAAAAAGAATACATTTGAATCAGTTCTAATGAGGTGGATGAAACTGGAGCCTATTATACAGAGTGAAGTAAGCCAGAAGGAAAACACCAATACGGTATACTAACACATATATATGGAATTTAGAAAGATGGTAATGATAACGCTGTATGCGAGACAGCAAAAGAGACACAGATGTTAGAACAGTCTTTTGGACTCTGTGGGAGAGGGAGAGGGTGGGATGATTTGGGAGAATGGCATTGAAACATGTATAATATCATATAAGAAACAAATCGCCAGTGTAGGTTCAATGCAGGATACAGGATGCTTGGGGCTGGTGCACTGGGATGACCCAGAGAGATGGTATGGGGAGGGAGGTGGGAGGAGGGTTCAGGATTGGGAACACATGTACGCTCATGGAGGATTCATGTTGATGTATGGCATAACCAATACAGTATTGTAAAGTAAAATTTTAAAAAATGCTAAATTATATGTCCTTTTTTCCCCAAAATATAAATAGCTTGCTCTATTGCTTTTGAATTTCTGGTATCAAAATAGAGAAATCTACAATAATTTGGACTGCAGATTCTTTGTACATGACTCCTTTCATTGTTTGATTTTTTTTTCAACAAGCTTTTGCTATGTCCCATTTAATCCAGTGTTTTGATAGTTCATTAAAATGTTATGTTTAATTGGGCCAATTTTTCTCCCCTGAATGTGTTTTTATTGAACACAGAAACTCATGTCCTTCAATTTCATGAAAACTTGAAGTCATTTATTTGATGATTTTAGTCATTTATTTTTTATGACATTTCTTTCTAATACATCTGCCATTTGGCTTTTGGACTTCCTGATTTAAAATAAAAGCTCTTTTTCCTATATGTCCATTTTGGTGTCTGTCTTTTGTGTTCAATGATTGCTGGCTATCCAGAAACGAAACACCTAAAAGCTGATTCAAAGCTCTGCACTGATGAGTGGTCTCTGTCAATGGGGAGCCTGACTGTAGATCAGCTGGCAGAGTTGTTTCATTAGGGAAACTTGAATGTGGGTGACTTTGGACTTTCTCTTTGCTTAGGTTCCCCAGAGTGGAATTAGCCTACTCTTTCATAGAGTGTTTAAGACTGGCTGTCAGCATTCTGGAATCCAAGCTGGAAGAGAAAACTGGGCATTTCAACAATAAAAGAAACAGAAAAGAAATACCTATTTTAAATGATTGCCATTTCATAAACAAGACAGTTAAAATAAGTATTTTATATCAATAGACTTTTACATAATAGCATCAAAACATATAGATTTTAAAAGATCAGTTTATACTTTCTTAGTAAACCTACTTTTGTTTATACCTACTTTCACTTTTAATTAAAAGAAACAAATTTGGCAAAGATTTTTAAACAAGTTACTTAATATTATTTATGATGCAAAAAATTAGAAAGCACCTAAATGCCCCCAAAATGGGATTGACTACAGTATATATTATGTTTAACACATTATTAGAGTGTATTAAGTAACATATACAATACATCTTAAGTTTATCACACATATATGGCACCTTTTGTTATTATAAACAACAGGCATCAATCAACTTCATTTCTCAGTATTGTTTACCAACTCTTTATAACTCAAAAATGATGAAAGAAAGAGAGAAAGGAAAGAAGGAGGGAAGGAAGGAAGAAAAGAGGGAGAGAGGAGAGAAGAAGAAAAGAAGAAAGAGAGGGAGGGAAGCAGGAGTGAATAACCTTTTCTAGTTCTTACAATTTTGACCAGTAGAACAGAATGCCTGAATTTCGACTTGTCCCTTATTTACTCTCAAAGCTTTCAGCATTTTTATTGGCTTAGTGAAATTCTCTTCATACTGTAAGTGGCCAAAAACGTGGGAGATGTTGATGACCAGCTAATCAATTTACACAGAACACAAAATATTCTAAAGCCCCTTCCCTCCACAGCTAAGACTGTCATTTATCAAAATGTTGTAAATGCTGAAGTTCTGAAAAGCAGAATCTCAAAACCATAAAAATAATGTAAATTTAGCTCTAAGGCCATCGCAATGCCCTTTTCAAGGCTCTGGTCTTTCAATAAGCAGTCGGAGTCAGAAGTGCTGAACGTTTTTCTGTCTTGTAAAAGGCACTAGTAACCTGGCACAAACCAGAACAGTGCAGTCAGAAATCCTAAGAAGTTTCTTTTGTTACATAGAACAAAGAAGTGAGCTACACAGTTTAAAAACCATCAGGGTTTCAAGAATAAGTGAAACTTTTTTTTGTTTGTGTCAGAACTGTTAAAAAAAAGTTATAATACAAAGATTTTACAATCAAAAAAGGCTATGTTCATGGTATCTCGAGCAAAGGAAAACTTATTTGAAGAAAACTATTTTGAAAATAAAAAATAATAGTAATCTGACTTATGACTTTTTCTGAGCAGTCAATACCACAAGGTATATACATTATATACATAAGTATAGTCAAGGTATGCGTGGAGAACTTTTTCAATGTTAAAGCCTAATTTCTTTGAAGGGTCATATGATAAGAAGAAATACATGTTTAAAACAGTGCTCAGTCCTCTCCAAACTCTGCATCATGACTCCAAAGGGAAAAGAAATAAGAACTAGAGAGGTACATTATACATACTTTGTATACAATTTCAGTGATAATGATCATTTTTAACCTTTATTAATTGTCACCTTCATTCTTCATTTGTCCAAACAGTTTTCATAAATTATAAGAACTTAGAGGACTTGAATTTTACTCTGCTGCCTTCCTTTGGCAAGCAGATACAATCATTCAATTCATATTTAATTTATAGGTTACTAAAGTCAGGTATGACTCATTTTTCATATATTTCATAGATATTTGTGTTTGATGTCTTGTGACCTGGTTTTTCATATACAGTCTTTGCTCATTTTTATTGGACTCTTTATATCTTTTATATTGATTTACATGTAAGCATTGTATATTTTGGATATTAACCCTTTATAGATTTAAAAATATTTTTTCCTGTTAAATAATCTAGCATTTTTGTGGTATCTTTTAATGATCAACAAAATCTGTAAAATACTGATACAGTTTAATACATCTATTATGGCTCCATGGCCCAGTTTATGGATTTTGCTTCTTGGGACTTAAAAAGACCTTACTCATCCTAAGGTCATAAATATATAACCCCTCATTTATGAAACTTATTTTTATATAAAATTTTTCTAATTTGATTTTATACTAAAAATTCTTAGAAAATTTAATAATCTATATAGGCAGATAATTTTGTGTTGTCTATGTACAAAATTGCATAGTCTAAAACAACAAAAATTTTAGTTCTCTCATTACAATTTTAATATATTTTGTTTTTCTTGACTTAATGTACTAGTTAGGTCTTCTGTTTCAGTGATGCATAAAAGAGGTTTTAGCAATCACCTTTATCTTTTTGAAGATCTCAAAAAATATTCAGAGCTTCACCATCAAGTTTGAGTTATTGTGTGTACTTTTACAGAACCATTTTTCTCAGGTTAAAGTGCATTTCCATTTCTAGATTTCTGCTATCATAAATGGGGCTGTTTTATTTTTTAATTCTTTCTTCTATCATAAGTGAATGCTATGTTTTATTTTTAAATTCCTGCTTCTTCTATGATTATGATAATATACATTTTCTCTTGCAAGCTATTAAAATGTGGATTGCATGCACTGATTTACTTATGCTAAACACATTCCCCTCCTGGAGTTTGCACAACTAGGTATTAATATATTTTTTAACAGATTAGTGAAATTAATTTGCTAATAAATGTTGTAAGATTTTTGAATTCACAGATGTTGACCTATAATTTCCACTTTATTATGTGTTTTCCTCATTTTTGATGATAAAATTAAGTTATCAAAGGAAAATAGAAAACTATTCTGCATATCTTTATGCAATAAACTTGAAAATTTAGATAAAAGTATATACTTATCTTGCAAAATGCAAGTTACCAAAGCTGACACATGAAAACATGTAGAATATGATTAACTATGTAGCTATTAAAAATTGAATTTTTCAAAAACGTCTTCACAAAAACTCCAAGCCCAAATGTTTTATTTGATGAATTTTATCACAAATTTAAGGATAATATATCACCAATTTTATGCATTCTTTCAGTAAATAAAAGAAAAGGAAATGTTTCTAACTCTGAGGCTAATGAAAGTTAAACAAAATCTTCATAAAAAAATACCAAAAAAAATTACTAAACAATATTTGTCAATGAATGAAATGCAAAAAAATACTTGCAAATATTGGCAAATCAAAGCCAGAAATATGTAAAAAGTATAACACATCATGCTAAAATAGCATTTATTCCAAAAATGCAAGAATAATTTAACAGTCAAATAGCTTACCAATTTAATTCACCATTGAATGGAATAAAAGAAAATATTACAATCTATGCAGGAAAATAATTTGACAAAATTCAATACTTAAATTTATAAGTTCTCAGAACATTGTGAAATAAAACCATTTCAACTTGAGAAAGGTTGTCTACCAAAAGAAAGCAAAAGAAAAAACTCTATAACTGCCATTATACTTATTTATGGAATATTAAATACTTTATCACTAAAACTGTAAAAAAAAAAAAAAAAGGCAAGGATGCCCACTCTCACTACCTCTGTTCAACATTATTCAGGAGATCCTACACATGGTAATGAGAGAAAAAAGTAATTAAGTACAATGTCACCATGCACAGACAGCATGACTGATTACATAGAAAATCTGAAGGAATCTATGAAAAACTATGGGAACTATTAAGTAAATTTAATGAGGTAACAGAACACCTCCTGGTTAAAGGAGTGTTTAATTTTGATGAAATTCAGTTTATGCATTTTTTTGTTGATGAATCATGCTTTTGTTTTCTAAGAACACTTCAACTACATTCAAGTCAGGAAGATTTTTGTCTACTTTTTTTCCAAATTTTTTTAAAGTTTTACACTTTAAATTTAGACATATTATTAATTTTGATTTAACTTTTATACAGATTTGAGGCTCAGACTGAGATTCATATTTTTGCATGTGGATTAGCAGTTTGCTTAAAAGACTATCTTCACTGAATTTCTCATGTGTTTTTGTCAAAAATTAAATGATCAAAATTGTGTGGATATATTTCTGAACTCTCTATTCAGTTTCATTGATTTAGGTGTCTGTTCCTTCATCAATAACACACTTTGTGCATGTAAAGTGCTTTCACACTTTTAATGAATTCATTCCTCAATATTTTAAACTGGTACAATTATAGGTGAATTTGTTTCATTTTCCAATAGCTATCTAGCAGTATAAAAATACAACTTATTACTGTAAGGAAATTGTAATTTTTGAAGTTAGGTACTGATTCTTCCAACCTAATTCTTATTTTGTTTAGCTGTTTTTGCTCCTCTGCCTTTTTAAATAAAAGAGTACAGGAATGATACAATCTAACTTAGGCTTAATAGGATCATACCAGTTGTCATGTTGAGATAACTGGACAGTGGCAAGGGTTTATTAGTGTCATAGCCTATTCCTATTGTATTTATACAAACAAGAGAAGACAATGACTTAGAAGAGAAAGAAAGGTTGTATTGGGTGTAGATTGCAGTTAGAATTGAAAAGACTTGATGACAGAACAGAAGTAAGGTAGGAAAGAAATAAAGGAGTCATAGATAAATTCTTTTCTTTCTTTTGGCCTGAAGAATTGTAAAATATGAACTTCAGTATTGATACTGTAAGCAAAGAAAATTGAAATAATTTCCAAAAACTAGTGGATAAAAATTTCAGAAAGGAATTATTTATAACAGGAAGAAAAAAATTGACTACTTAAATATCTAACAATATCATAAGAGTTAAACATTATACGGCAAAAAATAGAAAAATAATACTTAAATACAGTATATATATTATAAAATTACATATTTACAGATTTTAATGGCCTGTAATATGTTCATAAAATCAAGTATCTTCATGAAATAAAGTTATTACTAAAAAACTCTAAAGATAATGAAAGGATCAGTCATTACCAGGAATCATAGAAAACACCCTATTCCAACAACACAAGAGCCAGTTCTACACATGGACATCCCAGATGGTCAGCATGAAAATGAGACGGATTATATTCTTTGCAGCCAAAGACGGAGAAGCTCCATATAGTCAGCAAAAACAAGACCAGGGGTTGACTGTGGCACAGATCATGAACTCTTTATTGAAAATTTTAGATTTAAATTGAAGAAGGTAAGTAAACCACTAGGCCATTCACGTATGACCTAAATCAAATCCCTTACAATTTTACAGTGGAAGTGACAAATAGATTCAAGGGATTATATCTGATAGACAGAGTGTCTGCAGAACTAGGGATGCGGGTTTGTAACATTGTACAGAGGCAGTGATAAAAACTATCCCCAAGAAAAAGAAATGGAAAAATGCAAAATAATGTCTAGGAGGCCTTATAAATAGATGAGAAAAGAAGAGAAGTGAAAGACAAAGGAGAAAAGGACAGCTATACTCATCTAAATGCACACTTTAGAAAGCCTTCTAAAGTGAACAATGCAACAAAGAAAACAATAGAAAGGGAAAGACTAGAGATCTCTTCAAGAAAATTTGAGATATCAGAGGGAAAATTTCATGCAAAGATGGGCAAAATAAAGGACAGAAACAGTATGGACTAGCAGAAGCAAAAGATATTAAGAAGAGGTGGAAAGAATACACAGAAGAACTATACAGAAAAGATCCTAATGACCCACATAACTGCAATGGTGTGAGCCCTCACCTCGAGTCAGGCAGCTTGGAGTGCAAAGTCAAGTGGGTCTTCAGAAAAACCACTATCAACAAAGTTAGTGGAGGTGATGGAATTCCAGTTGATCTATTTCAAATCCTAACAGTTGATGCTGTGAAAGTGCTGCACTCAATATGCCAGCAAATATGGAAAACTCAGCAATGGCCACAGGCCTGGGAAAGGCCAGTTGTCATTCCAATAACAAAGAAGGGCAATGCCAAAGAATGCTCAAACTACTGCACAATTGCACTCATTTCATATGCTAGAAAAGCAATGCACAAAATTCTCAAGGCTTCAACAGTACATGAACCAAGAACATTCAGGTGTACAAGATGGATTTGGAAAAAGCAGAGGAACCAGAAGTCAAATTGCCAACAACCATCGGATCAAAGAAAAAGCAAGAGTTCCAGAAAAACATCTACTCTGCTTCATTGACGATGCTAAAGCCTTTGTGGATCACAACAAATTTTTTACAATTTGTAGAAAATTCTTCAAGAGATGGGAATACCAGACCGCCTTATCTGCCTCTTGTGAAACTTGTTTGCAGATCAAGAAGCAGCAGTTAAACCAAACATGGAATAATGGACTGGTTAAAAATTGGGAAAGGAGTATGTTAAGGCTATATATTGTCACCCTGCTTATTAACTTCTATACAGAGTACATCATGTGAAATGCCAGGCTGGATGAAGCACAAGCTGGAATCAAGATTTCTGAGAGAAATATCAACAACCTCAGATATGAGGATGACATCATCCTTAGGGCCGAAAGCAAAGAGGAACCAAAGAGCCTCTTAATGAAAGTGAAAAAGGAAAGTGAAAAGGCTGGCTTAAAACTCAACATTCAAAAAACTAAAATCATGGCATCCTGTCCCATCACTTCATGGCAAATAGATGGGGAAATAATGGGAACAGTGACAGACTATTTTCTGGGGCTCCAAAATCACTGCAGATGGTGACTGCAGTCATAAAATTAAAAGACATTTGCTACATGGAAGAAAAGTTATGTCAAACCTAGATAGTGTATTAAAAAGCAAAGACATTTCTTGCCAATAATGGTCTGTATAGTCAAAGCTATGTTTTTTTCCAGTAGTTGTATATGGATGTGAGAGTTAGACCATAAAGAAGGCTTAGAGCCAAAGAACTGATGATTTCAAATTATGGTGTTGGAGAAGACTCTTGAGAGTCCCTTGGACTGCAAGGATATCAAACCAGTCAATCCTAAAGGAAATTAGTCCTGAACATTCACTGTAAGGACTGATGCTGAAGCTGAAACTCCAGTACTTTGGCCACCTGATGCAAAGAGACGACTCATTGGAAGAGACCCTGATGCTGTGAAAGACTGAAGGCAAGAGGAAAAGGGGATAACAGGACCAGATGGTTGGATGGCATTACAGACTGAATGGACATGAATTTGAGCAAGTTTCAGGAGATGGTGAAGGACAGGGAAGACTGGCATGGGGCAATCCATGGGGTTGCAAAGAGTTGGACAAGACTGAGTGACTGAACAACAAGTAGAAAGAGAGGTATCAGTAGGCAGAGGAGAAAGAACATTTAGAGGAGTGAAACTATTCTAGGACACACGCCATCATACAATTGTTTAAAATGTACATAGAATGTAAAGCATCGAGAGTGAATCCTAAGGAATAAAATGGACTTTGAGTAATAATGATACATCAATATAGGTTCTTTTTTTTTTTTTGGTACAAATGTGCCACTCTGGTTCCAGATGTTGATAGTGGAAGATCTGTGCATGTGTAGTGATGGGAGGTTTAGGGAAATCCCTGTACTTTCTGTTCAGTTTTGCTATAAACCTGAAACTTTTCTAAAAAATAAAGTCTATTAAAATAATTTCTTATTTATGCTGATATATAAAATAAATAAGGGGAGAGTGAAAGAGCTGCCTTAAAAGTCAACAGTAAAAAGATTAAGATCATGCCACCTGATCCCACTGCTTCACCGCAATAGATGGGGAAGACGTATAAACAGTGGAAGATTTTATTTTCTTGGACTCCAAAATCGCTGCAGATATTGACTTCAGCCACAAAATCAAAAGATGTTTGCTCCTTGGAAGGAAAGCTATGACAAACCTAGAAAGCCTATTAAAAAGTAGAGACATTGCTTTTCTGACAAAGGTCTGTATAGTCAAAGTTATGTTTTTTTCCCAGTAGTCATATATGGATATGAGAGTTGAACCATAAAGAAAGATGAGTGCCAAAGAATTGCTTTCAAATTGTGATGCTGGAGAAGACACTTGAGAATCCTTTGGACAGCAAGGAGATCAAACCAGTTAACCCTGAAGGAAATCAACCCTGAATATTCTTTGGAAGGACTATTACTAAAGCTAAAGCTCCAATACTTTGGCCACTGATGCAAGGAGCTTACTCAATGGAAAAGACCCTAATGCTGGGAAAGACTGAGGGCAGGAGGAGAAAGGGAGACAGAAGATAAGATGGTTGGTTGGTATTATGGATGCAATGGATATGAGTTTGAGCAAATTCCAGGAAATATTGAAGGACAAGGAAGCCTGGAGTCCTGTAGTCCATGGGGTGTCAAAGAGTTGGACACCAGCAATAATAGCAACAATAAAATAAATAAACACCAAGAATATATCCATTACAGGGAATATAACCAGTAGTTTGTAATAACTAAAAATAGAATATAACCTTTTAAGATTCCAAAAAACTATGCTGCATTGTACACTT